>NC_083337.1:104236390-104553890 GCF_019175385.1 Lycium barbarum
AATCTTGAGCTTGGTAATAATCCCACAAGAAATGAATTTTTGAACCCAAGATTAGGCTCCAAGAATTTTATCTTTCTCCTTTCTCTTTTTCTCCTCTAGCCGTGACCTCTTTCTTTTTTTTTTGTTCTTGATTTTTCTTTGTTTTTCTTGAAGCTTCTAGCAAGCTTATCCACATATATAATTAATTAACCACATAATAATTTGTGGGTTTGGGCCAACCTATGGCCGGTTGGGCTTCCCCTTGTTGGGCCTCATTTTTCATTTTTTTTTAGCCCAATTGGCTACCAATTGTTTTGTAATTTCCGAAACCAATTTCCAAAATTCCTATTTTGCCCTTGGCCTCCTTTCGTAATTTCACACCAATGCATTCATAGCCTACACATTCATACCAAGTAAGGTCCAAATATGGCCTCATTCATTACAAGTCAAGTTATCTCAAATTTTTTGAATATGCAAAAATGTCGGATGTAACATCCTCCCCCCTTTTAAAACATTCGTCCTCGAATGTTAAATTGACCTCATGGGGCATCATACTACTTCGGGAGGGTTCTTTTTTTTAATCGTCCTTTGTTGACTTTCCGATATGGATTCTTTACCAATACGATGGAGTAATTCTTCACATTACTGACTCGTATGCTTTCATAACGTATTCTCTCATATCCCACACAGTCATGGGGCCATGAACTATATTCTAGTAACGGATGAATGCTTTTCGCTCTTTCACAGACGTTGTGTCCCTTCTTCCTTTCCTTCGAAGCTTTTTAAACATTATAATTAATATCCCTTCTTGTTACACTCCTCGGTTCCTTATCACATTATCATAATCCCACGTCATACCACTCAGATTCATAACTGGGATCGAACGCATAGAAGCGTATCGGACAGATTCGTAATCGGAGGCAAACGTACTAAACTATGGCGGACAGATTCGTGGTCAAAGTCAGATGTATGGGAGTATGTCAGACAGATCCGTGATCGGAGTTAAACACACAGAGATGTATCAGACAGGTTCGTAATCAGAGTCAATCGTACAGAGGTATATCAGATAGAAGCGTAATCGGATTCAGAAGTACAAAGGCATAATAGACAGATCCGTGTTCAGAGTCAGACGTATAGAGATGTACCATTTACCTTTGTTGTTGTTACTCGGAGCTCGGTATCCTTATTCAATTGGTGTCTTTCGCATTCTAGCACCGGTCGCGGGGACACACGTATTCACTAGTACGATCACAGATAAGGCATCATACACATTCATATGTGCATACATATTTATTTTCAACTAGGCCACACATTATCCCCAAACATCGTTCAAGCCTATTCTAATTCCCCAGCCGTAGCGTTCTTTCTGTTACTTCCCTAATCTATCTGATCGCGTGCTGTGTGGCCTTTTATGATCTTCAACCATCTCGCATATTCTAACTCCACTCGGGCTATCTTAACTTTCCATTCGTCTCTTATATCGGAATATATATAAAATTCTTGCATACTTCCCAGGGGGTCACCCATCCCAGAATTGCTCTAGCCTTAGCACGCTTAACCTCGAAACTTTCACGCGTTTTGACGCGTTAAGGCTAGTATAACTTCGTCGATTGCCCCGCATGACCTTTGCCACGTAATTTAGGGCAAATCGGGATCTTAGTAAATTTTCGGAAAATTCTCGTAGTGGGTTCCACCCCGGGCTATACCATACAATTACCATGTTGTCTTTCTGAATCTTCAATATTCACCTTCATCTGGGGTTTCTAGATTCACACTGATAGTGGGGACAGCTTAGTCACCCTTTCTTTTAACCACTAGGTCTTTAATCCTTTTAAACTTTCCGTTGTCGTCATCGAATACTATTTTACAGATATCATACACACATCGAAAATTATAGGAAACTTATGTACTCATAAATGATCAATCTCGGGTCTAACCTGGGGAGCTGCCGTGGGAACTGTGTCCATCATCATCGTCTTCTGTCTGGCCCCCACTCGCCTGGCCCCCGCTATTACCCGCGTCCGAATCAGAGGAGTATAGGTAGCCCGGCAATTCCTGGTTCACTGATGGCCAGGACAATGGACTGGAGTAGGGCGTAACACTCTCCGGGGAAGCCTGTCTAACATAGTGCTCTATCACAGGAGCTACTGGCACATCCCAGGAAACCTCCTCCTCCGGCGTCCCAGAGAAATGCTCGAGAGGATCTGCATCATGGCCATCCTCCTCCCTGGGAGTAAGAAGGTCTGGAGGTATCGTCGCCGGGTCCTCCGAAGGGTCAGTATCATAACTATCTTCTCTGGGATCCTCTGCTCTGGGGATCAGAAACTCTGGAGGAATTGTCTCTGGATCCTCCGAAGGGTCTGTCTCAATCGAGTAGCTGGGGATCTGCCTACTCGGTCCTGGTGATATCCTAGGGGCCTTCTTAGCACCCCCATCCCCATTATCAGAAGCAGTCCTCTTCATTCTTGTCAATCTACAATCGCCTGCAGGAAGAGGGTCAGAAACATTCTCTCCAAATACTGACACTGATGCTCATTTTGGAGGCTCGCTGTAGATACAACAATTCGTAGGGAAGCAACATCCTAACCATACAGCTTTATCGCACGATCTAAGATCCAAAGAAGGGTAACATCCTAGATGCCCTGTAGCCTCCTGTTTATAGATGTGGTGCACAACACACCGATAAACAAGACTCTACTAGACACGACCTGCAGACTTTCCGAGGACAAACCGCTCTGATACCACTTCTGTCACGACCCAACCCCGTGGGCCGCGACTGGTATCCTAACTGGATACCCATACGTACCTACCTGACAGAATCGGCGTACCAGACAGAACATTTCAAATAGGTGTTTACAGATTCAAGCCAATACAGATACGGCGCGCGCGAATATATATATATATATATATGCATACTGAAACTTTTGCATAAGCCGATGAGGCTAACATAACAGACAGAGTCGCAAAATCGTACGCACCTACCTGAACAGATGTAACCCGTAATCCACATACATATCTACAGGCCTCTAACAGACATACAGAGTCATATGACGGGACAGGGCCCCACCGTACCCAGAGTTACCATACGTACAGAATATACAGATGTCAGAAGATATATATACAAAAAGAACACGCTCCGGATCAAAGGAGCTCTCCAAAATAGCAGAATCTGTGCCCTAGACTGGCGGCGTATCACCGTGTGCGTCTGTACCTGCGGTCATGTAACGCAGCCCCCGAAGAGCTGGGGGTCAGTACGAAAAATGTACCGAGTATGTAAAGCGGAAATATAACAAACATAATCATAGTCTTAATCAGAAGCACGGAAGTATAGCCAACAGAATCATAATCCAACGAACAGACAGAGGTATACCGGACAGAGTCGTAATTCAGACAGACAGGCGGAAGAATACCGGACAGAATCATAATCCGAACGGACAGACAGAAATGTACCGGACATAATCACAACCCAGACGGACAGACAGAATCATAGTCCAGACGGACGGATAAAATCATAGTCCAGGCGAACAAACAGAATCATAATTCATACGGACAGACAGAAGTATGATCCAAACGGACAGACAGAATCATGCATGCAGAGTCATACAGAGTCATATGCTTATACAGATACAAATAGCATATACATACATACATACATACAGATCCCGGCCCTCTCATGAGGGACGCGGTAACAGAACCCGACCCTCTTAGTACGGGACGCGGTGGACAGACAGAATCAGATCATATGCCATCCTGGCCACCATCCCCATACACAAATCATAATATCATACAGATATAAACAGATCTCGGCCCGCACACCGAGGGACGCGGTGAACAATGCAGAGGAGTATGCACGATAACCGAACCTGGCCCGGGCGCAATGAAGGAAGCATTGAGACATGCACGAACAGATTAATGAGAAACCACATACATACATATCATTATACAGACTCAATCAAACTGAAGTATACCAAACGGCAAATAACATCAGAGTAATCGGATAGTGTTCATAATACGCGCCTATATCCTACTTGGGAAGGCACGACAGATTATTACCAGAGTAAGACTTTCAGATGTCAAAATCATTTTGTAAGATTTATAGAAAAATATCGTCATATCATGATTAGAATGTTAATCCAGATGTTGTCTGAGAAAGGCGGACAGAAACAAAGTAGTTAAAGTTATACAGAAAGTATCGGGCCTTGTGGGCCCCCCTCGGACCAACCCGAGGAGGCGTACGTAAATTACAGATAGTAGACCTTATGAGGTCGTCCATAATGATTTGGAAGTATTCCGACTCCGTTTAGGAAGGTTGCATACTTAAGGTTCACTTTGAAGACAAGTTATAAGGAAATGGATTCAGTCTTACTGAAGGAATTGGAGCGGATTTCCATCTCGAATTCCGAGGAACGGAGTCGTATTTAAGGCTCGCGGCCGAGCCTATTATGTTCAGAACATGCCTAAGAATGAAGGGGTAGGCTTTACATACCTCGATTGCGTCTTACGCTCGCTTGGCTTCGATTCCAATTTCGTCCAGAATCTACAAATGGTCAAGTTTACCAATTGTCAATTTCAAACCTTAAGACTCCAAACTTAAGCACATATTTGCCTACCGAAATTTCGGCAGCATTTCCCCTATACATATAACATCCCCGAGACTTAGCTCGGCTTAATTTATCAACACAGCAACCCAGAAACGACATCAATAACAACAACAAGCATTACAAGACACCTAATATGGCATAATTAGCCATCTTTCCGGCATAACATAACATCTTCCATTCCGACCTTACACTTTCAAACCTATCTTACCATTTTCATATTGATCACTCATCAAGATCATTACAACATGAATCAGAGGCATATCATATCGTTTTCACCAAATACACATAAGATATACGCAATATACAAGTTTTCTACTAAGGGCATATTTCACCCGCAACCTCCAATCTTTAGCATAAACATCCATAGCATATTCTTACAATTTCATTCCCATAATCACATAAACTATACTAAAATCATCTACTTTCCGACAACCAATTAACAACACTTTTTC
This sequence comes from Lycium barbarum, assembly GCF_019175385.1. Lineage (NCBI taxonomy): Eukaryota > Viridiplantae > Streptophyta > Magnoliopsida > Solanales > Solanaceae > Lycium > Lycium barbarum. The sequence goes on from NC_083337.1 coordinate 104,241,423, forward strand.
TCATTTTCATCACAAGATTACCACACAATTAACATACTAATTATAACAAATCCATGTTCTCTCCAACATATAGCACTACACGGCCACACACACATATTTATACATCCACACGGCCATGCACTAAAATTTCCAACTTTCATTAATTCATTCAACTTTCATTTCCAATACAAATTCCATTATCACCACAACTAGATCATAACATAAATTCGACACATCATAGGTATACAACACACACACACACACGGTCAAAACCTCCCACAAGGCCAACACATATTCATATACATAATACACAAGTTTCATACTCCTTACTCAATTCCACACTCTACAACATGCATACACCTTCCATAACATAACAAAGGCATGAAATTCTTACCTTTTCTTCAAATTCTTCACTTGCCACTAGAGTTGTCCTCTTGCCAAAATAATTATACCAAGTTGTAGAGAATCTTGAGCTTGGTAATAATCCCACAAGAAATGAATTTTTGAACCCAAGAATTTTATCTTTCTCCTTTCTCTTTTTCTCCTCTCTAGCCGTGACCTCTTTCTTTTTTTTTGTTCTTGATTTTTCTTTGTTTTTCTTGAAGCTTCTAGCAAGCTTATCCACATATATAATTAATTAACCACATAATAATTTGTGGGTTTGGGCCAACCTATGGCCGGTTGGGCTTCCCCTTGTTGGGCCTCATTTTCTTTTTTTGAGCCCAATTGGCTACCAATTGTTTTGTAATTTTCGAAACCAATTTCCAAAATTCCTATTTTGCCCTTGGCCTCCTTTCGTAATTTCACACCAATGCATTCATAGCCTACACATTCATACCAAGTAAGGTCCAAATATGGCCTCATTCATTACAAGTCAAGTTATCTCAAATTTTTCGAATATGCAAAAATGCCGGATGTAACAGCATCTGCTACAACATTTGCTTTCTCTGGGTGGTATAGAATGTCAACATCATAGTCCTTCAGCAACTCTTGCCACCGCCTCTGCCGCAAATTCAGCTCCTTCTGCTTAATGATATATTGGAGACTCTTATGATCCGTATAAATATCAATATGCACGCCGTATAAATATTGTCTCTATATCTTCAAGGCATGAATTACCGCTGCTAACTCCAGATCATGAGTGGGATAATTTCTTTTGTGCTTTCTGAGCTGTCGGGAGGCATAGGCTATAACTTTGCCATGCTGCATCAACACACAACCTAACCCAACGCCTCAGGCATCACAATAAATAACATAGCCATGTGACCCCTCGGGAAGTGTTAGAACTGGAGCCGTAGTCAACTTATCCTTCAGTAATTGGAAGCTTCGCTCACAAGCATTGGTCCATTGAAACTTAGCTGCCTTCTTTGTTAGCTTTGTTAAAGGTGCTGAAATTGAGGCAAATTTCTCTACAAACCTCTTGTAATACCCTGCTAGTCCCAGAAAACTACGTACCTTGGTAGGTGTCGTAGGTCTAGGCTAAGTCTTCACCGCCTCAATCTTCTGTGTATCTACCCGAATGCCATCAGCTCCAATGATATGCCCCAAGAATGCTACTGAAGTCCGCCAGAATTCACACTTAGAAAACATAGCATACAACTTCTGGCGCTGGAGTACTCTAAGCACCGCCCTCAGATGGTCTGCATGCTCCTCTTCTGATCGTGAGTAGACCAGAATATCATCGATAAACACAATCACAAACATATCTAGGAACGACTTGAATATTCGGTGCATCAAATCCATAAATACTGCTGGAGCATTGGTCAGCCCAAAAGACATCACTCTAAACTCATAATGCCCGTATCGATTCCGAAATGCAGTATTCAGAATATCTACCTCCTTTACCTGCACCTGGTGATAGCCTGACCGCAAGTCTATCTTCGAGAAACACTTAGCACCCTGTAACTGGTCAAATAGATCATCAATTCTGGGGAGGGGATATCTATTCTTTATCGTCACTTTATTCAGCTGCCTATAATCGATACACATCCACAGCGATCCATCTTTCTTTCTCACAAAGAGTACCGATGCTCCCGAAGGTGATGTACTGGGCCTGATGAAGCCCTTTTCTAATAAATCTCTCAATTGGTCCTTCAACTCTTTCAGTTCTGCAGGTGCCATCCTATAAGGAGGAATAGATATGGGCTGAGTATCTGGCATCACATCTATAGTAAACTCTATCTCCCGCTCAGGAGGAAGGCCTGGAAGTTCATCTGGGAATACATCTGGAAATTCGCTAACTGAAGAGTCGGCGCCTCTGCCTTCAGGTTATGCACCCGAACCAGATGATATATATACCCCTTTCTAACCATCTTCTTTGCCTTGAGGTATGAAATAAACTTACCCCTCGGCGATGCTGTATTTCCAATCCATTCTATAATTGGCTCTCCCGGGAATTGAAAACGAACTACCTTTCCTCTACAATCAACGTTGGCATAACAAGAGGCTATCCAATCCATACCCATAATAACATCGAATTCAATCATATCTAATTCTATCAGATCTGCCTTGGTGCAACGACTATATATAATCACCGAACAATCTCTATATATTTGCCTTACAATAACAGAATCTCCTACCGGTGTAGCTACCTCAAATAGTTCTATTAATTCAGGTTTTATCCCAATTCTACTAGTAACAAAGGGCGAAATATACGATAAGGTGGAGCCTGGGTCTATCAATGCATATACGTCTCGGGAGAAAATCGATAGTGTACCGGTAACCACATTTGGTGATGCCTCCTGATCCTGTCTACTAGCCAAAGTATATATACGGTTCGAAGGATCCCCAGAACTGGAAGCTCCGCTACGACCTCTACTATGGCCTGCTGGTACCTGAACACCCTACCCCATAGGGCGCATAGCTACAGAAGAAGATTAACCAGCAACCGACCCAGTGGGCTGAACCATACCGCCCGGACCACCGCTATATGGACACTCCCTCAAAATATGGCCTTGACGGCCGCAAGAAAAACAAGCACCTGTAGCACGATAACATTCTCCAAAATGACACCTACCACACCGAGAACACCGAGGCAAAGGTGGCCTCGTCTGACTGGAACCCCTGTTCATTTGCGAACCCGAAGCCTTGGAGCTCTGACCGGCTCCTGAATACCCCTGTGCTGTCAAAACTTTTACCTGTGAACTGTGGAGGTGCACTCTATGCAGGCTGGGAAGGATATCTGATATGCTGCTGAGGCTGTCTGCCTCGAAACTCACCCGGATAACCAGCCGATCTAGCCCTCTTATGTTGACCCCTGTCATGATCTCTATCTAGCTGACGCCCTCTGTGTCGATCCTCCACCCCCTGTGCATATGCCTGTACCCGAGCAATATCCATACCTGGCTGAAGGGCTACTGCCATACAGCCATCAATCAAGTACTGGTCCAATCTCCTCACAAAGCAATGCACTCTATCCTCCATATCCGTCACAATAGTAGGCGCATATCTAGCCAACTAGTCAAACTCAAGACTATAATCTCGAACACTCCTGCCCCTCTACCTCAACTGTAAGAATCTATCAACTCTAGCTCGCCGCATCTCTGGAGGCAGAAAGTGGCCAAGGAAGGCCTCCACAAACTCATCCCACACTGTTGGAGGAGCATCCTCGCCCCTAGACAACTCCCATGACTCATACCAATTAACAGCTACATCCCGCAATCGATACGAAGCCAACTCCACAGACTCAGTCTCAGAAGCCTTAATTATCCTCAACGTACGCTGCATCTGCCGAACGAACTCCTGCGGGTCATCCTCGGGCTTTGACCCGAAAAACTCTAGAGGATTACAACTTAAGAAGTCACGGGCTCTCAAACTATCATGTCTATCCATCTGGTCAACCCCTGGTCCATGCCTGCAAGCTTGTCCTGCCACTAATCTGGTGAGCAACTGAACTGCATCTCTCATGGCTCTATCCTCCGCCCCTGGCTGAGGAGCTGGAGGCTCAAGTGCTGGAACCTTAAGAGCTGGCGGCGGTGCCGACCCTGACCCGGAGCTGCCGCTGCCCTAGGTTCCTCTGGAAGTGGCGGTGTAGCAGAACTCGCGGACTGGAACACAATCTTAGGCATAAACTGGGCACGAGCCCTAGTAACTCTTCGAGTCTGGCTAGTATCCCCTGCTACCGATTTGCCCTTCTAGGCAGCTGTCGCTTTCTTTGGAGGCATAGCTGTAAACATAATAGTCTGTTAGAAAGGGATTATCCTGATAATATAGCTCTATCGCACGATCTAGGATAAGAAGGAAAGATGACATCCTAAATGTCCTGTAGCCTCCTGTTTATAGATGTGGTGCACAACACACCGATAAACAAGACTCTACTAGACACGGTCTGTAGACACTCCGAGGATGAACTGCTCTGATACCACTTTTGTCACGACCTAGCCCCGTGGGCCATGACTAGTGCTCGAGCTGGACACCCATATGTACCTGTTAAACATAGTCAGACTGATACTATAGGTCCTCAATCAATCACAACGAAATAACATACGCAAGCCGACGAGGCTGCCACTATATATATATATCATTATGCTACGCAAGTCGACAAGGCAGCCACTACATATCATTAAATTACGCAAGCCGACAAGGCTTCCACTACGAAACAATAACATATCCAAGCCGGCAAGGCTGCTACAACAACAGAACTTCCACAATAACTATATAGACACAGCTGATCATAATCTGTATACAACCCACACACATGTGTACAGACCTCTAAGAGTATCAACAGTGAAATATGACGGGACAGGGCCCCGTCGTACCCCTAGACAAACATATATATATATATATATATATATATATATATATATATATATATATATATATATATATATATATATATCAGAAGGTCTGTACCAAAATCTAGGCTCCGGAACAACGGAGCTCTCCAAGACAGCTGAAAGGGAATCCTAAGCTGGGGGACCACCAAATCGAGCGTTTGTACCTGCGGGCATGAAACGCAGCCCCCCGAAGAAAGGGGGTCAGTACGGAATATGTACTGAGTATATAAAGCATGAAATACAGTAAAAAGGATCATAACTGAAATAGGGAGTACAGAAAATAAGTACAATGTCCAGAATACCAAAACACTTGCCCTTTTGAAATATAAATCATGCATGTCAATATCATATACCATACCCGGCCCATTATGGGACTCGGTGAACATGGTCTCCACCCCATCTTTGGCGCCATAACACAGCATAACACCATAAACACATCATAACGCCATAACACAGCATAACACCATCACGTCATCACACCATCACGCCAACCCAACATAACATCATATATATATATATATATATATATATATATATATATATATATATATATATATATATATATATCATATTCCGGCCCTCTAGTGAGGGACACGGTGAACAATGCAGTGAGATTATGCACGATAACATACCCGGCCCGGGACTCGGTGAAGGACATATTGAGGCATGCACGAGCAGAGTAGTGAGCAACCATATGCAATTTAAAACATTATCAAGACTCAAACAGAATAAGAAGAAGGGATTGACACCTGAGTATCAATAGCGACAATCATATCAAGTATATCTCGAATGTCATTATAAATTATATCAAAAGAGCCTTAGGAATCATAAACATGTATCAATATAATATGAAATAGCTTATAGAAGTCAAGGACATGAGTTATCGTAGAGTCTTCCAAGAATAGGACATTATATATATCGACTACTATCCAACGATAGAAACCTTGAGAGGGAAGCTCAATCATTTTAAGAGTTCTAACATCAAGAAGTGAATAGGAATCATGAATCACACTCGAAACTTATGAATGGAATTACCCCAAAGCTCATATCATTCGTCACTTATATGTAAGACATGCCAAAAGAAAGAAGGGACAGCTTTACATACCTGTTAAAGATTAATCGTAATCTCGTTCGCTTCGTCGCCCCTTTAGCCTATTTAATATAAAAGTAACGCTATCGTTAGTAACTATACTTTCTAGTTGTTAGGCCCCGTGTTTTCGTACAATTGGAAATTGAGAAATAATTATGACTCGGGTGTTAGAAGGACCTAATTCAATTTTTTTTTGTGAATGTGACTATGTTGGTTGTGTAATCTTTAATGCTAAGACCTCGGGGGAGGCCGAGGATAAATTTGGAATTTCGGAAATTAGTTTCGGGAATTATAAAATGGGACTTTTTAAGCATTGGGCCAAGAAACCAAAATTTTAATTTGCAAGCCCAAAGGAAGAGAGGGGGCCGGCCAAGCCCAATTTTAAAAGGGTCATGTGCTATGCACATGACCCCAAAAGGATATATACAAGAAAGACTTATCAATTATAGATCAAAAATTCATAAATCAAGAACACAAAGAAAAGAGAGGTTCGGCCGTGACTTGAGAGGAGAAGAGAGAAAAAAATTCCAAGCTTGTGTGTGATCCAAAAATCTTGGTTTCTACATATTTGTGAAGTACTCAAGACGCTCTCCGACGTGGTATAATTTGTTTGGCACGGGGACGACGTTTTCGACAAGTCGGGGTTTCAAGAAAAGGTGAGAATTCTTACCCTTTTATGTTATAGAATTGATGTGAATGTGTTAAGCATTGGAAGTAGATGGAGATCCCGTAATTTTAACGTAAATAGAAAGTCGTGGGTGTGTGTTTGTAGTGGGTTTGGCCGAGAGCCATAGAAGGAAAAATTGGTGTGAATTGATCTTGGTTAAGTTGGTCTAATGTGTTGTTGTGATCCTTATATCATAAATGATCGATTGTTGAATTAAATTGGCGGTGGAAAACGAATTCGGATATTATCGGAAAGTGTATATCATTGGTATCGTTATGTATATCAATGTATATTTTGGGTGCTAGAGACTTTAGATATGACTTTATAATGATATTGATGAATTCGGAATGAAACGACGTTAGTTAGAATGTTCGTTGTGAATTTTAGTGTTTTGAAGAATTATGGAAATAAATTGATTTTGGTGCAATTTCGTGTATGGCTTAGATTGAATTTGGAATGTGTTTGACTAGTGTTGGATGGTTAAATGAATACAATTATGTGAATATAGAATTGAGATTTTGAAAGTTTGAATGGAAAGTTGCCAACGTTAGAAGTCATGTAGAACTTTAAAGCTAGAATGGTTTGATTGTTGTTTGGTTTGGTTGTTGATGTGTGGGCTGTTGTGGTTGGTTAATTTGAGCCGAGCTACGCCTCGGGGATGTTAGATTTATAGGGGAAGTGCTGCCGAAATTTCGGTAGGCAAATATGGAGTTAAAGGCATTTTTGAGCCTAAGGATCTCATTTGGTAACTTTGACCATTTGCAGATTTTTGACGAAACGGGACGGGACTTTTGGAAGAGCTTACGACGTCTGTGAGGTATGTAAAGCTTCCCGATTCTTTATTTGGCATATCTTAGGGTGTTAGTTGAATATGAGACCTTCCGGAGCATTTCTGCTCCTCGAAACCCGATCCACAGAAAGGTTACTATTCATTCAATTCGATTGAAGCCTAAAGGCTCCCTTTTGGCTAGAATGCCACTATTCGTCCGAAACCTATCGAAATGTGGTCGGGTAACCTAGAAATGATTATGTATGACCCTTGGCATATAACTGCTCGTAAAAATATGTTCGCCACCTCACTTCGACTCGAGGTGGGTCCGCTACCCCAAAAATGCCCGATTTGCCCTTCGGGCCATCTTTGAGAACAGAGTTGAACGTACCGCTTCTGATCTTTGGAACATCCTTCCACGGGGTATGTTTGGACTATTCGATGCGCTAATCCATGTCTTGAACTATATAGACCATTTTGGAATCGTTTTGCAAAATGAAACCTTATGTCGACTAAGTATTCGACTATTTTGTAATATGATATGATTTATGGGCTTACTTTGTTTTGAAACACTATTTTGAAATACGATTTGCATTTGTTTGCTCACGACTCCGCTCGTGCCTTATTATGACTTCGTTCACCGGTTCCCGGGCCGGTTTTGATTCGTGCGCTGTATGACAAATTCGGCCGTATGCTGTGTTACGGTTCCCAAGGCTTCGCCATAGGGCCGGGTCCCGTTTGGAGTTATGCTGTGATATGGCTCGGGACGCGATACGCTCACCGATGATTATGATTATGTTCGGGGATGTACGGAGATTTGAAACCTTCTGGTGTTATGCTGTGTGTGGCGCCAGCGTCGGAGTGGCGACCACGTTCTTAAGCGTTTGCATGATTTTGTTGCATAAAATATATGTATATGATTTCGATACAGATTTTGACATACCAGTTTGTGCCCCCTTTGACATTTGATCTGCTTTCGGTTTTGATCCATAATTCTGTACTCCGTGCTTTACATACTCAGTACATATTTCGTACTGACCCCCCTCTCTCCGGGGGCTGCGTTTTATGCCCGCAGGTGCAGACATCGGTGATCCTCCGCAGTAGGCTTCGCTTCTTGCTTTCCGGAGTACTCTTACTTGGTCCGGAGTCCACTTTTGGTACAGACTCCTCTACTCTGTATATGTTTTGTATATTTGACAGTTTGGGTACGGCGAGGCCCTGTCTCGCCATATGTTATGTTTTGAATTCGTAGAGGCCTGTAGTCATCTTTGTGGGGCGAGGGTCCTATGTGTATGTTGTCCGATTTTGCTTTCGGGTCTTAAAGCGGTCTGTTTGATATGATGGCCCCAAATGGCCCTTTTGTATATATTTGTATTTTGACCGGCGATGTCTATTCCGCCGCTTTGTTTGAGATTGATTTGATATGACCGCTTAAGACAGATTTTCGATATAAATTATGTCTGATATAACTTTTGAAAATTCTGAAATAAGTTTGGGTTCGAAAATGAATATGCGATTTGGTCTGGGTACCCAGGTAGGGTGCCAGTCGCGGCCCACGGGGCTGGGTCGTGACACTAGTTCGTCAATCTGTAGCCCATCGCTTATAGAACTCATTCTTTAACTTATACTTTCTCGATTAATGTTTTTCATTAGTTAAGGACTTAACGGAAATCGGGCAGCATTTCCCCTATATATTCGCCTAACCCGAATTTCAATTATCCTCCTGTTATCACAGAAATACCAATAATAACAGCAATAGAGATATACATACAAAATTCTTACAATTCAGCCCATAAACAATTCTAACATTTCAACAACCCTTCTGAATCCTTTTCAACCCACAATTTCATATAACAATGATTTCATGCATTTTCTTACTTCCAATTTCGTCCAATCCAATTTTTATAATTCCATTTCAACACTATTAACACAATTATACCGCAAAAATAAGAAAATCTTACCTAAATTATCTCGGAGGAATTTCTACACTAAATTGCTCCAATTTTACAATTTCTTCTTCCTCAACTCAATATCCAATGTTGCTATCACCTCCTTGAACTTGTAATTTGATCAAAACATTCGAGAACACAAATTTTTATTCAACACCATGGCTGGCCGAGAGCAGTCATGGAGGTTTTGTAATTTTTCTTAACTTAATTTTCTTGAAAATGAAAGTAAATTGTAAATTTATTCACTTCATTTCCTATATATAGTTGCTTATAGATAGACACGTGCCCCCCCCCCCCCCTCTTGTGAATCACTAATCAATTCTTGAATTGTCATTTTTCATTTTTTTATATATATTAAAACGGGTGGGGCCCACTATTAGTAATTAGGACTAATTAATTTTAATTAATCACTAATTCTTACTTAATAATCTATTAGCAATTAATTAATCCCTAATCTCTAATAATATTTCTACTCTAAATAAAATTTATAAACAATTTATGTTCTAATTAAAATTGAAAATTAAAAGTTCCTATTTCGTATCCGAAAATGATCCCGTCTTTAACTTGAGTCGATTCTCTTGCGAATAACTCGACGTATAAAAATACGGGATATAACACCCAAAGATCCAAAAGTCATCGAAAAAGGACTCTAAAACATAACGTCTAAAGAATGAACAACTGTCTGAAATAATCATAAATGTCTGAAATGAAATAGACATCCAAAATAAGAAAGATCTTCAGGCGGCTTGGCATGGATAGGAGCTCACCCACAAATCTGTCGGTAACTGGCCTCACGCTAAATATGAGGTCTGGTAGATGTCTATGGATCACAGTCTACACTCAAAAGAATGCAACAAAGTAGTATCAGTACAAACACTATGTATCGGTAGATATCATAGGCCGACTAAGATTAGTATCATGCATATAATCACAAAATCAATAAAATAGAAAGATAGGCACAACAGCAAATAACCGCAAGGACTTATCAACGAGAATAATTTCATCACCGAAATAAGATAAACCTACTGAAATGACCCGCTAAGTCATTATGGGTGGTGACTTAGAAAAACTAGACCTCTGTTGGGAATTATGAGTCTGCGGGTTAGTCCATAGCATGTTTTTATGTATATGTACATATTTTGTTTGTGTCTGTAGGGCCTTCGATTGGTGTTGGGATTTTTGGGTGAAAACTTGTGCAAAACCCCGAGCTACTAGTCAAAATAGACCATTACAGCGGGTTCATCGTAGCAGGTTGTGGGTCGCCGCAGCGAGAGGCTGAACTTTAATGATGTCCGCCATAGCGAGCTTTCCCGCTATAGCGAGACCGCTGCAGTAAGACATCGACCGCTGTAGCGGTCGACGGGAGGCAGAATCCGTGTTTTATATTCTTTATTCTGAACCCATTCCTCACATAACACCAAACACATTCCAAGAACTGTTGTGGCGAAAATTTAAGGCTAGGGCTAAAGTGCGCTTAAAAGGTAAGTCTCAACCCTTGACTTTGTTAATTCCATCATCATGATAGATTCCATGAGGAGTTAAATGTCCATCAATGGAGAATGAAAGGGCTAAAACCCTAGAACTTAAGAAAATCCTTGATTAATGAATGGGTTGTTGATTTTATTATTGTTTAATCATCTTGGAGTGTATATTATCGCTTTCTAGGATGAGATTTTTTGTATTAATGGTGGAACTTATTGATTGAGACCTAGGGTTTCATAAAGATGATAACTTTAGCTTTAAAGCTGCTAGAAAAAAAGGGTTGAATTGATTAAAGAACCCATGAATGGGAATAGTATAATGGTTTGGGGTTGATCTTATTATGAAGTCATGCTTAGTGATAGTTCACCCACTAAAAAAGGTTGAATGTAATTGGCGTTCTTTTCCCTAAGGTGTTGTATTGTTTGAGTAGATGACTTGAATACTCATATAGCTTTATATTTCTAGACTTTGAACGTTCGCAAGCTATACGAAAGGGCAAAGCTATCACGAAGTTATTACATTGTTCCAGTTTTGCTTTGAGGTAGGTTCGGGTCTACTTTAGTTAGACTTTGATTAGTTGATTGTATGTGATACAAAATTGATAGGAGAAGCATGATTAGGGCTTCAGACATAAAGTGTGGTTGATAATTCCTACAGTTTGATATAGATTGATTAATTATATGATGAATTGATATGAAATGAAAAAGAAGGAGTTCATATATACTCTTCTTGTTGATTCATATATACTCTTCTTATTGACTTGGAGTAATCCCTTATTCATGATTATTGATGAATTGATTTTTGAGTCTTGATATGACTTGTGATATGGTGACTTGTGTTCCCTGATATTGATTCTTGATTGTTCACATTCCTTATTGATTATGGAACAGAAATACATTATGATGAGAAAGATATATAAATATGAAAAGGCACATTTGACATGGGGTGAGGATGTGGCCTAAATTAAAGGCTGGTGATCCACGGTAAGATTTCGGAGCGAGGATACATGGACACCATGGGTCCCCTGCAGGTTATGGCTAATGGGTCAAACACTACCATTTAGCATGTGCGTATGGATATGTGACACTTGAGATAATTTGGGTTTTACGATTGTGTTTGGTGATTACGTGGGTTGAGTTACTCTTATTGATTTCTATTTGTGTGGATTTATCTATCCCCGTGTTGGATTATATTTTGGCGATTGGACGATTCTTGTTGATGATTTCGTGTGGTTATATGCTGTTGTGCCCATCTGTCTATTTTATTGATTTTGTAATTGTATGCATGATACTAATCTTAGCCGGCCTATGATATTTATCGGTACATAGTGTTTGTACTGATACTACCTTGTTGCATTCTTTTGAGTGTAGATTGTGATCCAGAGACTTCTACGAGACCTCATATTTAGCTTGAAGCCAGTTTTCGAAAGATTCGAGGGTGAGCTATTATCCATGCCAGGCCACCTGAAGATCTTTCCTATTTTAGATGTCTATCTCATTTCAGACATTTATGTTATCCTTAGATAGTGATTCTTTCTTAGACAGTTATGTTAAAGTCCTTGTACGATGATTTTCAAATTTTGGGGTTGTAATAGTTTAGACTTCTGCAGATTTTATTTAATTATGGCATGACTAGACTTTTGGCGATATTTACACTAGGTGTATCCTTGAATGCTTTAAAATTGGCTAAGTAATTTGGTAATGGCTTGGATGGTTGGTTAAGTAGATGGTTTGCCCACTAGGGGATTTGGGTGGGTGCCACTCATGGCTGTATGGGTCGTGACACCCACACAATAACTGTCACGCCCCGAACCATGACCTGGGGTAACACGGCACTCGGTGCCTGACTGTATGTGACCGAGCGAACCACATGGCTTGCTGAATCAACATGGGGCACAAACATGAGCGAAATATAACATGAAAATGATGAGCCTTAAAAAAACATAAGAAGTCATAATATATTTAATAAAATACTTGTATAAAAGTGAATGCAGAAATATCATAAACTGAGCGAAAGATGGCAACATAACTCTGAGTATTGACATAACTGACTGACTAGTCTATGAAACCTCTATCATGAATCTGAACTACAAAACATACTTGCCGGGACAAGGCCCCCAGCATACCTTAACATGCTAAACATGACATCAAAAGAAATAAGAATAACACCCCAAATAAGATAGGGCTCACCAACAAGCTGATACGAACAAATCCTACTGAGCAAATGTGGCATCCTGTAAATTCGTACCTACATCGTGAAATGCAGGCCCCCGGGCAATAGAAAGGGGACGTTAGATCATTGAATGTACTAGTATGTAAAGAAACTAAATGAAATAAGCATGGTACATGAAATAACATGATAAGAGCTGTAACTGAAACTTAAACCTAGTCGTGAGCATGAACATGAATACATATATATATATGACTAACATGAGTAAAATTATCTGTGGGAGAGCATTAGTATAACCGACATGTAACCACCACGTTCGTACGTGGCGCTTGATCTCTGCCCGATCAGCTAAGTCATCTTGTACCTTGCCGGGGTACAAGGCATGAACATGACATGAATAGATCCATATCCCTCAATGAGGAATATATGAAGGAATCATCCTACTGGGCAGAGCCATCCTTACGCTATGTTGGCATACGTAGTTTCAGGTGTAAAACTTTCTCGGTAATTTGTGCAACTCCCAAAAACATAAACATGATATAGTTGGCTGAGAAACCCATGAATTTCATAAAAACATGACTTGTAGTATTACATAGAAGTCCTGTTTCATAATCATGGATAAAGATTATATAATTTGTTTGCATGAAAGCATGTAGACATGTAAGATATTCATGACAGTAAGCATAATATTTAATGACTTGCATGTAGGCACCCATGGAATGCAATATATAGGTTTTCATGATTAAGACGGATTCCCAATAGCCAAAATGGAAGATTAGGTATACAACGACGGATATATATATATATATATATATATATATATATATATATATATATATATATATATATATATTTCAAACATGATAAATTGTGGTGCATGGACTTAGGGTTATCATTAACTTTGCTAAAAACCCTAGTTTAGTGAACTCTTGCATAATCATGCAAGAACGTCCCGTGGGAAAGAACAAGGAAGTTCCCATATATATATAGAAACCATACATACCTGGTAATGCTCCAAAACCTGTATCAATAATCTGAACTTGAAGAAGTATCCCTAAAGTTTTAGTTTTGAATCCTTTAAATGGGTTTTCTTGAAAAAACTAGGTTAGGGTTGATGAACTCTCATTAGATCACATGAATACATGTTAGAATTGACTTGGATTGATTAGAATAGGCTTACCTTGGTGTTTTGGATTGTTGGGAGGAGTAAACCTTTGTTCTAGGGCTCGGAGAATGTGCAAAGTTGAAAAAGAACTGAACATGACATATTTATACTTAACTGAGTGAGGATATTATATGATCAACTTATAGGTCTGTATAAAGTTATACGGTCCATGTAAATTGACCGTATCTAACAATGACTAAAATTCCAGAAACTAGAATTTCCCAAACGAGTTCCACGGACTGAAAATATAGTTTGTATAACATTATACGATCCGTATCGAAGCATTTCACAAACTTGGAAGAAACTGGGATTTTTGTACTTGCCTTATACGAAATAGAAGTACGGGCCATATATTATTATACAGTCAGTATATCTGGCCGTGAAAATGAGATTTTGCTGAACTACAGCAAATTAAATTGCAACACTTCCCGTATGATTTCAAAGTCCCAAATCATGAATCATAGCCTCGTTTAAAGGTGCGAGGTGTTACAATATCTCCCCCTTGGGATCACTTGTCATGGTTAGGAATATTGCTGGACATGACTTGAATACATGAATGGGAGGAAAAATGACGTGAAGCATGGAGACTGAAATAACATGACATGGTTACATGGGAACATAAATATTGAGACATGGAACATGGGCACTGGACACATGACATGAGCATGTAACATGAGACATGACATGACATGGACTATGGAAAGGTTACCTTGGGCGTTCTCTGCTTGCTCTTCAAACAAATATGGATACTTGGATTTCATGTCTTCTTCGGCTTCCCATGTAGCCTCTTTAAATTTCTGACTTATCCATAAAACCTTAACCGAGGCAACTTCCTTAGTTCTCAACTTGCGAACCTGACGATCAAGAATGGTTACGGGGATCTCCTCATAGGTGAGGCCATCATTAACTGTTATAGAATTAGTAGGAACAACCAATGACGGGTCTCCTACACACTTCCTCGACATAGAAATATGGAATACTAGATGAATAGCAGCCAATTCTTGTGGTAATTCAAAATAAAGCTACTTGACCAACCTTTCGCAGGATCCTATAAGGTTCAATATATCTGGGACTGAGCTTTCCCTTCTTGCCAAATCTCATAACACCCTTCATAGGTGAAACTTTAAGAAATACCCAATCATCAACTTGAAACTCTAAGTCTCTTCGTCTCATATCGATGTAAGACTTCTGGCAACTCTGAGCAATTCTCAAACGTTCCTGAATCAATTTGACTTTCTCCATAGCCTGATAGACCAAATATTTTCCTAGCAGTTCTGCTTCACCAACTTCAAACCAACTAATGGGTGATATACATCTTCACCCATAAAAAGCTTCAAACAGTGCCATTTTGATGCTAGCATGATAACTGTTTTTATAAGCAAATTCAATGAGAGGCAATTGGTCATCCCAATTACCTTTGAAATCTAGGACCCTTGCTCTCAACATGTCCTCAAGAGTCTGAATAGGACACTCTGTCTGGCTATCTATCTGAGGATGAAAAGCTATGCTGAGGTTCACCTTAGTAGCCAATCCCTTCTGAAAGGATTTTCAGAAGTTCGCTGTGAACTGAGCACCGCGATCTGAAATACTAGACACTAGGGTCCCCTGTAATCTGACAATCTCATGAATGTACAACTTGGCATAATGTTCTACTGAATTGGTGGTCTTTACTAGCCAAAAGTGCACTAACTTAGTGAGCCTATACACAATCACCCAAATTGAACCATGTCAGCAGGATGAACAAGGTAGACCTGTTATAAAGTCCATATTTATCATCTCCCATTTCCAGTCAGGAATATCAATATTCTGAGCTAAGCCACCAGGCCTCTGGTGTTCGACTTTCACTTGCTGACAGTTCAGACATATAGCCACAAAATTTGATACATTCTTCTTCATATTATTCCACCAATAAATCTCTTTACGATCATGATACATCTTAATGGAACATGGGTGAATGTAATACCTAGAATTGTGAGCTTCTGACATAATTCGCTCTCTGAGCCCATCTACATCTGGACACATAATCTGCCTCGGTACCTCAAGGTACCATCATCTCCCCCTTGTTCGAAAGCCATTGTCTTATGCTTATGAATTCCTTCTTTACGCTACAATAAAAAGGGATCACTAACTGTTTCTCTTTTACTTCTACCACTAAGGAGGAATGAGCTCTGTTCCGAACAACAACGTGACCATCTTCGGAGTCCAAGATTCGAACTCCTAAATTAGCTAAAAGGTGAACTTCCTTGGTTAGAGCTCTTTTATCTGCCTCACCATGAGCTAAACTTCCCATGGAACGCCGACTAAGAGCATCAACTTCAACATTCATTGTTCCCTGATGATAGAGAATATCCACATCATAGTCCTTAGGAAATTCGAGCTATCTTCTCTGCCTAAGATTCAACTCACTTTTCTTAAAGATATACTACAGGATTTTATGATCGGTGATAATATCCACATGTGCTCCATATAAATAATGATGCCATATCTTAAATGCAAAAATCATGGCTGCTAACTCTAAGTCATGAGTCAGATAATTCTTTTCATGAGTCTCAAGCTGTCTAGATGCATAAGCAATAACCTTACCATGTTGCATTAAGATACATTCGAGAAAAACTCCCGAAGCATCACAATAAACTGCGAACCCTTCGGTTCCTTCGAGTAGCGTCAAAACTGGGGCAGAGGTTAATTTTTTGTTCAACTCTTCGAAACACTATTCACATGCATCTGACCATTGAAATTTGACTTTCTTCTGAGTGAACTTAGTCAATGGAGCTAAGATAGAGGAAAATCTGTAACAACCCGTTTCGTCGTTACTGTGAAATTCTGAGGAAGGCGACAACTATAGGGCTCAACGATGTCTATACCTTCACGCATCTTGGAACCCCTTCAAGCCAAACCAAGATCGTCATGCGCATCGCGTAAGTAATAGAAGTGTGAGCAAACAAATAGAGCCAGACCGCTACAGCGGTCACGTGGACGCTACAGCGGTGCCACTGTGGCGGTATACCAACCGCCATAGCAGTAACAGCATGTGACTGCTCAACCGCTATAGCGGCGTGTTGGCCTATCTGGCGATACCACTGCAACGGTACACCTACTGCTAGGGCGGTTTCGCACAGTGAATTCCACCTATTTAAGTGACATTTGGGGAATTGACTTCATTTGTCAAAACCCTAAAGAGTCCAGCCACCTTTGGAGTAATTTTGGAGCAAAAAATGATACTTTCGTTGGAAAGGTTACTTCCTTAACCTCTTCCATCCATTCTCCCAACATTGATTCTCATTAAGGATGTTATGTCCCGCATTTTCTACGTTCGGATGATTCAAGGTAATCGCGGGAAGTTAGAAGCAAGGCCATATTTTTATTTTGTTTAGCACACAAGTTGCTTATGAAAATTTTTTGAAGTGGAAATATTAAGAAAGGCTAGGGGCAAAAAGGGAAATTCGCAATATGACTCGTGGAAATATGGAGGAAGGCGAAGGACAAATTTTGAATTTGAAAAAAAAATTCATGAAGTGCAAAACAAAAAAATGGGCTTGGAAATTAAAAGGGGCCATTTGGGCTGTCCCATTTGGAGTGGGCTTAGACCCGCCTAGAGGTTTAATGGACAAATAAAAATATGACTAAGTCATCTTATTCATTTTATTCCCTAGAAATTTCAAGAACTTTAAAGAACAAAAGAGAAGGAGAAAGAACAAGAGGCCATTCAGCCCTATGCAATCCAACAAGAACCTTGGAAAAACGAGTTCATCAAAAATTATTTTCTTCTAGCTAAACAATCCATTGAAGGGTCCTTAGCAAAGTGAAGTGGTTATTGGAGCAAGAAAAACATATATTCATACAAGTTGCAAATTCTAGCCAAGTGAAGAATCCAGGAAAAAGGTAAGTTTTAATCCTTTTTTTATATGTTATGGATGATTATGTATGTTGTAGTATGTGAAAGTGGATGAAATTCATGGAAATATGGACACTTGTTGTGGCCGTGCATGTATGTGTGTGTGTAGGAATAATGATTTAATTATTTTATCTAGTGTTTGGTTGTTGTTGTTGTGGATGCTATGTTGATAATGAAAGTTGGATGATTCTAGTGGGGTTGTGATGGTTGGAGAGTTGTTTTAGAAATTAATGCGATTTGAAAATAGTCTTCTTGTATTTATGGAAGATAATGTTGTTAGCGTGTAAATTGTTGGGTTGTTGTGATTGAATTTGAAAGAAGGAATTAGGTTGTTATTGTTTTTATTGGAGTTGGAAGGTCTCGGGGAAAATAGTATGTTGATTGGGTTGTTTGGAATGTTATGTGAATTGTTGAAGTATTTTTGAATCATGTTAGAAAGATTTCAGATTAATACTTGAATGTGGGATCATTGGTGTTAGTTGGATTATATGTGATTGAATTGAATATATATGAATTGCCGATGAATTGTGTAACGAAGGTTGCTAATGTTAGAATATATTTTGGATTGATTGTTAAAGTTGTTAGTATGATTGTTGGTATTGTTGTTGATAGTTTGGCCGAGTTAAATTCTCGGATTGTTGTTGATAAGAATTGGCCAAGTTAGATTCTCGGGGATGGTGTATTTACAGGGGAAATGCTGCCGAAATTTCGGTAGACAAAGTGTTAGTCTAGGATGAGATTCTTGGATATCTATAGCTAATGTTCGTATTCATTAATATTGTTATAGATTCTGGGAAGGCCAAGAGTTAAGTCGGATTGACTAAGGAAGTGGACAAGGTATGTTAAGGCTCGTCCCTTTCTTTCAAAGGCATGATCCCGATGTTATGATTTCATAATTGTTTCCATATTCTCCTTGTTTTCAAAAGATAGATGTTTATGATTTTAAGGCATGATTCCTTTCCGATAACCCGTCAATGTTTTCCAAAACTGTTCGTCTTTTTCCAAAACAAAGGTCTATGGTATTGTAAGCTTTTATGACAAAAACAAACGATGGATATGTTTTACAACGATATTGATGATGTCGAGGATGAGAATATTTCTATGATGGCTATGATAAGAATGATTTCATGTTTGAAAGGTACTTGATGTGATCATTGCTTGATTTTCCAAAAATGGCTTCTGAAAAGTTCGTAGAAAGTTCTGTACTTCAAACGTCCATAACTTTTTCATACTAACCCGGATTAACTAAAAACATGGTTACGATCTTATTCTATGTCCTCTTAACGCTGTTCTTCGTTGCTAGTCTCATCTTATGGTAATCGTCCCTTCAAGGTGAGACAAAGTCATGATGATTGTTCCATAATATATTCGGAGGTTACCGACCTTACGTCACTCCGATAGATACATGACTTTCTTTGGGCTCTCATGCGTGCTGCTTATATGATATATGTATATGACACATGGACATGATATATGTATATGTTTATGGGGGATATGGGGAAAGGGACACATGTTGCACTATAGACGCGTTACCACCTGGTCAGCTGGCGTAACTCATCCCGGACGCGGGATGCCCGAACGCGGGACATATGTGGGGGAGCCGACGTTATTCGGCGCTATGACATGATGATATGTTCTATTTTCTATATATGGACAAGAAATGTTTTTTTTCAAAGGAAAGATAAGCATGCATGGCATCCGTCCTAAAAGGCACTCATATGTACAAGTTACTCTCTTATCTCACTATATGCTCTGTGACCCTATGATATTGTTATTCATACTTTATATTCCTTACTATGCTGCTTTTCATGCCTTACATACTCGTACTGACGTCCCTTCTTGCGGACGCTGCGTTTCATGCCACGCAGGTAAGCAGGTAGACGGGTTCGATTCCAAGGAGCTCCACCAGCTGTACATTGAGAGCGCTCCAGTTGTTCCAGCGCTTCAGTTTATTGGTACTACTTTTGTGTACATACTCGGGCACGGCAAAACCCGGCCCTCCTTGTGATTATATGTATCTTGTTTAGAGGCTCGTAGACAGATATGTACAGTCAGATGTTGCGCAACCTTGTTTGTCCTTGACGTTGTATAATATATTAGTAAAGTTTATTACCACTTGTTTACGAGTATGCTATTAATGATGGTGTCGAGTAAAGAAATGATGATATTGTTCATACGGCCCACTCAGTAGTAAGAATAAGATGTGAAGTAAGAGGTGCTCGGTATAGTAATATCGGGTACCCGTCGCGGCCCCTAGTTGGGTCGTGACAAAGGATCCTTGTCTAGAGTCACAAATAGGAATCTCAAATCTCTTAAGTTTCAAAATGATGAACCCTTGTCCTTCTTGATATAAGTCCTTGGAATATTTTCCTATGCTCATCATCCTAACATGATTTCCCAAGCTAATCCTTCACCTATCCCATTAAAACACCTATGGGTCTCTATTTTAGATCTTGGAAATGAGTTTCTTGAAACAAGCCTAAAATGGCAATTTGACCAAACTACTGACTTGGATATGGTCATGAATGTCCTAAATAAGGGTTGATTGAACAACTAGCGTTGTGATAGTGAACTTTTAGGTAGGACAAAATTCCATATCTACCTTAGCAATTTCGAAGTCCTTAGAAAGGGCCCTAAAGGTGAATTATACGCTTGGGCTTCATGGTTGTCTCAGAGCTTTTCATATGGATTACATAGTGGTGATTAATTGAGGCGTCGTTGGATATTCGTGGCACCTGATCGCCATGAGGTAGGTTATGGTTTCCTTTCGGTAGAATCCGGTTAGTCTTCCGTATTGTTGTGTAGAAGAAACGGAGAATGCATGTATAGGAATATGGAGATATAGGATGGAATCTTAGGATCGTATTGTTATGTGTGACATGTTTGTTCGGGCTCGTGGCCTGTAGACTCTTTAGGTATTGATGTGGCCTTGTTGATTATCGGTGGATTTATGTGACTTGGGAGTAGCGGACGAAATCTAATTATGCCTATCGATGAGATTGTTACAGTGTATCTAAGCGCTAGCTGGAAATATAAAATGAATCACGGTAGTGAATGATGTCCTAATTAAATAGCGACTAGTGACTCGAGTGCAGGGTGAGATTCTTATCCTAAGCAAATATACTGATTAGGGAAATGGTAATATCGTATGTTAAATGATTGACTTGATGTGTTTTGTTACTAGCCACACCGTTATGTTTTGTGTTTGATTGTTTAATTGTGTTGGCTTGATGCCATGTGTAGTTGGTAGATATCAAATGTTGCTTGTTGTCCTGGTTGGAATAGGATTGACATACCCGTTGTTGGTATTTGTACTTGGATATATTGTGGGCGTACCCACTGTTGGTACTTGCGTTATTGATATATGCTGGCATACCCACTGTTGGTATTCTAATGTGATACATTGTTGACATAACCGTTGTGGTATTTGTGATATTGAGCTCGACTGTTAGTGATTGGCATATGCATTACACACATTCTCTCATATTTGTCATGCATGGCTGATATCCAGTGATGATCCGGTATCGTTGATGAGCGAAACTGATATTTGATAAACTCTTTTGCTTGAGTGATTGTGAAAAGGCCGATGTCCGATGATCTATTTCAGAATCGTTGTTTATATGAAACTGACACTTGATAAACTCTTTTACTTGAGTGATTGTGAGGAGGCCGATGTCTGAGGTTCAATTCCAAAATCGTTGATTTATGAAACTAATATTGGACAACTCTTTTAAATAATTGTGAGGAGGCCGATGTCCGATGGTTATATTCGGGCATCGTTGCTGCATGGCCGATTCCGATATTATTTTGGAATCGATTGTTAGTGCATGGGCTCCGCGGGTCCCCCAGGGTGGTGCCGGTGAGACTCCCCCTCTGAGCAATTAGCCAGGGTCCCGTCTGTCTGTTTGGCAAAGATCCGGGACGGTGGCACTTACACTTCGCGAGTCACGCTGGGTTGTTCTACCGAGACATCGATATTTCCATCCGGAGTGCATATGTACACCTCATTTGCATAGCATGGCATGGCATCACATTCTTACCATTATTGCACTGTATTGCATTATGACATGAGTGAGATGTCGTGATGACTGTATTGTGACGATTGTGTTGTTGATGATTCTGTTGTGATAATCTTATTGTAATGACTCTAACATAGTGATTGGTTGGATCGGAAGTACTCAGACTTATCACATGGGGTTTAGATGCTATATGTACGTAATGATGAACATTTGGACTCGATTCTTGTGACTTATATTGTCGACTTGTGCCTGTTAAATTTGTCTAAAACTATTAGTTGATTATGCTATACAAGGTGGACCTAAAGGTTTCATAACAAAAGGCTCGCTCCTAAAACACGAATGAGCGACTTAGGAATTGTAAGGACGTTGAGAACTTGTATGGGGGTTTGGCCAACTTATAATTCATTAAAGATTAGTAGTGACTTAAGTTATATTAAAGTTGTGATCTAATGTTTTTGGGATATGTGATTTGATATGGTGATTATCCTCATTATTCGTGAATTCTTTACCAATATGTACTACTAACCGTTGTCGGCCTATGATACTTACTCAGTACCAGTGTTTGTACTGATATTACACTTGCTACACCTTTTTGGGGTGTAGATTGTTTCAGGTGATTGATCGAAGTATATGGGGAAGTTATGTGGTGCTTGTCTGGAAGGCATCCTCCTATTTCATTCCGGGATTGGAGGTTGAGTCTTAGAATATGATGTCATTCTTAAATTGACTTAGTCGCTCTTGTATTAGTCTAGACCAGTTCATGGAAAAATTATATCGAGTCTGTAAATATGTATTGATTGGATCATGAAACACTCGAGTTAGTATTTATAAATGAAATTCCACTGTATTCCTAAATTTCCTAATGTTTTGAAGGTAATATTATGTGGTTGGAATGCTATATAAATGAGAGGGTTCGCCTACCAAGGTGGGAAGGTAAGTGCCCGCACAAGCCTAATTTGTGTCGTGACAAAATCCCTCCACACAACGTTTGAAATAGCCTGCCAGACCCAAGAAACTTCTGATATATGATGCTGAGGTGGGTCTGCGCCAATTCTTCATAGCGTCTATTTTCTAAAATTCGACTTTCACATCTTCACCTGAAATCACATGGCCTAAGAATGCCATTGACTTAAGCCAAAACTCACACTTTGAGAATTTTGCAAAAAGTTCGAGGTCCTTAAAAGTCTGCCACACTATTCTAAGATGTTCTGCATGCTCAGCCTCACTATCGGAATATACCAGAATATCATCAATCAAAATAATAATGAATAGATTGAGATAGGGCTTCAAAACCCTGTTCACAAGGTCCGTGAAAGCAGCTAGCGCATTTGTCAATCCAAAAGACATGACAAAAAATTCGAGGTGACCATAATGGGTTCTGAAAGCGGTCTTAGGAATATCAACTTTCTTAACCTTTAACTGATGGTAACCTGATCTGAGGTCAATCTTGGCATAACACTGGGCATCTTGAAGTTGATCGAATAAGTCATCGATTCTGGGGAGAGGATACTTGTTCTTAATGGTGATCTTGTTCAACTGACGGTAATCTATGCACATGCGTAAGGAGCCATCTTTCTTTCAGACAAACAAGATCGGTGCGCCCCAAGGTGAGACACTTGGTCTAATGAATCCCTTGTCAAGAAGATCTTTCAACTGAACTTTTAGTTCTTTCAACTCTGCTGGAGCCTTTCTATATGGCGGAATAGTTATTGGCTTAGTGTCGGGAAGTATATCAATTCCAAAGTCAATCTCCTAATCGGGAGGGACTCCAGGTAGATCATGTGTGTCACACCCCGACCTCACTAGGGTGTGATGGGCACCCGACCCTTACTTAGGGCCGAGCGAACCCTCAGAATCTTGGTGCACATAAAAGCACGTCATATATATTTTTTTAAAATCAAATAATAAAGTACATAGCAAAACTTTTCTTTCAGAAAAATTCTTTCTCGTGGCCCTCAGGCCGAACGAATTTGTGAACATACAAAATTCATTAAATACACAAATCGACAACCAACACCCACAACACTGTCTGCAAAGTCTCTAACCAGATTCCGAGCGCATAACATACAGACTCTAACTCGGCAGCACTCTGGGAACAAATGGAGCTTGCCATCTGTGCTGGGATATCTTCCATCTGTCCTCACCTCAACTGGGAGTACCTGCGCGGCATGAAACGCAGCCCCCGAAGAACAGGGGGTCAGTACGGAAATGTACCGAGTATGTAAAGCGACCATGTAACAATATAATCAAAACCCGAGCCAGAAGTATAGAAGTACAACAGGTAGGATCGGACCCGAGTCCGAAATAGAAATACAGAGTGTGTGGGCAGGACCACGACATATATCATAAGCACGGGGTGTAGCCGTCTGAATCGTGATATGAAACAGAGGCACAGAGCTTAACTGACAGGATCATCGTGCGGATCGGGGCACAGAGTGCGACTGACATACCCGCAACCAAAGCTAGGGGTGCAGAACTATAGCCGACTGAATCATAATCCGGCTCAGTCATACAGAAGCAACACCGACAGAATCATTCTCTGAATCAACTGTCTAGAAGTGTAACAGGCAGAACCATGCATACAAAATCATAACTTACACAAGTACAGATAATATACATTTATATCAGGTTTCGGCCCTTTAATGAGGGGCGCAGTAGACAGTGCAACGGAGTGTGCACGAATAACCAGGATGCCACAATGTCACCTCTGACGTGCAAGTCACACACAAGAGGTTCCGGTTGACGAATACGTCAATTAGAATGCCAAAATGCTTTACTTTCTTTTGAAAATCATTTTTTGTTTCATGCCTACAAAAGAATCAAACGCACACTTACCGCGGCCATAAGTCCAGCGGTCGCCATCACGCATACCGCGGCCAAGTACCCAGCGGTCATTATCACACATACCGCGACCAGGGGTCCAGCGGTCACAATCACACATACCGCGGTCAAGTATCCAGCGGTCACTACCACAATCATACATACCGCGGTCAAGGGTCCAGCGGTCTATGTCGGGCATAATCACAAGTGCGGCAGACGCGGTCAAGGGTCCAGCAGTCAATGCCACACGTCCGGCATGACGCGGTCAAATGTCCAGCAGTCAATGTCGGACACGCCGCGGTCGAGGGTCCAGCGGCCAATATCACATATGTGCATATTCACATAACCGACCCGGGACTCGGTAAAACAGAAAATAACCATACAAGATACCAAATCACTACTTCCCAAACATAAATCACACGTGCCAGGATCATGCGTCACACAAGATTCAAGTATGCCAAAATCGTATATCAGAAAATACAGAAGATAAGTAGTTTATCCAAATTATCAGGGTAAGAATTTCAAAACGGTTTAGATGTCAAAATATTTTATAAGGCTCATAAAGGTGGTCATAGCACCTATCGTGTAGTGAACAGCATAATAACCAGGAGCTACCTGTGAGCTCCGGAGAAAAGTGAGCTGGCTAAAGCCATTCCGAAGATATCAAGGTTTCTGTCTCCACAATCGTTTCAATAAACATTAAATCAAACTCAGAATAGTTAAAATAACTCCTGTTTAGTAGTCGGAACAATAACCATAAGTTCCCTTGACTTATCGTACAAGAATGAAACAAACAGGACCATAGAAGAGAAGTCGGGGATAGCGGGCCCACCTTGGGTCAAGTTGAGGTGGCAGACATGAATCACGCACATTATACTCTACGGAGTCACCCAGGAAAGTTTCAGAGCGATGGGATTACATTTGTGAAAGTTACGGATGCTTAACCATTTTTCTAACAAAATGCATCTTTTGTAGTTCAATTGCATTGAATGAATAGTACCAAAAATCAATCTCGGATTTCTATGAGCAGAATTGCCCTCGAGGCTCAAGTCTCAACCTAGTATGTCTAGGACATGCCAAAGAATGAAGGGGAAGGCTTTACATACCTTAGTTGCGCTCTACGCTCGTCCAGACTCGATTCCCGTTTCATCCAAAATCTGCAAATGGTCACTTTTACCAATTGTCAAATTCAAGCCTTAAGGACCCAACTTAAGCACATACTTGCCTACCGAAATTTCGGCAGCATTTCCTTTATAAATATAGCATCCCCGAGAAACATCTCGGCTCAAATAATAGCGACAACAACCCAACAGCATCAACAAAGTCAACAACCATTACAATATAGCACAATATAAGGCAACTAGCTCTATTTTCCGACATAATGCACTAACGTCCATTCCGACTTCACACTTCCAAACTAAGCTCAATATTTTCATATTCATCACTAATCAAGATCATCACCATATAGGTTAGAAGCATTTCATATCGTTTTCACAAAATATTCACACGATATACAAGATATACAATTTTCCACCAAGATCATATTTCATCCAAAACTTCTAGTCTTTGGCATACATATCCATAACATGTTTCCACCTTCCAAATCCATCAATGATCATCATAATCATATCCTTAACAACTCCATTTTCATAATGTCATAAAATCATCACAAAACGACATAGACTTCTACTTTCCATTTCAATGCAAACTTATATCATTTCATCTTCATTTATATTGCAAGCATCACATTAACACAATTAACATATTAAACAAAAGTGATTTATTTCCATTCCAATTTCAACATCACACGACCAACCTACTCATTTCCCACTTATACCAAATTCATTCCACTTTCATTCTCAATGCAATTTCCACAATTATCACAACTAGAATACAACATAAATTTCCATTCATCACATGCACACATTAATACACACAAGGCCACACATGGGTATGCACTCCCACTTTGCAAACTTCAATATTTTCATGAATTCTACTCATTTCCATATACTACAACACAAACAAACCTTCATAACTTAATAATATGGAATGAATTCTTACCTTTTCTCTTCAACTTCTTCACTCAAATATGTTGTCCCATTGAAGAAACTAGTGCCCTTTCTTCCCAAATAATTGCACCATGTTGTAGAGGGACCTTGAATTAGTGCAAATACCACAAGAAAAATATTTTGGAAGCAAGATTTCCAAGACCCAATTTCTTAGGGTCTTGGCCGAATGGCTTGCCCCTTTGTTCTTCATCTTTTTTTTTGTTTTGTTTCTTGATCCTTCTAATGGCTAAGTGTATATATATAATATGAATACTTTGATTAGTGACCACATGGAAATCACATGACCATTTTATGGGTTTGGGCCATGCTTTGGCCGGCCACCTTCTTCAAATTGGGCCTCCATTTTCTTATTTATTTTGAGCCCAATAATAATAATTCTCGTTTTGTAATTCCCGAAACTAATTTTCAAAATTCCAATTTTTGCCCTTGGCCTTCCTCCGTGTTTCCACACCAATATTTTTCATGAACAACACACCCATATGTGAATTCAAATCAACATATGGCCTTATTCCTTGCAAATCAAAATCATTCGAATGTTCCCGAACATGCGAAAGTACGGGATATAACATCCTCCCCCCCTTTAGAACATTCGTCCTCGAATGTTAAACAGACCTTATGGGTGTTTTCTTACATCCGGGAAGGTACCCGTCTTTCCTCCGAAGATTCCCAAAAGTTGCCGTTGCTGTCTCTTTTTCTTCCGCTTTCTTACTTTCCTCTTTCCCATTGATATCGTCGTATCGGAAGCTTCTACCTTTTGTTGTAACGAGTGCAGTATTCGTTTACTTCATAACATCTCTACATCACCTTTTTCTTGTCTCCCGAATTTTGTTCAGCTAACACCTTTCAGATATAGTAACAATGGCCACCGGGGCCCACTACAGATCGGCACAGTCACGAACGAGGCATCACATGCCTATCTATGGATTCACTGCCATTTTATTCATAAAACATTTCCAAACGCTTATTCAGACTTACTCTGATTCGAGAGCTGCATTGCGTTTCCTTTCTCTTTCAGCAGCCGAGTCTGCCTTGGCCTACCTGGCCTATTCATGGTTTTCGATCATTCAGTACATTCCAATTTCCTTTGGGTTACCCCAGATTTCCTATTTGTCTTTCGTTTTTCTTCATTGGTGAAAATTTTGGTATACTTCCCAGGGGGGTCACCCATCCCAAAATTGCTCTGGCACTAGCACGCTTAACTTCGTAACTTCTAAACATTTTTGACACGTTAATGCCGACATAATTACGTCGACTGCCCCACACGACCTTTGTCGCATAATTTAAGGCAAGTCGGGGTCTTAACAGCTTTCAAAACGTTCTCGTAGCGGGTCCCACCCCGATTTAGCGGGGATTCCTTTACTTTTCTGGTTACCGGGTCGTCCCCTGTAAATCCCCAATGTTTACCGTTACGCACACATACAAAATTCTGAGTCGTGAGCGAATCACTCAATCCTCAACGACCCGTCATACACTTTGCATTCTTCCAATTAGAGGAAACTTGGTCGTTAGGCATTTTCTTCTTGCCCCATCGATATCGATCTTCAAGGCTTGTCAAGAATTTATACCTCATTTTCCTCTTCGTATTTCTAGAAAAATTTGGGCAGAGGTTCCTCTCTATTTCTCACTATCGCAAAACCTGTTCACAGGAAATACCAACCACGCCTCCCAGGGCCAACACATATACGTACGCATACATCACATCATATCGCATCATAGCCGCACAGGGCTAACAATTTCAAATGAAGGTATAAAGATGTCGAGGCTTACCTCACATGCCCAACTCAAACTGCGCCTATTGCACTTTCCTGTTTACTTTCCTTTTCGTTTTCAACCTTACGTTTCAATCATACTTCAAACGCCTTACCCGGCATACGTCTTTCATACCATTTCTCATCTGTGTAATGTGTGACTTGCAATATCATCAGTCGCTGTTTTACGTCGATACCGTCCTCCAGCTGAAATCAAGAGTTAGTACAAGGAATTCACTTCCTACAGCTGGCTCTATCACACGGTCCAGGATTCAAAGAAGATCAACAATCCCTAGATGCCCCGTAGTCTCCTGTTTATAAATGTGGCGCGCAACGCACCATAAACAAGACTCTACCGGACACGACTTTGCAGACAACCCCTAGGACAGACCTGCTCTGATACCACTCTGTCACACCCCGCCCTCACTAGGGTGTGATGGGCACCCGACCCTTACTTAGGGCCGAGCGAACCCTCAGACTCTTGGTGCACATAAAATCACGTCATATTTTTTTTAAATCAAATAATAAAGTACATAGCAAAACTTTTCTTTCAGAAAAATGCTTTCTCGTGGCCCTCAGGCCGAACAAATTTGTGAACATACAAAATTCATTACATACACAGACCGACAACCAACACCCACAACACTGTCTGCAAAGTCTCTAACCAGATTCCGAGCGCATAACATACAGACTCTGACTCGGCAGCACTCCGGGAACAAATGGAGCTTGCCATCTGTGCTGGGATATCTTCCATCTGTCCTCACCTCAACTGGGAGTACCTGCGCGGCATGAAACGCAGCCCCCGAAGAACAGGGGGTCAGTACGGAAATGTACCGAGTATGTAAAGCGACCATGTAACAATATAATCAAAACCCGAGCCAGAAGTATAGAAGTACAACAGGTAGGATCGGACCCGAGTCCGAAACAGAAATACAGAGTATGTGGGCAGGACCACGACATATATCATAAGCACGGGGTGTAGCCGTCTGAATCGTGATATGAAACAGAGGCACAGAGCTTAACTGACAGGATCATCGTGCGGATCGGGGCACAGAGTGCGACTGACATACCCGCAACCAAAGCTAGGGGTGCAGAACTATAGCCGACTGAATCATAGTCCGGCTCAGTCATACAGAAGCAACACCGACAGAATCATTCTCTGAATCAACTGTCTAGAAGTGTAACAGGCAGAACCATGCATACAAAATCATAAATTACACAAGTACAGATAATATACATTTATATCAGGTTTCGGCCCTTTAATGAGGGGCGCAGTAGACAGTGCAACGGAGTGTGCACGAATAACCAGGATGCCACAATGTCACCTCTGACGTGCAAGTCACACACAAGAGGTTCCGGCTGACGAATACGGCAATTAGAATGCCAAAATGCTTTACTTTCTTTTGAAAATCATTTTTTGTTTCATGCCTACAAAAGAATCAAACGCACACTTACCGCGGCCATAAGTCCAGCGGTCGCCATCACGCATACCGCGGCCAAGTACCCAGCGGTCATTATCACACATACCGCGGCCAGGGGTCCAGCGGTCACAATCACACATACCGCGGTCAAGTATCCAGCGGTCACAATCATACATACCGTGGTCAAGTATCCAGCGGTCACTACCACAATTTCGACATACCGCGGTCAAGGGTCCAGCGGTCTATGTCGGGCATAATCACAAGTGCGGCAGACGCGGTCAAGGGTCCAGCAGTCAATGCCACACGTCCGGCATGACGCGGTCAAAGGTCCAGCAGTCAATGTCGGACACGCCGCGGTCGAGGGTCCAGCGGCCAATATCACATATGCGGATATTCACATAACCGGCCCGGGACTCGGTAAAACAGAAAATAACCATACAGGATACCAAATCACTACTTCCCAAACATAAATCACACGTGCCAGGATCATGCGTCACACAAGATTCAGGTATGCCAAAATCGTATATCAGAAAATACAGAAGATAAGTAGTTTATCCAAATTATCAGGGTAAGAATTTCAAAACGGTTTAGATGTCAAAATATTTTATAAGGCTCATAAAGGTGGTCATAGCACCTATCGTGTAGTGAACAGCATAATAACCAGGAGCTACCTGTGAGCTCCGGACAAAAGTGAGCTGGCTAAAGCCATTCCGAAAATATCAAGGTTTCTGTCTCCACAATCGTTTCAATAAACATTAAATCAAACTCAGAATAGTTAAAATAACTCCTGTTTAGTAGTCGGAACAATAACCATAAGTTCCCTTGACTTATCATACAAGAATGAAACAAACAGGACCATAGAAGAGAAGTCGGGGATAGCGGGCCCACCTTGGGTCAAGTTGAGGTGGCAGACATGAATCACGCACATTATACTCTACGGAGTCACCCAGGAAAGTTTCAGAGCGATCGGATTACATTTGTGAAAGTTACGGATGCTTAACCATTTTTCTAACAAAATGCACCTTTTGTAGTTCAATTGCATTGAATGAATAGTACCAAAAATCAATCTCGGATTTCTATGAGCAGAATTGCCCCCGAGGCTCAAGTCTCAACCTAGTATGTCTAGGACATGCCAAAGAATGAAGGGGAAGGATTTACATACCTTAGTTGCGCTCTACGCTCGTCCAGACTCGATTCCCGTTTCATCCAAAATCTGCAAATGGTCACTTTTACCAATTGTCAAATTCAAGCCTTAAGGACCCAACTTAAGCACATACTTGCCTACCGAAATTTCGGCAGCATTTCCTTTATGAATATAGCATCCCCGAGAAACATCTCGGCTCAAATAATAGCGACAACAACCCAACAGCATCTACAAAGTCAACAACCATTACAATATAGCACAATATAAGGCAACTAGCTCTATTTTCTGACATAATGCATTAACGTCCATTCCGACTTCACACTTCCAAACTAAGCTCAATATTTTCATATTCATCACTAATCAAGATCATCACCATATAGGTTAGAAGCATTTAATATCGTTTTCACAAAATATTCACACGATATGCAAGATATACAATTTTCCACCAAGATCATATTTCATCCAAAACTTCTAGTCTTTGGCATACATATCCATAACATGTTTCCACCTTCCAAATCCATCAATGATCATCATAATCATATCCTTAACAACTCCATTTTCATAATGTCATAAAATCATCACAAAACGACATAGACTTCTACTTTCCATTTCAATGCAAACTTATATCATTTCATCTTCATTTATATTGCAAGCATCACATTAACACAATTAACATATTAAACAAAGGTGATTTATTTCCATTCCAATTTCAACATCACACAACCAACCTACTCATTTCCCACTTCAACCAAATTCATTCCACTTTCATTCTCAATGCAATTTCCACAATTATCACAACTAGAATACAACATAAATTTCCATTCATCACATGCACATATTAATACACACACGACCACACATGGGTATGCACTCCCACTTTGCAAACTTCTATATTTTCATGAATTCTACTCATTTCCATATACTACAACACAAACAAACCTTCATAACTTAATAATATGGAATGAATTATTACCTTTTCTCTTCAACTTCTTCACTCAAATATGTTGTCCCATTGAAGAAACTAGTGCCCTTTCTTCCCAAATAATTGCACCATGTTGTAGAGGGACCTTGAATTAGTGCAAATACCACAAGAAAAATATTTTGGAAGCAAGATTTCCAAGACCCAATTTCTTAGGGTCTTGGCCGAATGGCTTGCCCCTTTGTTCTTCATCTTTTTTTTTTTGTTTTGTTTCTTGATCCTTCTAATGGCTAAGTGTATATATATAATATGAATACTTTGATTAGTGACCACATGGAAATCACATGACCATTTTATGGGTTTGGGCCATGCTTTGGCCGGCCACCTTCTTCAAATTGGGCCTCCATTTTCTTATTTATTTTGAGCCCAATAATAATAATTCTCGTTTTGTAATTCCCGAAACTAATTTTTAAAATTCCAATTTTTGCCCTTGGCCTTCCTCCGTGTTTCCACACCAATATTTTTCATGAACAACACACCCATATGTGAATTCAAATCAACATATGGTCTTATTCCTTGCAAATCAAAATCATTCGAATTTTCTCGAACATGCGAAAGTACGGGATATAACATACTCCCCCCCTATAGAACATTCGTCCTCGAATGTTAAACTGACCTTATGGGGTCTTTTCTTACATCCGGGGAGGTACCCGTCTTTCCTCCGAAGATTCCCAAAAGTTGTCGTTGCTGTCTCTTTTTCTTCCGCTTTCTTACTTTCTCTTTCCCATTGATATCGTCGTATCGGAAGCTTCTACCTTTTGTTGTAACGAGTTCAGTATTCGTTTACTTCATAATATCTCTACATCACCTTTTTCTTATCTCCCGAATTTTGTTCAGCTAACACCTTTCAGATATCGTAACAATGGCCACCGGGGCCCACTACAGATCGGCATAGTCACGAACGAGGCATCACATGCCTATCTATGGATTCACTGCCATTTTATTCATAAAACATTTCCAAACGCTTATTCAGACTTACTCTGATTCCAGAGCTGCATTGCGTTTCCTTTCTCTTTCAGCAGCCGAGTCTGCCTTGGCCTACCCGGCCTATTCATGCTTTTCGATCGTTCAGTACATTCCAATTTCCTTTGGGTTACCCCATATTTCCTATTTGTATTTCGTTTTTCTTCATTGGTGAAAATTTTGGTATACTTCCCAGGGGGGTCACCCATCCCAAAATTGCTTTGGCACTAGCACGCTTAACTTCGTAAGTTCTACACATTTTTGACACGTTAATGCCGACATAATTACGTCGACTGCCCCCACACGACCTTTGTCGCATAATTTAAGGCAAGTCGGGGTCTTAACAGCTTTCAAAACGTTCTCGTAGCGGGTCCCACCCCGATCTAGAGGGGATTCCTTAACATTTCTGGTTACCGGGTCGTCCCCTGTAAATCCCCAATGTTTACCGTTACGCACACATACAAAATTCTGAGTCGTGAGCGAATCACTCAATCCTCAACGACCCGTCATACACTTTGCATTCTTCCAATTAGAGGAAACTTGGTCGTTAGGCATTTTCTTCTTGCCCCATCGATATCGATCTTCAAGGCGTGTCAAGAATTTATACCTCATTTTCCTCTTCGTATTTCTAGAAAAATTTGGGCAGTGGTTCCTCTGTATTTCTCACTATCGCAAAACCTGTTCACAGGAAATACCAACCACGCCTCCCAGGGCCAACACATATACGTACGCATACATCACATCATATCGCATCATAGCCACACAGGGCTAACAATTTCAAATGAGGTATAAAGATGTCGAGGCTTACCTCACATGCCCAACTCAAACTGCGCCTATTGCACTTTCCTGTTTACTTTCCTTTTCGTTTTCAACCTTACGTTTCAATCATACTTAAAACGCCTTACCCGGCATACGTCTTTCATACCATTTCTCATCTGTGTATTGTGTGACTTGCAATATCATCAGTGGCTGTTTTACGTCGATACCGTCCTCCAGCTGAAATCAAGAGTTAGCACAAGGAATTCACTTCCTACAGCTGGCTCTATCGCACGGTCCAGGATTCAAAGAAGATCAACAATCCCTAGATGCCCCGTAGTCTCCTATTTATAAATGTGGCGCGCAACACACCATAAACAAGACTCTACCGGACACGACTTTGCAGACAACCCCTAGGACAGGCCTGCTCTGATACCACTCTGTCACACCCCGACCTCACTAGGGTGTGATGGGCACCCGACCCTTACTTAGGGCCGAGCGAACCCTCAGACTCTTGGTGCACATAAAATCACGTCATATTTTTTTTTTAAATCAAATAATAAAGTACATAGCAAAACTTTTCTTTCAGAAAAATTCTTTCTCGTGGCCCTCAGGCCGAACAAATTTGTGAACATACAAAATTCATTACATACACAGACCGACAACCAACACTCACAACACTGCCTGCAAAGTCTCTAACCAGATTCCGAGCGCATGACATACAGACTCTGACTCGGCAGCACTCCGGGAACAAATGGAGCTTGCCATCTGTGCTGGGATATCTTCCATATGTCCTCACCTCAACTGGGAGTACCTGCGCGGCATGAAACGCAGCCCCCGAAGAACAGGGGGTCAGTACGGAAATGTACCGAGTATGTAAAGCGACCATGTAACAATATAATCAAAACCCGAGCCAGAAGTATAGAAGTACAACAGGTAGGATCGGACCCGAGTCCGAAATAGAAATACAGAGTGTGTGGGCAGGACCACGATATATATCATAAGCATGGGGTGTAGCCGTCTGAATCGTGATATGAAACAGAGGCACAAAGCTTAACTGATAGGATCATCGTGCGGATCGGGGCACAGAGTGCGACTGACATACCCGCAACCAAAGCTAGGGGTGCAGAACTATAGCCGACTGAATCATAGTCCGGCTCAGTCATATAGAAGCAACACCGACAGAATCATTCTCTGAATCAACTGTCTAGAAGTGTAACAGGCAGAACCATGCATACAGAATCATAACTTACACAAGTACAGATAATATACATTTATATCAGGTTTCGGCCCTTTAATGAGGGGCGCAGTAGACAGTGCAACAGAGTGTGCACGAATAACCAGGATGCCACAATGTCACCTCTGACGTGCAAGTCACACACAAGAGGTTCCGGCTGACGAATACGGCAATTAGAATGCCAAAATGCTTTACTTTCTTTTGAAAATCATTTTTTGTTTCATGCCTACAAAAGAATCAAACGCACACTTACCGCGGCCATAAGTCCAGCGGTCGCCATCACGCATACCACGGCCAAGTACCCAGCGGTCATTATCACACATACCGCGGCCAGGGGTCCAGCGGTCACAATCACACATACCGCGGTCAAGTATCCAGCGGTCACAATCATACATACCGTGGTCAAGTATCCAGCGGTCACTACCACAATTTCGACATGCCGCGGTCAAGGGTCCAGCGGTCTATGTCGGGCACAATCACAAGTGCGGCAGACGCGGTCAAGGGTCCAGCAGTCAATGCGACACGTCCGGCATGACGCGGTCAAAGGTCCAGCAGTCAATGTGGGACACGCCGCGGTCGAGGGTCCAGCGGCCAATATCACATATGCGCATATTCACATAACCGGTCCGGGACTCGGTAAAACAGAAAATAACCATACAGGATACCAAATCACTACTTCCCAAACATAAATCACACGTGCCGGGATCATGCGTCACACAAGATTCAGGTATGCCAAAATCGTATATCAGAAAATACAGAAGATAAGTAGTTTATCCAAATTATCAGGGTATGATTTTCAAAACGGTTTAGATGTCAAAATATTTTATAAGGCTCATAAAGGTGGTCATAGCACCTATCGTGTAGTGTACAGCATAATAACCAGGAGCTACCTGTGAGCTCCGGACAAAAGTGAGCTGGCTAAAGCCATTCCGAAGATATCAAGGTTTCTGTCTCCACAATCGTTTCAATAAACATTAAATCAAACTCAGAATAGTTAAAATAACTCCCGTTTAGTAGTCGGAACAATAACCACAAGTTCCCTTGACTTATCGTACAAGAATGAAACAAACAGGACCATAGAAGAGAAGTCGGGGATAACGGGCCCACCTCGGGTCAAGTCGAGGTGGCAGACATGAATCACGCACATTATACTCTACGGAGTCACCCAGGAAAGTTTCAGAGAGATCGGATTACATTTGTGAAAGTTACGGATGCTTAACCATTTTTCTAACAAAATGCACCTTTTGTAGTCCAAATGCATTGAATGAATAGTACCAAAAATCAATCTCGGATTTCTATGAGCAGAATTGCCCCCCGAGGCTCAAGTCTCAACCTAGTATGTCTAGGACATGCCAAAGAATGAAGGGGAAGGCTTTACATACCTTAGTTGCGCTCTACGCTCGTCCAGACTCGATTCCCGTTTCATCCAAAATCTGCAAATGGTCACTTTTACCAATTGTCAAATTCAAGCCTTAAGGACCCAACTTAAGCACATACTTGCCTACCGAAATTTCGGCAGCATTTCCTTTATGAATATAGCATCCCCGAGAAACATCTCAGCTCAAATAATAGCGACAACAACCCAACAGCATCAACAAAGTCAACAACCATTACAATATAGCACAATATAAGGCAACTAGCTCTATTTTCTGACATAATGCACTAACGTCCATTCCGACTTCACACTTCCAAACTAAGCTCAATATTTTCATATTCATCACTAATCAAGATCATCACCATATAGGTTAGAAGCATTTCATATCGTTTTCACAAAATATTCACACGATATACAAGATATACAATTTTCCACCAAGATCATATTTCATCCAAAACTTCTAGTCTTTGGCATACATATCCATAACATGTTTCCACCTTCCAAATCCATCAATGATCATCATAATCATATCCTTAACAACTCCATTTTCATAATGTCATAAAATCATCACAAAACGACATAGACTTCTACTTTCCATTTCAATGCAAACTTATATCATTTCATCTTCATTTATATTGCAAGCATCACATTAACACAATTAACATATTAAACAAAAGTGATTTATTTCCATTCCAATTTCAACATCACACGACCAACCTACTCATTTCCCACTTCAACCAAATTCATTCCACTTTCATTCTCAATGCAATTTCCACAATTATCACAACTAGAATACAACATAAATTTTCATTCATCACACGCACACATTAATACACACACGGCCACACATGGGTATGCACTCCCACTTTGCAAACTTCTATATTTTCATGAATTCTACTCATTTTCATATACTACAACACAAACAAACCTTCATAACTTAATAATATGGAATGAATTCTTACCTTTTCTCTTCAACTTCTTCACTCAAATATGTTGTCCCATTGAAGAAACTAGTGCCCTTTCTTCCCAAATAATTGCACTATGTTGTAGAGGGACCTTGAATTAGTGCAAATACCACAAGAAAAATATTTTGGAAGCAAGATTTCCAAGACCCAATTTCTTAGGGTCTTGGCCGAATGGCTTACCCCTTTGTTCTTCATCTTTTTTTTTTTTGTTTTGTTTCTTGATCCTTCTAATGGCTAAGTGTATATATATATAATATGAATACTTTGATTAGTGACCACATGGAAATCACATGACCATTTTATGGGTTTGGGCCATGCTTTGGCCGGTCACCTTCTTCAAATTGGGCCTCCATTTTCTTATTTATTTTGAGCCCAATAATAATAATTCTCGTTTTGTAATTCCCGAAACTAATTTTCAAAATTCCAATTTTTGCCCTTGGCCTTCCTCCGTGTTTCTACACCAATATTTTTCATGAACAACACACCCATATGTGAATTCAAATCAACATATGGCCTTATTCCTTGCAAATCAAAATCATTCGAATTTTCCCGAACATGCAAAAGTACGGGATATAACACTGTGGAAAGACTTCTGGAAACTCATTGACAATAGGAACTGACTGGAGAGATGGAGTCTAGGCATCTGAATCCCTGACTCGAACTACGTGATAAATGTATCCCCAGGTAATCTGTCACGACCCGACTAGGGGCCGTGACGAGTACCCGATACTTGTACCGAGCACCCCTTCGCTATCCTGTATGAACAGTGGCACATTTTTTTTTTCATTAACATTAGCAGTAAACTTTCTAATATCGCGCTACACCTGAACGCGAACCATTCAGAATACAATACATTAAACTGTACATAGCTGACTGTATATATCTGTCTACGAGCCTCTAGACATAGTACATTTATACATAGAAAGGGCCGAGTACGGTCGCGCCCGAAAATACATACACAAAATAGTACCAATGATATGAGGCTCCGGAACGACTGGAGCGCTGTACAATGCTGTAGATAGAGCCCTAGAAACCCGGTCCGTGTACCTGCTGACCTGCGCGGCATGAACGCAGCGTCCACAAGAAGGGACGTCAGTACGAATAATGTACCGAGTATGTAAGGCATGGAAAACAGTTCAAGCAGTAACATAAAGTACGATCAATAATAATATCACAGAGTCATAGCGCGTATAACGAGGCAAGAACTTAACATGTACATAGGGAGGCCCCTCTTTAGGCCGACTGTCATGTAGGCTTGTCTTTTCATCTTTGAAACGTTTCTTTTCATGGGCATAGGGGTCAACATTTTTATATTTCTTATTCTCGTGTGCAGAAAACAGTACATTTCAATAACGGTATCTTTCATTCACATTTACAGACGCCGAATACATTGTTCTCCCAACCCCCTCCCCAACGGTGACCCAACACATTACATTACATATGTATCATACATCATATATATATGTATACAGTCGCCGCGTACGGCTCTTCCCATATCCCGCGTCCGGGCATCCCGCGTCCAGGATGGAATCCAGCTGAATCAGGTGGTGATATAACAGTGGCCCTTCCCTTTTTCCCCACATACACGTACATCTACTCATCCTTTATGCATATACATGTCTTATATACAGTTACTTTGTCGTATATATATATATACATACCCATACACGTATACCCGTTTTATATATATACATATGTCATATAGGCGCACAAGAGAGCCAAGGAAAATCATGTATCCATCGGAGTGACATAAGGTCGGTGACCTCCGATTACATTACGGAATGCTAGTGATAGCTTTGTCTCACCTTGAATGAACAAGTATTTTAAGGCGAAACTATCAACGGAAAATAGTGTTACAGCAACCGAAAATGAAATCTTAGGTATTTTAGAAAATAAAGTTATAACTAGAAAATATAAATATGATTTAAAAATTAGTTTATCGCTTTCATGTTTATATGAAGTACTTGGCTTAGTCGTAGAGTCGTTCCGGTCGTACTTATCATATCTACATTCTCTTGTCCGACATTGTCATCATCATTATCATCATAGAAACACTCCCGCTGGAGTAGTCATAGTACTTATCACTTGGTGACGAAATCGGGATCAAAGGCCCCCTTTGGATTCACTTCAAGTACGTTAACCAAGATTATAGGAAGACCCGAGAGTAACGGGCCCACCTCGGGCCAGACGAGGTAGCGTGTACAATTTACCCATATTACGTGTCATAGCGTTACTTGTATGAGTCTTAGGGTAATCGGGTCCCACTTAGGCAAGTTATAGGGGTCTAGAAGGTCATTTCATCATTTTGCACACTTTCTAATTCAATTCAATTGAACGAAAAGTTGAAAACTTTAAGTGCGGATTCCGGGGATTAGGGGTGTCCCCGAGGCTCGTACCCGACTTCTTTTAGTTAAGACATGCCATAGAAAGAAGGGTGAAGCCTTACATACCTCTTTTCGCGTCCTTTGCTACTCCGAATTCCCGACACAATCTCGTCAAAATCTGCAAATTGGTCAAGTTTACCAAAACTTCTTATTAGAATACTTAGTGTTGAAATCCTAAGGGAGTACTTGGCTACCGAAATTTCGGCAGCACTTCCTCTGTAAATACATCATCCTCGACATTCAACTTAGTCAAATTCTCATCAAGCACAATCCGGGAATTCAAACCCGGCCAAACTACTAACATAATTCAACAACCACACTAGTAATTCACATATTCCATTCAAGGTACATTATAACGATTTCCTACTATCGTCAACACCTTCCGACTCCGACGAGCACAATAACAACTTCATAAATATATATATATATATTCCAACAACATTATACCAATACCATTACATACTATCCATGCAAGAGCATTATTTCCAACTTACACAAACTTCCAATCACCAATACTTCACCAAACTTATTGAGTCTTTATTTGCAATATATGATCTACAACACAACAACTAAAATATTAAATTCAACTTGCCCCTTATCCCTTCACAATTCAACACATACACACGATTATACATGCCTTATACACGGCCTAACATCAAGCACACCTACACGGCTTCAACCTTAGTAGAGTCATTCAACTTTCATCATCAACATGGCATTCATAACAATAATAACTAAACATTAGATAAAATGATTAACACACAATCATGCATCACACCTCACGGCCTCCACCCCCACTTCCCTATTCTTCACAAATTTCACTCACTTTGCATACTACAACATGCATAATTATTCATAACATAAAAAAAAAGGCATAAGTTCTCACCTTGCTTCTTCTCCACTTCTTCACTTGACTACACTTCCAACTTATAAGTATTTGTATTGTTCTTGCTCCAATAAACACTCCATCTTGTTAAGCACCCCCTACTTAGTTAGAAATAATTTTTGAAGGAATTTTTGTCACTTTTTCTTGGAAATTTTTGTATGGCCGAAATGCCCCCTTTGTTGGTCTTCTCTTCAAGCTTCTTGATCCTTCTATGTGATAAAGATGAAAATATGAGGTGTTTATCACCCTTTTATTTATTTCCACATGGTTTAATTAAAAGAAAATTTGGGCTTGGGCCATTTTTTGCTTGGCATGGCCGGTTGGGCTTCTTTTTTGCTTTAAAAAAATTTAAGCCCAATTATATTTTGGGCTAGTCCTTGTAATTCTTGAAAATAATTTGCCCAACTTCCAATTTTGCCCTTCGTGTTTCTCCATATTTCCATGAGTCATACCTCGGATCCCCTTTTTGCTCTTGACCTTTCTCACTATTTTCTCTTCTAAATTTTCCATACGCAACTCATGTGCCAAACAAGATAAAATGTGGCCTTGCTTGCCGCCTTCCCGCGATTGCCTTGAATTATCCAATTTCACAAAACGCGGGATATAACATAATCATCTTTCTGGCTCTAAGGTACGAAATAAACCTATCCTGGTATTGCCGAATTACCCTTCCATTCTATAAGTCCATTAAGAAAATTGAAACTTACTATTTTGGTTCTACAACCCACTGAAGAATTACATGATTCTAGCCAATCGATGCCCATGATTACATCAAAGTCTACCATCTCTAATTCTACTAAGTATAGTATAGTTCTGCGCTGGTAGACCATAACTGGACAACCCCTATAAATACTTCTAGCTATAACTGACTCTCCTACTGGAGTGGAGACCTCAAAGGGTTCATGCAACTTTTCTGGTTCCATCCCAAATTTTTTAGCAACAAAAAGGGGTTACATATGATAGGGTAGATTCGGGATCCATGAGAGCATAAACATCATGAGTGAAGACGACTAGCATACATGTGACCATATCTCTACTGGCCTCTTTATCTTGACGACCTGTCAGCGCATACAAACGGTACTGACCACCGCCCGTATTGCCGGACTTTGCTGCTTCACGCCATTGCTGGGCCTGATTATTATGAGAACCTACTGAATTAGTGGACTGAGCCACACTGCCTCCGATACCTTGCCTAGTTGACAGATAATCTCGCCGAATACGGCCCTTCTGGCGACAACCATAGCATACATCTATACACATACGACATTCATCTGGGTGTCTCTTACCGCACTTGCTGCCAATAGGATTAGTATAGGCCTGCTGACCCACACTAGCCTGAGAGTAGGAACCTGCTGGTCTGAAATTCTATTTTTTCTGATCATTCGTGAACTGTGGAGCTGGGGCAGTAGCTGCGGATGAAGCGGGTCCTACTGACCGGTTCTTAAAGAACGGTCTACCTCTACCCTAATTAAAGTTACTCAAAGACTTGGCCCTCTTGCTGAATTCCCTATCTTTTTGCGTTTGCAGTGCTTCTTCTTTCTTTAGTTTCCCCTCATTACCTTGCACAAATGCCAATAACTTGGAGATAGTCATTTTGTCCTTTTGAGCAGCCGTATTAGCATCCCTGTGCAATTCGGGTTTACGCCTGAGCACAAACGTTCTAACCACGACTCTCATATTGGGAACCATGTGGGGAGCATGTCTGGACAATGACACAAAATTGAGATAATATTCCTGAACAATCATGTTATTCTGCCTTAACCTCTCGAATTCCATAGCTTTTGCTTCCCTGACCTCAATTGGCATGAAGTGGTTAATGAAGGCATCAGCAAATTCATCCCACATAGCGGGAAATGCATTCTCCCCTCGGAACTGTTCCCAAGTCTCATACCAAATGTGAGCCACATCCTGCAACTGATAGGCTCAAACTTTGCTACCTCTGTTTCCGTGGCATGCATAACACGGAACACATTCTACAGCCCATTAATGTAATTCTGCTGATCCTCTTCCTACTTAGACCCCGTCAACACTTGAGGCTTTATGTGAAGAAACTTTTGCATTCTAGAACTGGTTGACCCACCAATGGCACCTGAACTAGAAGTCGTTTCCTGTCGCTGCACCTCTAACATCGATGTCTGAAGCATTAGGAGGTGTAGTTGTAGGAGCGCTTGGGGTTGCTGGGCCTGTAGCAGCTGTTTGAGTCTAAACGGCTTCTTCTTGAGCTGCATCAGCGTACCCCTCTGGCTAGTAGCTGTATTCCTCTTGTTGTACTTTCTTTTCGGATCCATTTTTGAAATATGTAATTTGCACGTGTTAGGAGGATTTCTAAAAGTATTGCTCTAACTTCACGATCTAGAGTATGAAAGAAGTGAGATAATCTTGAATATCTTGGTGGCCAACTATTTATATGTGTGGGGCCCTCATAAAT
The DNA here is from genome assembly GCF_019175385.1 of Lycium barbarum. Taxonomy (NCBI): domain Eukaryota; kingdom Viridiplantae; phylum Streptophyta; class Magnoliopsida; order Solanales; family Solanaceae; genus Lycium; species Lycium barbarum. Next base: position 104,284,557 of record NC_083337.1, read on the forward strand.
ATAAAAGTGACCCCACCAGACACGGTTTTATAGACTCCCTTAGAGACTTGAACCTAGCGCTCTGATACCAAGCTTTGTCACGCCCCGAACCATGGCTTGGGAATAACAGGGCAGTGGGTGCCTGAATGTATGTGACCGAGCGAACCACATGGCTTGCTGAATCAACATGGGGCATAAGCATAAGTAGAATATAACATGAAAATGATGAGCCTTAACAAAACATAAGAAGTCATAATATACTTAATAAAATACTTGTATAAAAGTTAATGTTACACCTCGGAAAAATCATCCGTTGATGCACAAGTGAATAGACTAGTGAACAGTACGAGTATACGGTACTTCAATAAGTAAGAGATGAGATTCGATGACCGTAGTTGAGATTTCAAAGATGTTAGAGACGGGGGAGGAAAGTTGGCCAAGAGAAGGCAAGGCATACGATAGGCAACGGAAAGGAATTAAGAGTAACAAGTTAATGAGGATTTAATGATGTCTTGGAAAAGAGTGATAACGTCCCTTAGATTGGTATTGAGGTGTTGAACAAGTGCTAAGAAGGTTCCATAAGGATTGGAGATCAAACGAGCTTCGAAATCACTGGGGATTATACGACCAAACATACTGGCCGTATAAATTATACGGTCCGTATGTTGGGACCGTATAATCAGCCCAGAATGGCATAACTTTCTGGACCAAACATACGGCCGTATAAAATATACGGACCGTATGTTGGTCCGTATATATGGTCGGGGACTGAAATGGTTCATTAAATAAGGGATTCAAGATTTATTTCATTTCATTCCTATATCACACCCCTTCTCTCTAAAACATCTCTCTACATTTATTCCACAAGAATTCAAGGATTATTAGTGATCAACAACATAAACTAAGTGAATCAAGTGCAAGAAAACCCATTAAAGATCATTCAAGTCAAGAAATCTCATTGGAGATGAACTAGGGTTTTGCTCAAGTGGAGTATTACCAACCAAGGCTTGTTCCTACAACATCTAAGGTAAGATTTATGGCATTTCTATGTTGTTTAAGGTATTTAAGAGTTGAAATAATTGGATTGTAGAAGGGTATAGAAACAAATGGGTTATGAATGTGGAATAGTGCCATTTTAAGTAATAACTTGAATTGAGTCATGATTCTTGATGTGTTGTGATATAAATATGTTATAAATGATGTTGAGAACACGGGATAGGCAATGTATGTGAATGAACGTAGTCGTGTGTTATGACAATGGATATGGGTGATTGAAAGTGAATAGAGAAATGTCAACAATGTGGATGAATAAAGATTACTGTAAGGATGTTGCGAATGTATTATTGACATTTGAGAGTTGATATACGCTATGGAGGAATGTCGTATAAATAAAGGAGATGCTGTCCGATTTTCTCTAGATTTAGTCATGTATGCCAGCTATCGATTTCTAATGATAGTATGACTTTAATGAAGGTAGAAACGTGAGCTTCGGAGGAGAACGTGCAAGTGGTAAATAGTTGAACGGAAAGGTATGTAAGGCTAACCCTTCTTTCATAAGGCTTGGTTCTTTGGCCAAACATCTAAATCTTCCATAAGTCTATGATGTCTTTCAAATGATTCGATCTTCCGAGCTAGTAAGCTCACGATTCTTGATATGCTACGATTGTACTAAGTTCCTCATATGACAAGTAAGCCTATAAAGATAGATGTAATGAATGACGATAATAATGATAATGATATTGATGACGACTATAATGGTAATAGTGATGACGATGATGATAGTGATGATAATAGTAAAGATGCTTATGAGCTATTATGTATATGTATCTATCTATGACGATTATGGAACCCCGAGCTTATAAGGCTGGGTAGAATATGTATGTATGTTTATGTAACGCGCGCGCACCACTGCAGTTGGGTATGGACAACACTGAGCCTTGGTAGGGCCAGGTATGCGTAACACTGAGCCTTGGTTGGCCAGATATGTATGATGACCGAGCCTAGCTATGGTCGGGTACGTGAAACACCGAACCTTCGTGGTCGAGTATGCTATGTAAATGATATGATTATGTATATGATATAGATATGAGTATGAATACGCATATGATACGATTTCGAGTAAGGATATGTACATGAGTTGAATATGAATAAGGATATGTATATGAACGTGATTATGGATACGGATGTATGTACACAATTACATACTAGAAATAGAAAGTCTCTATGAAAGGCAAGTAAGTGCTTGTGACGTTGATACTGCTATCTCCCATCCTATGCTATTTTCTTATGTTGTATAATATGTTTCTATGTTGATATTGATCATGCTTTACATACTTAGTACATTCTTGGTACTGACTTCCTTTTGTTTGTGGACACTGCATCATGCCCGCAGGTGCCCAGGGAGACAGACTTGATCCATAGCCACATTCTCAGAGACTACATAGTAGAGCTCCACTTCATTCGGAGCTATAGCTTTTGGGTACTTATTCTTTTGTGTACATAATTATGGGCATAGCGGGGTCCTGTCCTGCCTATATGTTATGACATACTCTCCTTAGAGGCTCGTAGACATGTGTATATGGTTAGATATGTTTGTCCTTGTCGGCCTATACTCTTGTATAACATTTTGTAGCCTTGTCAGCTTATGTACATTGGTATGACATAGATGCCAATGATGATATAAAGGTATCGTTGTCCAATTGGACTAGTATGATGGATGAATATAAATATATGTTTTATCATGTGGCTCACCAGATGTAAGTGTAAAAGTACGTTAAGGGGTGCCCGGGTGGGCAAGCACCGAGTGATCGTCGCGGCCCCTAGTCGGGTCATGACAGTGAATGCGAAAATATCATAAACTAATCAAAAGATGGCTACATAACTCTGAGTATTGACATAACTAACTAACTAGTCAATGAAACCTCTATCATGAAAATGAATTGCAAAACATACTTGCTGGGACAAGGCGTCCAGCATATCTTAACTTTCTAAACATGACATGAAAATAAATAAGGAGAACACTCCGAATAAGATGGGGCTCACCAACAAGCTGATACGAGAAAATCCTACTGAGCAGATGCTGGCGTTTTGTAAATCCGTACTTGCATCGTGAAATGCAGGCTCCCGGGCAATATAAAGGGGACTTCAACACATTGAATGTACTGGTATGTAAAGCAACTAAATGAAATAAGCAGGGTACATGAAATAACATGATAAGAGCTGTAACTGAAACTTAAACCTAGTCATGAGCATGAACATGAATACATACATGCATATATATATATATATATATATATATATATATATATATATATAAATAAATAAATAACATGAGTAAGAATATTTGTGGGAGAGCATTAGTATAACCGACATGTAACCACCACGTTAGAACGTGGCGTCTGATCTCTGCCCGATCAGCTAAGACATCTTGTACCTTGCCGGGGTACAAGGCATGAACATGACATGAATGTGTCCATATCCCTCAATGGGGAATATATGAAGGAATCTTCCTACATGGCGGAGCGATCCTTATCCTATGTTGGCATATGTTGTTTTAGGTATAAAACCTTCTCGGTAATTTGTGCAACTCCCAAAAACATGAACTTGATATAGTTGGCTGAGAAGTCCATGAATTTCATAAAAACATGACTTGTAGCATAACATGGATATCTTGTTTCATAATCATGGATAAAGTTTATTTAATTTATTTGCATGAAAACGTGTAGACATGTAGGATATTCATGAATGTAAGCATAATATATAATGACTTGCATGTAAGCACCCATAGAATGCAATATATGGGTTTTCATGGATTACAGACAGATTCCCAATAGCCAAAATAGAAGATTAGGAATACAACAACGGATATATATATATTTCAAACATGGTAAATCATGGTGCATGGACTTAGGGTTATCATGAACTTGGCTAAAAACCCTAGTTTAGCGAACTCTTGCATAATCATGGAAGAACGTAGCGTGGGGAAGAATAAGGATATTCCCACACCTAGACAGAAACCCTACATACCTGGTAATGCTCCAAAACTTGTATCAATAATCTGAACTTGAAGAAGTATCCCTAAAGCTTTAGTCTTGAATCCTTTAAATGGGTTTTCTTGAAAACCCAGGTTAGGAATGATGAACTCTCATTAGATCACATGAATACATGTTAAAATTGACTTGGAATGATTGGAATAGTCTTGCCTTAGTGTTTTGGATTGTTAGGAGGAGAAAACCTTCGTTCTAGGGCTTCAAGAATGTGAAAAGTGGAAAAAGAACCGAACATGATGTCTTTATACTTAACTGAGTCTGGAAATTATACGGTCAACTTATACGATCCATATAAAGTTATATGGTCCATATAAATTGACCGTATCTAACAATGATTAAAATTCCAGAAACTGTAATTTCCCAAACGAGTTCCACGGATTGAAAATATGGTCCGTATAACATTATATGGTCCGTATATCATTATACGGTCCGTATTGAAGCATTTCCCAAACTTGGCAGAAATGGGGATTTATGTACTCGCCTTGTACGAACAAGAAGTATGGGCCGTATATTATTATACGGTCCATATATCTAGTCGTGACAAAGGGATTTTGCTAAACTGCAGAAAATTAAATTCCAACACTTCCCGTATGATTTTCTAAGTCCCAAATCATGAACCATAGCCTAGTTTAAAGGTGCGAGGTGTTAAAATAACAATTGACAAAAGTAATTCAGCCCATGTCATTATCAACACAACCGTAACTCATGACTTATCTCAACATTATCACATATCTGTACACACATGCTAAATGGTAATGTTTACCCAAATAGCCATGAGTCCGATGCAATGCAATAAATAATAAAAGTATCTCAACCGTGTACACATATGCTAAATGGTATTGTTTTCCCCAAATAGTCATGGCCTGCAGGGGACCCATGGTGTCCATGTACCATTCGCTTCGGAATTGACCTCGGATCACGAGCCCATAACTGGGCCACATCCTTACCCCCTATCAAATGTGCTTTTTCATATTTATATTGCCTTTCTCATCACAATATATTTCCATTCCACAATCAATTAGGAATTTAACAATCAATGCATCAATATCAAAGAACATAAGTCACCATGCCACAAGTCATATCAAGACTCATGAATCAATTCATCAAAAACATGAACAAGGGATTAATCCAAGTCAACAAGAAGAGTATTCATTAACTCCTTCTTTATCATATCATAATAGTTAATCACACAATCAATCAATCAATATCAAACTTAGGAATTTCCAACCACACTTTATGTCCAAAGCCCTAATAATGCTTTTCCTATCAATTTCATAACATATACAATTAACTAATCATAGTCTAACTCAAGTAGACCATAACCTACCTTAATGCCAAACAAAAATAATGCAATCACTCCATAATAGCCTTTCCCCTTTCGCAAAGCTTCAGAATGTTCAAAGTCTAGCAATCATAACGCTAAGTGAGTAATGGATCCTCTACTCAAACAAACAACAATTGGGAAAGAGAACCCAACTACTTCTACCCTTTTCAAATGGGTGAACTATCACTAATCAGTTCAACCCTTAAAGTTACCATATTTATGAAACCCTAAGTCTCAATCAATAATTCCCATAATTAATAATCAAGTTCTCATTCTAGGAAATGATAATTTATACTCCTAGATGAATAAACAATAGTAAAATCATTAACACATTCAATATTCAAGGGTTTTTTAAGTTCTACGGCTTGGTCCTTTCATTCACCATTAACGAACCATACACTAATCATGGAATTTAATATGATGATGGAATGCACAAAGTAAAGGGTTTTTTTTTTAATTTAAAGCAACCAGCATGAGACTGGTTGTGTTTTATTCATAAGAAAAATCCATACAGAAGCAAAAAAAAAAAAAAAGCAAGAATAACAACAAAGGCCAAAAGTGCCTCACAATAGACTAGAAACATTAATCTAAACACTAATATTGACTTAATTACTGCTGCTAATCCAGTCTTGGTCTGATGCCATTTCAAATCACCTCAAAGCTCTCACTAGGTGGATATGGAATCATTATACCAACAGAAGAATCCTTCTAACATGGATTAGGCTGTGTTAGTCAATTTCAGTGTCAAGTGTAGTTTCTGAATACTTCTTTGTCTTTCCGGGGTTTATGAAAATCAGTTAACATACCATATTCTAGGCTGCTAATGAAGTTCTTCCAATAGACTGAACTGAAAGTTGATACCACACATTAGATAGAACTACACTAGCAACTAAGTATTTATATATGAGCTGATGACAATAGTTTCCAGCCTGACTGTGATCTGTTGTATGCATAATATCAGTAATCATGCATTTTGTAAATCATTTGAAGGTCAATCTGGTTCTCTTACATGTTGTTTCTTGAATCTGAAGCTAGGCATATTATGTTTATCAGCATTTATAATTCCTTTAGCCACTGATGGAAGTTGCTGAGAATTTGTTATGTGTAAGGTACCTGCAAAATGAACAGCCACATTAGTTAAAAAATCAGCCAATTTGTTGCCTTCTTTGAGTACATGGACAATTTGTATGGTTCCTTTGTTTCTCCAATCCTGAATCAAATGCACCATCCTACAAATCCTCCAAGGTATCTCCCATTCATCCTTCAAAACTTTTGTCATCAAGAGTGAGTGTGTTTCCACTATTAGAGGAAGCAATTGATTTGTAACACAATATTACACTCCCTCAAGAATTGCTCTTGCCTCAGCAACAATACAGGATACATCTAGAATAATGCTTGCCCAAGCATGCACTAAGTTTTCTTCACTATTCCTGATACAAAATGCTGATGAAGTTTGACCTATGCTGCTCTTGTATGCCCCATCTGTATTACACTTATACCAACCATTAGGAGGACAATTCCATGCTACTGCTTTGCTTGTTACTTGTGGTTTATACTTTTCCAAAAACTAAACCAAAAGAGGCCAACTGTGAGGGATATCTAACCATGAGAACTTGAACTTTGCTAGCTGCCATAAATTCCTGTTGATCTTAAATATCACCTTATTTCTTGATATTACTCCTCCATGAATAATAGTGTTCCTTCTTTTCCATATCTGCCACATTATGATTGCAGCAGCAGCCTGATAGATAGGTTTCAACTGAGCTCCACATTTTGATGTCCACCATTTAGAAATTGTTTGATTAATCTGCACAAATGGTCCTTGTATTCAAACTGCTGATGAAAAAATCTGCCAGATAACTGATGCAAACTCACTTGTGAGAAATAGGTGAGTCATTGTCTCCTGTTGGGGAAAGGTACAACATCTGCATATTGAGACCATATTTATACCAATTCTTGCCAAAACATCATCAACTGGAAGTTTGTGGTGCCAGACCCTCCATAGGAAGAAAGAAATCTTGTATGGTAAGCCCTTGGTTCACATCATTTTAAAACACCATCTATCCTGTTTCTTCTGTCTAATAGCCTCCCAAGCACTACTTACTGTGAATTTGCCCGTGCTTGTCAATAACCACCAAGTCTTGTCACTTATCATCTCTCTATCATTGATAGTTCACTCAGACCTGATATGTTCAACAATATCTGCAGGCAGTATGTGATGCAGCAGATTAAAGTTCCAAGTTCCATGTGTCATAACTTCATTCACTTCTTCAATATCTTCATTAAGTTGAAAACCAGCAGGAATCAGCTTAACCAAAGGTCCTAACCTAGTCCAGTTATCAAACCAGAAGCTAGATGAGCCATTTCTAGGCTCCCACCAAATGGCATGTTCAATATCATCCCTGGCTTCTAGCATTTTTTCCAGAGCTGAGATCCTCCCTTCCACCCTACCAGAGTTGGAATTTTCCTTTTGCAATATTTGTTCAAATAAATGTGGACTATAAAGTGCAGCTAGTCCTGAACCTCCATCATAGCTTAGCAAAGAGTGCTTTTGAAACATCAAATACAGATCTGAATCCCATGCCACCTTCTTGTCTTGGATAGCACATATTTAACCAGGAGGCCCAATGTCTATTCCTTTTATCTTCCTTGTTACTCTAATAAAATATGGCAAATATCCTATGTAACTCTTGAATAGTGTACGTTGTAGGGACCATTGCAGACAACAAATACATTGGCATACTTTAAAGAACACTGTTGATGAGCACAACTTTACCTCCAAAAGACATCAACTTGCCTTTCCAATTTTGAAGGTTGTCTTTCACTTTCTTTATCAAATCATTGTAATATGCTTTCTTCTTTCTGCTATGAAATATTAGGTATCCCAAATACTTGAATGGAAACTCAACTCTTATAAAACCAGTGATTTGTGTCACATCTTGAACTAGAATCATTGCACAAGTTTTATACATGTAAAAACAACTCTTATCGATATTCATTCTTTGCCCTGAGACAGTCTCATAATTTAGCAAAAGTTCCACTACTAATTTCAATGAGTATTTGTCAGCTGAGGTAAAGATTATGGTGTCATCTGCATATACCAAATGATTTAGATCTGCACTCTATTTAGGCATGCCAAAACCTCTATACATAGGATCATCAAACAAGCTATTCAAGGCCTTTGTAAGAACTTCTGCAGACAGTATAAATAGTGCTGGAGATAGAGGGTCACCTTGTTTAACCCCTCTTGTTGAATGAAAAAAAATCCATTTGGCTGACCATTGATCATCACAGAATACCAATTGTTAGTTATCAGTCTCCAAATCATATCCACAAAACATTCTGAAAAGCCCATCTTGTGAAGAATTCTGATAAAAAACAACCAAGACACCCTATCATAGGCCTTTGCCATATCTAACTTGATGATTACATTTGCTGGTTTTCCTCTTTTCGTTATATCTGTGACTATTTGCTGAGTTAGAAGAACATTCTCAATAATTCTTCTCCCCTTCACAAAACCATATTGATTTGGTGAAACAAGCATTGGCAAGATGCCCTCCAATCTACCATGAACCACTCTTGATATAACTTTATTGATAAAGTTACTCAAACTGAATGGCCTCATGTCTGCATAAGTCTGAACATCTTGATTTTTTGGTAGAAGAACAAAATTTGTATGAGTGATGGATTTAGGAAGAATGTGACCATCATAAAAGGCTTTAACTACATTAAGCACATCTGCGCCAATAATATGCCAACAAGCCTGAAAAAAAGTGCCTGTTAATCCATCAGGACCACAAGCACAATCCCCATTCAAAGCAAACACTGTTTGTTTGACTTCATCAGCAGTAGGAACAACAACTAATAATTCATTATCTTCCTCAGACACTAAGGATGGGACATGGTTAAGTAAGCTAAAATCTGTAGCTTCTTGCTCCTGAGAAAACTGTTTTTTGAAAATTCTTCAGCCTCCACTGCCACTTGAACAACATCTTCTACCCAATCTCCACTTGAATTCTGAATTCTTTTAATTTACAACCTCTTCCTTCTACCATTTACCAGATTATGGAAAAATCTAGTATTTTTATCCCCTTCAGCAAACCAAGTAACATTAGCCTTCTACCTCCAGAATTCCTCTTCAAAATGCAAATACTTCTTTAGTACAGCCTATGCTTATTGTAGTACCATTCTGTTCAAAGGAGAAGGATCCTCTTCAAAAAGTTCTTCTTTGATCCTCACAATTTCTCCTCTAATAATCAGCTGCTTGAAAATATCCCCATAAACTTCCTTGCTACATATAGACAAATTTTTTTTATATGCTTCAATTTCTGTTTAAACAGCATAAAAGGATTGCCATCCAGATTACTTGACCAATTATCCCTAACTATACTCAAGAAGCCTTGATGCTCAGTCCAAAAATTCAGAAATCTGAATGGTCTAATATATGCCTGACTTTGTTCTCCCAATGTAATGAACAAAGGAGCATGGTCAGAACCTGTTCTTGTGAGATGTTCAACTTCTACCCGTGCAAACCATTGCTGAAATTGTTGATTAATGAAAACTCTAGCCAACCTCTCAAAGATGTAGTCTGAACCTTCTCTACCATTCCACCAAGTAAAATGACTGCCTTTGAAACTAGTTTCCATCAATTCACAGGAATTTACACAGAAAGCAAAATCTTCGTAGTCTTGAGGTTGGATTGAAATCCCACCTATCTTCTCATCTTCATGTAAAACTATATTAAAATCCCCTCCAACAAGCCATGGAACATTAATAGAGTCTGCCACCTGACAAATGTCATCCCATAAGTACAACCTCTCTGATTCATTACATTTAGCATATTAAAGTAATAACCAAAGATTTATTCTCTAATCAAGAAACACTAATTTTAAAGAGATTTGCTGAGTTGTATCTGACAAAACTTGTACATCTACATTGGCCTCAATAAAATACCAAATTTTGCGAGTACTATTTGCACCAACAATATTCATACCCAGTTTTCTCTTATAGACTTCAACATTCCTTGCCAGTTGGAAAGGTTCCATCAGAGCTATGAAAGTGAATTTATGATGTCTATGCAACATTTGAAGCCTGTGAAATGCTTGCTGAGTTCTAACAGATCTTATATTCCATATAAAGGCTTTCATTATTGTTTACATATGGATTTTACAGCACCCCTCTTTGGCATCACTCTGACTGAAACTTGTGCTTCCACTTGCTTTTTCCCTTTTTTTCCACCCTTTGCTACAGATTTTGGGGACAAAGTTTTAACTCTTATTGGAGATTCTTGCATGCTCTCTTCCTTGTCTTCTATCAGAGCAATTGCATTGTCTTCTAATAATAAGCCCCTCTCCTCCTCTGATATATTGTGTGAAACTAGATCATGCAAATGCCTCATTGGAGAACCCTTTTTCAATCTTGAATAACTTGAACTGCTGCCCTTGTTTTCCACACTTTGAGTATCTACCTTATCACTCTTAATAATTTGATCATTAGGAGGCTTTGGAGGATACCATTTTATCACCTCCTGATCATTTGGTTGAACTTCATCTGCAACCTCAATGTCTGCTACACCAGGCTTCTGAGCCTGATTTTCTTCCCTCGGCAAAGTCAATCCTGATTCAGCATCTGCTTGAAAATCTTCTTCTATACCATCGACTTCTACCTTCTGCATTAATCCTTTGTCAACAATCACTTCTCCTTTCCCCAATACTCCTCGTAAATCTTCATCAACTCTGTCTCCCCATTTGTAAGAAGGAGACAATGACTGATAAATAGGACTCTTATCTGAGTTATCATCCTTCACTAATTCCTTGCTAACTTCCTCTAATGGAAACTCCTCCATATTGACTATAGGCTCAGTATTTTTATCGACTGAAGTCTGGTCTTCCCCTTGGTTTTGATCATCAGTACCATTGTCAGTCATTTCACACCTTGCTAAACCTGCAACCTGATCCACCTCAGCTATTTCATTTTTTACTAGCTCAGAGTTGACTTGATCCTGATTCTCCTTATTCCTGTAAAGTAGTTCTAGATCTTCATGAACATCCTCCACTTCTATTTCTGCAAACTCATTAGTCAAAGTTTGGAATTTATTTTGGATAGTAACATTCTTCCCCACTTCATTATCATTTACCTGTTGGTATAAATCTATGAGTCTTCACTTTGTTCCGCTCATTTCGTTTGTGCTTCACTTCTTCCTCTCTGGTCCCTTTGCCATCTCTTTGATCTAATTCTTTTCCTTTATCTTGACCATCTAACTCTTCAGATTTCTTCCTTAATTCTGGATTAAGTGTTCTGCATGTCTCTTCATTGTGTCCTTGTAATTTACACTTCTTATAATATTTGGGAAGAACATCATATTGAATAATCACATCGACAACTTTTACTTCACCAGACATTTCATCAATAATCTCCATACTAACAGAATCAAGCAGATCTGCTACCAAATCAACTAATACCTTGACCCTAGCACAACTAGGCCTGGTTTTGTTTATTGTAGCCAAATCTAATTGTAAAGGCTTACCAACTGCTGAGGCTAATGAAAACAAGGCTTCCTTGACAAAAAAAGATAGGTAAGAGATGAGGGAAAGAGATCCATGCCATAGCCATTGTTGTCTCCTCATCAATTCTGAACTTAGGATCATAAATCAGTGGTCTCATAGGATAATAATATCCATCTTTTGAATTGATATATGAACACCCTTAGATGTCATTGTAATAAAATCTTTCAGTAATTCCAAATGCATCAGGATATGTCTATGCCATAATAGACCTATTCTACAATCTCCCTTGATCCCACATTGCTTAGCCATCACCACACGAAGTTTTTCCAAATCAGGCCAACCATGAGAAAACATCCCTACTACAACATAGTTGAGTTCTTCTATCAAGTTCATACGTGAAACTTCCTCTTCTGTCCATCTCACCACTGCCTTTCCATCTCTTCTCTACACAGGTTTGATAGGGATAGGTTCAATATGAGTTTTTGACGTCTGCATAGCTTCCTTAATAACCTTAGGGTTTGTAGCATCCGCATAGGTAACAAGGGTTTTGTGATCATGTAAGGTAGGATTTGTGGTAGTTTTTTTGTTTGGGGATTGAGGTAATGGTGGAAAATGTAAGGAGGAGGCATTGTCCAGGCCAGCCACCATTGGAGGCTGGCCACCGGCCACTACCATGGTGTAGGGTTTGGTCACTTTTTAGGGTTTTGCATGGAGAGAGAAGAGAGATTTTTAACTTATGTATAAGTAAGTAAGTAAAGGGTTGAGACTTATATGTCAAGAGTGTTTTAGCCCTAGCCTTAGAATTTTTCCATAAGAGTTATTGGAAACTATTTTGGAGTTATGTGGGGAATGAGTTTGAAAATAAGAATATAAAATGCTGATTCTGCCTCCCGTCGACCGCTATACTCGAGCGGGAAACCTCATGCTATGGAGGGCCTCATTAACTCTTCCTTCCCCGCGGCGGTAATCCACCACCTGCTACGACAGACTCGCTACAACGGTCCATTTTGACCAGTAGTTCGAGTTTTTCAACCAGTTTCTAGCCAAACATCCCAACACCAATCCGAGGCCCTATAGACGCAAACCAAACATGCACATATATATAAAAATACGATACGGACACACTCGCTACCTCAGAATTCCCAATAGAGGTCTAGTTTTCTATGTCACCCCCTATAAAGACCAAGCAGGTCATTACAATATCAATGTATCATGAAAATGAGGATGAATGCAATGCATAATAATAATATCAAGTGAAATCATATCAGTCCCAGTCGTGCCACACAAATACATATATCACAATATCAATATAAAATTAAGTTCTTTCCTCTATCCATAATAATGTCATAATAAGTGAGAGACAACCGAATCACAACCACAATATGGAAACTATGTATCGAGTTGAAGATCACACCAACGGAGAGGCAACAAGCCCATAAATCAACAACAATACCAATCCTAAGTAATCTGTCCCAACTTCATACCCAAAGGCGTAACATGCTTTCTCCGACAATAGCTAACTCTACATATGCTTCGCTAATTGGAGTCTAACTAAAAGGTAAGCTATAACCTATCTCACTATCGAGTTGGTACTACAAACAATCAGATCTAAGCCATGCCCTTCCTACAAGCCTCCAAGTACTCAAAGTCTAGCCATTATCAAATTTTAAGTTAGAAATGAAAAGAAACGGCACCCATATTGCTATACACTCATTCGAATCAAAATCGACTAAGCAAAAGAGGGAAAATGGGTCCACAAGGGTAAAATAAGTATTTTAAAGATGGAATTGGTAAACCAACATTCTAGAAGTTCAATTCTACTCTGCAATGGCTAATTTATCTCAAGTATTGATCAATTTCATCATTCAAGGCAAAAATCCCCAATTCGGGTATAAACCCTAACTTTCAACATTTAAATTTCTTAACTAGAATAGAAGATTCAAGCCTATTGGTTACTAAATTATGAAGTTCCATGCTTACATTAGTAAAATCCAACAATTAATCTCATATTGCAGGACTAAAATTCAAATAACAAAGTATAGGTCAAAACTCATCTTCTTCCTTTAGTTCTATAGATTTTCTACCATTGATTCTAGCTTAGGAATGGTAATTAAAGGAAAGCAAGGTTAGAAAGACTTACCCCAAGAAGAATCCACCTATAATCTCTTCAAATCGCCTTAAACACACATAGGAGAAATAATTTAGGGAATAGGAAATGAAGGGTTTAACTTAGCATTAAATACATTCTGTTTCTTCATTTTTCGCCGCAACAGAAATGGGTCGTTATAGCAGAACCGCTCTCGCGATGCACACCTTTCTATACCGCATCCGCTCCAATGGAGTACTATCCACTAGACCAGATTCACAAGAATCCAACTAACACGCGCCAGCGGACCAAGCCTCACCGAGACGGGTCCGCTGTGGAGCACGATGTCTCACTGGGACGGGACATCAGACATCAGTTACTTGCTGGCTTTTCACCAATTTCTTCCCAAAACCCGACAATCACCCGAGACCTTTCAGTTGCAGCTAGATATGTAAACATACATAAAAATATGCTACGGACTCACTCGTGGTCTCGAAGTCTATTCGACCGGGTCAACACCCAATGGCCAAAAACCAAATTTCCAACCAGTAACCCAAAATTCTCTTGAGTACCTCGGGAACTAAATTGAACATCCTACCAAGTCATAATCGACCCTTCGGACCCCTCAAAATTGACAAATTTCAGATAAAGTTCCGTGTACCTAAAAGTCAACTATTGGTCAACTATTTTTCACATTAAGATTTTATTTCTCATAAGTCATCATAAATCTCGCTCGATTACCTCGGGGACTGTGCCACCCATCCACGTGGGTCAAAATCATACTAACTGGGCTTGGGAAAGGGTCAACGGGGGTAAATGGGTCAAAAGCACTATAACGGCCAAACGAGTCTTTACATGTAAGATCATAAGGAGTCAGTTACCTAGGGCTAGAGAGGGTTTAGGAAAGACTTTGAGTTCCCACATAGTCTAGTACTACTAATCTGAGGCTGCTAGGATTCTTTCTTGTAAGATTGCATTGTCATGGGACCATCTTCGATCTCTGCAAGTATAAAAGAGGAGAATTATAAAGAGATTGATGTGTAAATGGAATCAGAGGGTGTTTGTGGAACAATGAGCCAATTGTGCATGTTTTGCTTGTTTGGACAATTGAATGTGTTTTCCATTTAGTTAAGAGTTACTCCCTATTCAGAGTTAGAGGATTTAATGTATATGAGATGAATGTAGTGTATGAACTCTTTCCCTCTTCTCCTAAAATGAATTAAACTATTGAGCATCAGACCCCAATTACTGAGTATTTGTTTGCACGCGTGATCATGTCTGAGTGTTTGTTAAATTCATGTTAAAATGATTAGCAAGTATAGTTACCTTCTAACCGTACTTTCTTTTTTCCCCTCCCTCCTTTTTGAATGGAATTTGCGGCGTGGACCACCTAGGACAATTTCTCACAAGCCACTGTTAGGCCTTTGCCCAACATCCTTCTTCCTTCCATCAAGTCCGGATAAATCATTGAGGCCTAATCATGGGTGAAAATGATTAACTGGTGGGCTCGATAGGTCCACCAGCCTTACTTTTCTCAATTTTTATATTATGTATGCATATATATATATATATATATATATATATATATATATATATATATATATATATATATATATATATATATATATATATGTGTGTGTGTGTGTGTGTGTGTGTGTGTGTATTTGTAAAGAGCATGCGTAAATATTGAAACCCCTATTGGTTATGAACTTAGACGAACAGGAAAACCATATGTATATTGTTTAGAATGGCTAGAAACCTGTTATATTTCAAAAACCAAGACCCAACAAAAGATAAGTAAATATATCTTCAAGAATTGGAACAAAGAAATAAATAAAAAGTGACTTTACAATTTCTCTTCTATTTTTACAAAACTGAAGGTTAAAATAATTAGAGTATATGTCTCATAGTTGGAAACAAGTTGATGTTGTAAACTGAAAAATTAGAACAATTTTTTGTGGACAGTTTTGAGACAAAACCTGCAACTTTACTTCTTTCAATTTAAAGGCTACAAAAAAACCAAAAACTGATTTAACAAGTGTTGTGAAAAATGGATTTCAAATTGCTCAAAATAGCTTAAGGACTTTTTAAACATTTTTTGGGCCAAGATCACATTAAGTTAAACTAACAAAAGGAAATACAATTGGACTTTAGTTTAAGGGAGGGTTTAAAACAGGATATGGTTGACCTTCAAAAATGATAAAAATGGATAAATAACTTATATTTGAAAAGAAAATACTTTTGTATACTTGTATAAATCCATGACATTTTTACAAATGAGAGATACTCAAAGTTTTCCATGAAAATGTATAAGGACAAACAGGACATGACATTTGGATCAAATTTAAGTTGAACTCTACTTAATGAAAATTTTAAGTGCGTTTTGGTCCAGAAATGAAATAACTTTAGACCTTATATACATTTTCTAAAAGAGATTCAACTTTTAATACCTTCAAATAAAGGGATTTTTGCAAAAATATTTGAATGATATGCTGTGACAAGATATACAAGAATTTGATTAATACAAGCAAATAATTACAAAATCGCACTTGAAGTTCAATGGTCAACCGTATTCTACGGATTCTTAATATCGGAGTGGCTTAACGCCTTCCCCGAGGAATCACCAGAACTCTTACCTCGAACTCTTGTTTTAAAGGATTTTTTCTCTTGTTTGAATAAACCATTTAAATTGGGTTTCCTCCCTTAAATATTAGGTGGCGACTCTAAAAATATGAAATCCAAAAGAGACAACAACCTCAAAATAACTTTTAAGCATCGCGTAAAAGTGAACCGTAACATATGGCGACTCTACTGGGGATTTTTCAAATAGGTTCTAACCATAAGGGTTTTAATATAATGTGATTTATTGTAATTATTTTCTTATTTGTTTACTTTCTTGTATATATAACTGTCATTACATGCATATCATAAAATTCTACCAAACTGGAAAAAGGCTGCATGGTTTCGAAGACGACATGCGGGTTCGTGGTCGAGCCTTCACTAAAAAATACCAAAATAATTTTCCTTGGAACACGTTGAAGGCGGAGTTGGTACGCGGTCGTCCAACAGCTGAAAATGGTTCACCTCGAGTAATCCGCTCGAGTCCCAGTCATTTGAAATGCCTCTAGTATTGACTAGGATAGAGCGAAGCGAAATCCCAACGGACTAGCGAATGCTTACCTAGATGGGCTTGGATATTTGAGACGTATCTAAGCCCATTAAGAGACTACCTTGTGTCAAGATGATCTATGACCTGAAGACACCGCCTCCCACTATGTGATAATTGGAAACATATTTGTGCCTATGTGTTGAACCATTGCCTTTTTTTTGGGGGGGGGGGGGGGGGGGGGAATTAACAATGTTCTGTTTTGTAGATGCTTACCAATTGAAAGTTTTACATGGTCCTCGAGGCTTCCGCTATGCAAGAAATGTAGTGGGGTTGGTTAAGTGACGAACAACAAAAGACAGTTACAAACTGTTTAAGACATCTACCCTTGTGGATGACTATGAAGGGTTGTAGGGAATTAATAGACGTAATTTCTGGGTATTGGGACATTGATAGAATGGTGTTTAGGTTCGGAGAAATAGATATGACCCTAACATTGGAGGAAATCCGAGATTGCATAAACAATGTTGAAACATGTCTAAAAAGGAGGAAAAACCCCGACCATAACCTCTTAATCCCACAAAAGCCTACCCCCGAGAAAATCCTGAAACTACTATCCTTATCCCATAGTAATTGGATCTTCGGTCTGACTGTAGCATTTGGGGATTTGTACAATCCATTTGGAACCAAAAGAGGATTCATGGAGTATTCAATAGAATTCCAAACCTTTGCTGATTGAGAAGCTACCCAACCCTTAGCCTTTGCCATATGCCTATTGGGACTCATGGTATTTCCCAAAGATAGACACCAAGGGATAGATACCGGGAGTCATTTCTGTCACCCATGCTATCTTTCGTGGCATAACCACAAATGAAGAAACCAAATATTTTGACTTGGTCCCCACCATCCTTGCTGATATGTACCGAGCCTTAAGCTTTTGCTGAAACCACTATAGGTACTTCCAAGGGTGCAACCTGCTTTGAGAATGGTGGATCATTAAACATTTGAAAAAATCTGAGGGTCCTCAATACATGTACAATCACAATAAAAAAGACGACCTTAAAGATCACTGCCTGAATTTTAGACAACAGACCAAAGAAGGTTAGGCCTTCATCTTCTCGAGGCTTAAGGAAGAAAACATACCTAGATGTTCCCCAATTTCATATCCGAGTGATTTGTAGTTTGAGGTAGAAAATGTCCATTCCTACCACTTCTTGGAATCCGAGGGATCCGCCTTTATGCACCTGCCAGCGTCTTCAGAACATTTGGTAGAACCCAAATGATACCCCAAGTAGAGAACATGGAAGAACATATGATGGACTATGAGGAGGATAAGATCTGAAATTCTAGGGATATAGCTTGAGAGTGATATGGCCGCATAACTTAGGGTCCCGAGACTTTGGCTCATGATAGGTTTCACCCTGGATGTGACGACGACTACAAGGATATGTTAAGGGCACATTTGGCAAGGCACCCTCATTCGTGGACCCATCATTTACACTGTGTTCAAGACAAGTCCTACAAAGCCGAGATCAAAGTCCGTTTGACTTAAAGGCAAGATGATGATAGTGATGCCAAATACTTGGAGAAGACCAAACATGATCAAGCCACCATAGCTAGCTTGACACACGAGTTGGGGTTCACATATGAGTGCTTCGAGTATCTCGATGATCGCCTGAAGAAAGCAATGGATGAGACCACACCCATGGAATGCATAGAGAAGGGGTTCCTGATGGATGCTTTGTTGAAATCAACTCATCTCTGTACTTAGACCGCCCTTCGAATGGCCAAGAAGGCTAGGACCGAGAGAGTTTCTGTTACACCATGGAAAATTTCCCCATTAACGCATAGTGAATAGGATAGAGAAGGGAACGACTTATACGATGTTTTGATAAGTGAGAAAATAGCATTTGATGATCCTAATCGAGATTCAAAGACATTTGACGTAAGGTAAGAAGGTTGTCAAGGAAAGTAAGGGATATGTTGCGTGTCGAGTAAGAATTATGAGTGACGAGTTAATGATGGGGTAATGATGTCTTGGAGAAGAGTGATAACGTCCCTTAGATTGGTATTGGGGTGTTAATCAAGTGTCAAGAAGGTTTCATAAGGATTGGAGATCAAACGAGTCGACGAGAATGAGTTTCGGAGAACTGGGCATTATACGGCTAGACATACTGGCCGTATAAAACATACGAACCGTATGTCCAGCCGTATGTCATGCCCACAATAAGGGTCCTCACTGGACCAAACATACAACCAGACATACGGCCCGTATAAAATGTACAGACCGTATGTTGGTGCGTATGTTCCGGTCGGGACAGATTTTAAGTGTTAATATAAGGACCCTCTCCCATTAATTCATTTCATTTTCCACTCCCCACACCTCAAGAATTCTCTATAACTCTCTCCATTATTCATCCACAAGAAAACAAAAGAAATCCATGATCAACTCAATCAAACCCACCAGATCAAGTGTATGATACCTATTAAACGTTCATCTACATCAAGAAATCTCAAAGGAAGTGAGTTAGGGTTTTTGGTGCAAGAAGAGATGTTCCACTCAAGGTTTATTAATCCATCATCTAAGGTGAGTTTTATGATCATTCCTTGTTGTTTAAGGTGTTGAAAGTTAAAAACACTTGGATTGTAGAAAGATATAGGAAATGGGTCATGCATGTGTGAATAGTGTCATTTTTGAGTAGTAGTTTGGGGTGAATGATGAATATTGGTATGTTGTGATTGTAAGTATATTGTGAACGACATTTAGAACATGGAATAAGTATTATATGTGATAAAATGCAATAATGAACTATAACCATGATTATGGAGAAATTGGAGTGAAATGGTTAAATGTGGGTAAGGTAGACGAATGATGATTGTTGTTTGCGATATTGTGAATATTGTTATGAACTTTTGGGAGTGGATATAGAATATGGGGAAAGTAGTATAAACAAAGGAAATGCTGCCCAATTTTCTTTAGCTTTAGTAAGCACGTTCTAGTAATCAATTAGCTAACGTTAATGCGGATTCCCTTGAAGGTAAAAACGTGGGCATTAAAGGAGAACAAGCAAGCGATAGATTAGTTAAACAGAAAAGGTATGTGAGGCTAGTCCTTTATTTCCATGGCATGAATCCTATGGCATGATTCTTCCTTCTTTTCCATGAATCCTCTACATCCCGGAAAGCTAAGAGTCTATGTTCATGAATAGCCATATGAGATGAGAGATATATTATGAGTCCAATAACGATGATGATGAGCTTAAGTCTAAAGATTCTAGAATTCATGATATGATGTTCTTATATAGTTAATGATGTCGGTTATTGTATGCACTCACCTTATATACTATTTCCTTCAAGGTGAGGCAGAATACTTATAAATGCTCCATAATGGAATCGGGGGTTCACGACCTTATGTCACCCCGTCATGGCCATGGTTGCTTTCAAGTTCTAATGTATGTTTTTAATCATAAATGTATAATGATGCTAAGTTATGATATGTCTATGAGATGATCAATAATGTAAGACTATAATATGCCTATGCCATGTATGAAAATGTTGAATTACGATGGGTATATGATGATATGATTCCACCGTGCCTAAATGGCCAGGCATGTAACCGCTAAGGCGGGCTGTTTATGATTCCACCGTGCCTAAATGGCCGGGCATATCACTGCTAAGGCAGGCTGCTTATGATTCCACCGCGCCTAGAAGGCCGGACATCATCACCACTAGTGGGCGGCATATAATGGTTACCCGGACGCGAGTTAACGATCATGATCATGATGTGATGACATATGCGCTATGATGATACTTGTACTACGATTATATAAGTATACGATATATTTATGAAATGTATTCACCTAGGAAATTTGGAAGAACTCATATACGGAACGAGGGGGCCCCGTCCCGTTTGGAGAATGACCCCTTATGGCACGGCCTTCCCGAAAGTGTGCTAATCCCTATGTTGTGCGGAGCTGGTTATATCTTCCTCCTATGGCTTATGATTCTTCTATTATGCTCATTTCATTCATGTCTTACATACTCAGTACAATGTTCGTACTGATGTCCGTTTTCTTTGGACGCTGTGTTCATGCCCACAGGTAGACAGGGAGGTGATCTTGATCCAGACTCGTAGGAGCTAGTAGCTGATTTGAGAGCACTCCACTGTTCCGGAGGTGCCTTTTATGATTCTTTTGAGTACATATGTATATTTTGGGCACGACGGGGTCCTGTCCCGTCCCTATGTCTAGCACTCTAGAAGAGTCTTGTAGATACGCGAGTGTGGGTTTTATGGTCTCACTTTATTACTATTGTATAGATATATATTATCATTTTGATAGCCGAAAGGCTTATGTAGATAAAAGTATTTATGTTCCCAAATGAAAAATGATTTTTTTTTATAATTTGAGTATGATGAGTAATAGAATGAGTGGTGCTCGGTGGTTAGTGTTACACCTCGAAAATTTCCCCGTGAGTGTACAGTGAAAATTTGCAGAATTGCATTTTGTCCAGTTGGACGTAAAGTGAAATACGGACCGTAAAGTTGTTACACCTCGGAAAAGTCCCCGTACATGTACAAGGAATAGAACGACAAGGGTATGAGTGTGGGGTGTTTTACTAAGCAAGGGGTGATGATTCGTGAATTTTTGGAAATGGAAAAGTTGTAGAATTTCATGCAGCCCAGTGGTCGTATAGTGATTTACGGCCCGTAAAGTGATTTACGGACCGTAAACTACCATCGTCCTCCATCCTTTCAAATTCCAACTTTTTGTTAAAGTCTGGGAATGCTTGAACACGACTTGGAATACGGCCCGTAAACTGGTTTACGGACCGTAAACCTCGATCATAAACTGCAATATTCTTCAGCCAACTTCTCTGTTTTGGACATGCTTAAATATGACCAGGGATGTTAGGCCCCGTGTTTTCGTACAATTGGAAATCGAGAAATAATTATGACTCGGGTGTTAGAAGGACATAAATTTGATTTTTGTGAATATGACTATGTTGGTTGTGAAATCTTTAATGCTAAGACCTCGGGGAAGGCCGAGGATAAAATTGGAATTTCGGAAATTAGTTTCGGGAATTATAAATCGGGACTTTTCAAGAAGTGGGCCAAAGAAATAAAAAAATTACAATTGAAGCCCAAAGGAAAGAGAGGGGCCGGCCAAGCCCATTTTAAAAGGGTCATGTGCTATGCACATGACCCCAAAAGGATATATATCACTATGAAAACTTAGCAAAGTAGATCAAATCAAAAAAAAAATCAAGAACACCCCAACACTAAGGGTTCGGCCGAATAGAGAGGAGAAAAGAAAGAAAAATTCCAAGCTTGTGTGGTGATTCAAAAATCCTAGTTTCTACATATTTGTGAAGTACTCAAGACGCTCTCCGACGTGGTATAATTAGTTTGGCGTAAGATCGACGTTTGCGATAAGTCGGGGTTTCAAGGAAAGGTATGAATTTTGTCCCTTTTATGTTGTAGAATTGATATGAATATGCTAAGGATTGTAAATAGATAGAAATCCCGTGACTTGGAGGTTGGGGAAACAAACGTGGGTGTGTGTGGAGTGTGTATTGGCCGTGACTTATGGAAGAAAGAAATGGTTTGAATTGATCTTGTTTAAGTTGGCATAATGTGTTGTTGTGATCCTTATATCGTAAATGATTAATTGTTGAATTAAATTGGCGGTGGGAAACGAATGCGGATATTATCGGAAAGCGTATACCTTCGGTATCGCCATGTATATCAATGTATATTTTGGGTGCTAGAGACTTTAGATATGACTTTGCAATGATATTGATGAATTCGGAATGAAACGACGTTAGTTAGAGTGTTCGTCGTGAATTTTAATGTTTTGAAGGATTATGGAAACTAATGGATTTTTGGTGCAATTTTGTGTATGTCTTAGATTGAATTTGGGATGTGTTTGACTAATGTTGTATAGGTAAATTAATACAATTATGTGGATATAGGATTGGAGATTTGAAAGTTTGAATGGAAGTTGCCAACTTAGATAACAAAGTAGAACTTTAAAGCTAGAATGGTGTGATTGTTGTTTATATTGTTTGGTTGATGTGTGGGCTGTTGTGGTTGGTTATATTGAGCCGAGCTAAGCCTCGGGGATGTTAGATTTGTAGGGGAAATGCTGCCGAAATTTCGGTAGGCAAAATTGGAGTTAAAGGCATTTTTAAGCCTAAGAATCTCAATTGGTAACTTTGACCATTTGCAGATTTTTGACGAAACGGGACTGGACTTTTGGAAGAGCATACGACGTCTGTGAGGTATGTAAAGCTTCCCACTCCTTCATTTGGCATATCCTAGTGTGTCAGTCGGATATGAGACCTTCCGGAGCATTTCTGCTCCTCGAAACCCGATCCACAGAAACGTTGCTATTCATTCAATTCAATTGAAGCCTAAAGGCTCCATTTTGGCTAGAATGCCACTATTCGTCCAAAACCTATCGAAATGTGGTCGGGTAACCTAGAAATGATTATGTATGACCCTTGGCATATAACTGCTCGTAAAAATATGTTCGTCACCTCACTTCGACTCGAGGTGGGTCCGCTACCCCAAAATGCCCGGTTTGCCCTTCGGGCCATCTTTGAGAATAAAGTTGAAAGTACCACTTCTGATCTTTGGGACATCCTCCTACGGGGTATGTTTGGACAATTCGATGCGCTAATCTATGTTTTGAACTATATGGACCATTTTGGAAACGTTTTGCAAAAAAATGAAACTTTAGGTCGGCTAAGTATTCGACTATTTTGTATTCTAATATGACTTATGAGTTTACCTTGTTTTGAAACACTATTTTGAAATACGATTTGCATTTGTTTGCTCACGACTCCGCTCGTGCCTTATTATGACTTCGTTCACCGGTTCCCGGGCCGGTTTTGATTCGTGCGCCTTATGACAATTCGGCCGTATGCTGTGTTACGGTTCCCGAGGCTTCGCCATAGGGCCGGGTTCCGTTTGGAGTTATGCTGTGATATGGCTCGTGATGCGATACGCTCACCTATGATTATGCTTGTGTTCGGGGATGTACGGAGATTTGAAACCTTCTGGTGTTATGCTGTGTGTGGCGCCAGCGTCGGAGTGGCGACCACGTTCCTAAGCGTTTGCATGATTCATTGCATTATGTATACATATTATGATTTCGATATAGATTTTGATCTACCCATTTGTACTCCACTTTGACATTTGATTTGCTTTCGGTTTTGATCCATATTTCTGTACTCCGTGCTTTACATACTCAGTACATATTTCGTACTGACCCCCTTTCTTCGGGGGCTGCGTTTTATGCCCGCAGGTGCAGATATCGGTGATCCTCCGCAGTAGGCTTCACTTCTTGCTATTCCGGTGTACTCCTATTTGATCCGGAGTCCACTTTTGGTACAGACTCTTTTTGCTTTGTATATATTCGGTATATTTGACTATTTGGGTACGGCGGGGCCCTGTCTCGCCATATGTCTTTGTTTTGAGTTCGTAAAGGCCTGTAGTCATATATGTGGGGCGAGGGTCCTATGTATGTTTGTCTGATTCCGTTATCTGGTCTTAAGGCGGTCTGTTTGTTATGCTGGCCCCAAATGGCCCTTATGCTTATGTTTGCACTTTTGGCCGGCGAGGTCTACTCCGCCGCTTCGTTTGTATTTGATATGATATTTTGATTTGGCACGACCGCTTAAGACATATTTTGATATAAATTATGTTCGGCATGATTTTGAAAAATTACGAAATAAGTTTGGATTTGCAAATGAATGTGCGATTCGGTCTGGGTACCCAGGTAGGGTGCCAGTCGCGGCCCACGGGGCTGGGTCGTGACAAAAGTGGTATCAGAGCGGTTTGTCCTCGGAATGTCTACAGGTCGTGTCTCGTAGAGTCTTGTTTATCGATGTGTTGTGCACCACGTCTATAAGCAGGAAGCTACAGGGCATTTAGGATGTTACTTTCTTTGTAATCTTAGATCGTGCGATAGAGCTGAGCTATTAGGATGATTTTGATCTGACTCGCCTTCGTGTTTGCAGTGATGCCTCCGAAGAAGGTAACGGCGGCCCAGAAGGGCAAGGCGAGGATTGGAGAGACTAGCCAGGCACAACGAGCTACCGGGGCTCGTGTCTATGATTTGCCTGAGGATGTGCCTCATTCTGAGGGGTCTGCTACACCCCCACTAGTACAGCCTGGAGCAGGACCTTCAGCAGCTCCAGAGGTCCGTGTACCCGCACCTGAGACTCCAGCTCCTCAGCCAGGGGCGGAGGATAGGACCCTGAGGGAGGCTGTACAGCTGTTGACTACACTGGTAGCAGGACAGGCTCGCAGGCGCGGGCGGAGGGACGACGATGATGATGACAGGCGGGACAGCCTGAGAGTTCGGGAGTTTTTGCTATGTTGCCCTCCAGAGTTCTTCGGGTCTAAGCCCGACGAGGACCCCCACGACTTCATTCGGGGGATGCGACGCTCACTGGACTTGGTCAGGGCTTCAGAGACCGAGTCAGTTGAGCTGGCTTCGCACAGGCTTCGAGATGTGGCTACCCACTGGTACGAGACTTGGGAGCTGTCTAGAGGAGAGGGTGCCCCTCCAGCCACTTGGGATCAGTTTGTGACAGCATTCACCCGCCACTTTTTGCCACCAGAGTTACGGCGGGCACGGGCTGATCGATTCTTACGTTTGCAGCAGAGGGGTCGGAGTGTTCGCGAGTATAACCTTGAGTTTGATTCTCTGGCCCGATATGCACCGGCCGTGGTAGCAGATATGTCCGATCGGATGCACAGATATGTTATGGGATTGGACCGGTATTTGGTTGATAGTTGTATGGCAGTGTCATTGCAGGCAGACATGGACATTGCCCGGCTTCAGGCCTATGCGATGGGTATGGAGGACCGTCGCAGGTCTGATCCGGCTGACAGAGATCGAGATAGGAGGCCGCCCAAGAGGGCTAGGTCCGCAGGTTATGCTGGAGATTCTCGAGGCGGACAGCCTCAGCAGCAGCCGTCAGACAGGCATTTTCCTCCCTCCGGCCGGGGTACTCAGTCAGGCAGCCGGAGATTCGATAGTACAGGACCGTCTGGGGCCGGTCAGAGCTCCAGAGTGGCAGGTACCCAGGGGTCCCAGCCAGGCCAGACCACCCAGACCCCGTTGTCCTCATTGCGGGAAGTCTCATCCCGGGGAGTGTTACCGAGCGACTGGAGCTTGCTTTTCGTGTGGTGGTCAGGGCCACTTTATGAGAGATTGTCCATTGGCTAGCGGTTCTGGTAGTGCTGCTCAGCAGACAGGGTCAGCCGCCGGTTCTTCTTCTGCTCCATCAGTTGCACGCCCTGGAGGGCGAGGTATTTCAGCACCGGCAGGACGCGGTCGAGGCCGCGGTGGCACTTCAGGTTCTAGCGGTCCCTCGAACCGCATATATGCTTTGGCCAGCCGCCAGGATCAGGAGGCTTCGCCAAACGTCGTCACAGGTACATTACTGGTTTTCTCCAGATCTGTATATGCATTGATTGACCCTGGTTCTACTTTATCATATATTTCCCCGCTCGTTGCTAGTAAGATTGGGATAGTGTCTGAGCCTATAGAACCGTTTGAGGTAGCTACGCCAGTTGGGGATTTTATTATAGCGAGACAGATTTATAAGGATTGTTCTGTGACCATTTATGATCGTAGCACTAAGGCTGACTTGATAGAGTTAGACATGCTGGAGTTTGACGTCATTATGGGCATGGACTGGTTGTCTTCCTGTTATGCTAATGTCGACTGCCAGAAAAAGGTAGTCCGTTTTCAGTTTCCAGGGGAACCAGTCATAGAGTGGTTCGGATCTACACCATCGCCGAGGGGTAAGTTTATTTCATACCTCAAGGCTAAGAAGATGATCCAGAAGGGTTATATCTATCATTTGGTTCGTGTGCACGATACTGCCGCGGAGGTACCTACCCTTCAGTCCGTTCCGGTCGTCAGTGAGTTTCCAGATGTTTTTCCTGACGAGCTTCCTGGCCTTCCGCCTGAGCGGGAGATTGATTTTACTATTGAGTTGATGCCAGATACGCAGCCTATATCTATTCCTCCGTATAGGATGGCACCAGCTGAGTTGAAGGAGTTGAAGGAGTAGCTGAAAGATTTGCTGGATAAGGGTTTTATCAGGCCCAGCACATCACCCTGGGGGGCGCCGGTATTGTTTGTCAGGAAGAAAGACGGGTCATTGCGAATGTGTATCGACTACCGGCAGCTGAATAAGGTGACTATTAAGAATAAATATCCCCTCCCCCGGATTGATGATTTGTTTGACCAGCTGCAGGGTGCTAGACATTTTTCAAAGATAGATTTGCGTTCTGGTTACCATCAGGTGCGAGTACGGGAGTCAGATATCCCGAAGACTGCTTTCAGGACTCGGTACGGGCATTATGAGTTCAGAGTTATGTCTTTCGGGCTGACTAATGCTCCAGCAGTATTTATGGATCTGATGAACCGGGTATTTCGGCCTTTCCTGGATATGTTTGTTATTGTGTTTATTGATGATATCCTGATTTACTCGCGATCAGCCGAGGAGCATTCAGATCATTTGAGGACGGTACTTGGCATCCTCCGTCAGCAGAAGTTATATGCTAAATTCTCTAAATGTGAGTTCTGGTTGACTTCTGTGGCATTCTTGGGCCATATTGTCGGCGCAGATGGTATTCGGGTCGACACGCAGAAGATTGAGGCTGTGCAGAATTGGCCTAGGCCTACTACACCGACAGAGGTGCGCAGTTTTCTGGGATTGGCTGGGTATTACCGCAGGTTCGTGGAGGATTTCTCTTCTATTTCAGCACCACTGACGAGGCTTACCCAGAAAGCAGCAAAATTCCAGTGGTCGGATGCCTGCGAGCGCAGCTTTCAGATGCTGAAGGAGAGATTGATTACAGCACCAGTTCTGGCTCTTCCAGAGGGATCTGACGGGTATGTTGTCTATTGTGACGCCTCTGGTATTGGGATAGGATGTGTATTGATGCAGCACGGTCGAGTCATAGCCTATGCTTCCCGGCAGCTCAGACCGCACGAGAAAAACTATCCCACTCATGATCTTGAGTTGGCCGCGGTGATTCATGCTTTGAAGATTTGGCGGCATTATTTATATGGGGTCCATGTTGATATCTATACGGACCATAAGAGTCTCCAGTATATTTTTAGGCAGAAGGAACTGAATTTGCGGCAGCGGAGATGGCTTGAGTTATTAAAGGACTACGACGTTGATATTCTGTACCACCCAGGGAAAGCCAACGTGGTAGCTGATGCGCTTAGCCGCAAGTCCGTAGGCAGTCTGGCTGATGTTCCATCTGATAAGAGGGATTTGGTTCGCGATATTCACCAGCTGGCCAGCCTCGGAGTTCGTTTGGTGGATTCTGGAGATTCTGGGATTTCTGTTCGTCCAGTTGCTGAGTCATCTATTATTCAGGAGGTAAAGCAGCGCCAGTTTGAGGATCCTCTTTTGATTCAGTACAGAGATGTGGCCCTTAATAAAGCAAAGACTCAGTTTGAAATCTCGCCTGAAGGAGTATTATTGTATGACGGCAGATTCTGTGTACCGGACGTTGCGGGCTTACGGCGACAGATTATGGGCGAGGCCCATAATGCACGGTATTCTGTTCATCCTGGTTCCACTAAAATGTATCGGGACCTCAGGTGTTTGTATTGGTGGGACGGCATGAAGAAAGATATTGCTGAGTTTGTTAGTCAGTGCCCGAACTGCCAGCAAGTTAAGATCGAGCATCAGAAGCCCGGTGGATTATTACAGGAGATGGAAATTCCAGCCTGGAAATGGGAGATGATTAATATGGATTTTGTTGTTGGATTACCGCGCACTCCACGCAGGTACGACTCTATCTGGGTTGTTGTTGACAGGCTGACGAAATCAGCCCATTTCCTTCCGGTTCGGACTACTTATTCGGCTGAGGACTATGCCAGATTGTATATTAGAGAGGTAGTCAGACTTCACGGAGTCCCTATATCTATTATTACTGACCGAGGTACCCAGTTTACAGCAAATTTCTGGAGGTCATTTCAGGAGGGATTAGGGACTCAGGTGAGTCTCAGTACAACGTTTCACCCCCAGTCCGACGGGCAGGCCGAGCGCACTATTCAGACGCTCGAAGATATGTTGCGGGCCTGCGTTATTGATTTCAGGGGCAGCTGGGATGATCATTTGCCGCTTATTGAGTTTGCCTATAATAACAGTTATCACTCCAGCATCCAGATGGCTCCGTACGAGGCCCTTTATGGCAGGAGATGCAGGTCTCCTATTGGCTGGTTTGACGTGGGCGAGACTAAGTTGATTGGCCCAGACGTGATCCAGGAGGCTGTAGATAAGGTAAAGCTTATTCGAGAACGATTATTGGCTGCTCAGAGTCGACAGAAAGCTTATGCAGATAGACGACGTCGACCGTTAGAGTTCCGGATTGGCGACTGGGTATTCCTGAAGGTGTCGCCCATGAAGGGTGTCATGAGATTCGGTAGAAAGGGTAAGTTGAGCCCCTGGTACATTGGGCCGTATCAGATCGTGCGAAAGATAGGCGAGGTCGCCTATGAGCTAGACTTACCATCCGACTTGGAGGCCGTACACCCGGTGTTTCATGTGTCTATGTTGCGGAATTGCATTGGTGATCCTGTCAGGATATTCCCAGTTGATGACATTCAGGTGACGGAGCAGCTATCTTATGACGAGCAGCCAATATCTATTCTGGATCGTCAGGTGAGGAGATTGCGCACTAAAGAGGTGCCTTCGGTCAAGGTTCTGTGGCGCAATAACAATCGGGAAGAGAAGACTTGGGAGGCGGAGGACGAGATGAAGAAGAGATTCCCCCATTTATTCCCTACGCCTCCTGTAATCTAGATTCTCGTATTTGTTGTATTAATGAACGGATGGACCATGTGTGCTATATATAAGAATGGTTTTCCCGTTATGCTTGTGAGCCTTCATAAGATTTGTTTAACATTCGGGGACGAATGTTCTTAAGGGGGGGGGGGGATGTTAGGCCCCGTGTTTTCGTACAATTGGAAATCGAGAAATAATTATGACTCGGGTGTTAGAAGGACATAAATTTGATATTTGTGAATATGACTATGTTGGTTGTGAAATCTTTAATGCTAAGACCTCGGGGAAGGCCGAGGATAAAATTGGAATTTCGGAAATTAGTTTCGGGAATTACAAATCGGGACTTTTCAAGAAGTGGGCCAAAGAAATAAAAAAATTACAATTGAAGCCCAAAGGAAAGAGAGGGGCCGGCCAAGCCCATTTTAAAAGGGTCATGTGCTATGCACATGACCCCAAAAGGATATATATCACTATGAAAACTTAGCAAAGTAGATCAAATCAAAAAAAAAATCAAGAACACCCCAACACTAAGGGTTCGGCCGAATAGAGAGGAGAAAAGAAAGAAAAATTCCAAGCTTGTGTGGTGATTCAAAAATCCTAGTTTCTACATATTTGTGAAGTAGTCAAGACGCTCTCCGACGTGGTATAATTAGTTTGGCGTAAGATCGACGTTTGCGATAAGTCGGGGTTTCAAGGAAAGGTATGAATTTTGTCCCTTTTATGTTGTAGAATTGATATGAATATGCTAAGGATTGTAAATAGATAGAAATCCCGTGACTTGGAGGTTGGGGAAACAAACGTGGGTGTGTGTGGAGTGTGTATTGGCCGTGACTTATGGAAGAAAGTAATGGTTTGAATTGATCTTGTTTAAGTTGGCATAATGTGTTGTTGTGATCCTTATATCGTAAATGATTAATTGTTGAATTAAATTGGCGGTGGGAAACGAATGCGGATATTATCGGAAAGCGTATACCTTCGGTATCGCCATGTATATCAATGTATATTTTGGGTGCTAGAGACTTTAGATATGACTTTGCAATGATATTGATGAATTCGGAATGAAACGACGTTAGTTAGAGTGTTCGTCGTGAATTTTAATGTTTTGAAGGATTATGGAAACTAATGGATTTTTGGTGCAATTTTGTGTATGTCTTAGATTGAATTTGGGATGTGTTTGACTAATGTTGTATAGGTAAATTAATACAATTATGTGGATATAGGATTGGAGATTTGAAAGTTTGAATGGAAGTTGCCAACTGAGATAACAAAGTAGAACTTTAAAGCTAGAATGGTGTGATTGTTGTTTATATTGTTTGGTTGATGTGTGGGCTGTTGTGGTTGGTTATTTTGAGCCGAGCTAAGCCTCGGGGATGTTAGATTTATAGGGGAAATGCTGCCGAAATTTCGATAGGCAAAATTGGAGTTAAAGGCATTTTTAAGCCTAAGAATCTCAATTGGTAACTTTGACCATTTGCAGATTTTTGACGAAACGGGACTGGACTTTTGGAAGAGCATACGACGTCTGTGAGGTATGTAAAGCTTCCCGCTCCTTCATTTGGCATATCCTAGTGTGTCAGTCGGATATGAGACCTTCCGGAGCATTTCTGCTCCTCGAAACCCGATCCACAGAAACGTTGCTATTCATTCAATTCAATTGAAGCCTAAAGGCTCCATTTTGGCTAGAATGCCACTATTCGTCCAAAACCTATCGAAATGTGGTCGGGTAACCTAGAAATGATTATGTATGACCCTTGGCATATAACTGCACGTAAAAATATGTTCGTCACCTCACTTCGACTCGAGGTGGGTCCGCTACCCCAAAATGCCCGGTTTGCCCTTCGGGCCATCTTTGAGAATAAAGTTGAAAGTACCACTTCTGATCTTTGGGACATCCTCCTACGGGGTATGTTTGGACAATTCGATGCGCTAATCTATGTTTTGAACTATATGGACCATTTTGGAAACGTTTTGCAAAAAAATGAAACTTTAGGTCGGCTAAGTATTCGACTATTTTGTATTCTAATATGACTTATGAGTTTACCTTGTTTTGAAACACTATTTTGAAATACGATTTGCATTTGTTTGCTAACGACTCCGCTCGTGCCTTATTATGACTTCGTTCACCGGTTCCCGGGCCGGTTTTGATTCGTGCGCCTTATGACAATTCGTCCGTATGCTGTGTTACGGTTCCCGAGGCTTCGCCATAGGGCCGGGTTCCGTTTGGAGTTATGCTGTGATATGGCTCGTGATGCGATACGCTCACCTATGATTATGCTTGTGTTCGGGGATGTACGGAGATTTGAAACCTTCTGGTGTTATGCTGTGTGTGGCGCCAGCGTCGGAGTGGCGACCACGTTCCTAAGCGTTTGCATGATTCATTGCATTATGTATACATATTATGATTTCGATGTAGATTTTGATCTACCCATTTGTACTCCACTTTGACATTTGATTTGCTTTCGGTTTTGATCCATATTTCTGTACTCCATGCTTTACATACTCAGTACATACTTCGTACTGACCCCCTTTCTTCGGGGGCTGCGTTTTATGCCCGCAGGTGCAGATATCGGTGATCCTCCGCAGTAGGCTTCACTTCTTGCTATTCCGGAGTACTCCTATTTGATCCGGAGTCCACTTTTGGTACAGACTCTTTTTGCTTTGTATATATTCGGTATATTTGACTATTTGGGTACGGCGGGGCCCTGTCTCGCCATATGTCTTTGTTTTGAGTTCGTAAAGGCCTGTAGTCATATATGTGGGGCGAGGGTCCTATGTATGTTTGTCTGATTCCGTTATCTGGTCTTAAGGCGGTCTGTTTGTTATGCTGGCCCCAAATGGCCCTTATGCTTATGTTTGCACTTTTGGCCGGCGAGGTCTACTCCGCCGCTTCGTTTGTATTTGATATGATATTTTGATTTGGCACGACCGCTTAAGACATATTTTGATATAAATTATGTTCGGCATGATTTTGAAAAATTACGAAATAAGTTTGGATTTGCAAATGAATGTGCGATTCGGTCTGGGTACCCAGGTAGGGTGCCAGTCGCGGCCCACGGGGCTGGGTCGTGACAAGGGAGGACGGCTCGTAAACCAGTTTACGGCTCGTAAACTGTGGTTTACGACCACTGTTCACCCCGACTGGAATTCATTAAAGATCAAACTTTGAGTTATTAAAAGGGACCAAAGCCTCATTTTATTTCATTTTTCATCCATACAACCTTCAAGAACACTCTAGAAGCTCTCCAAATATTCATCCACAAAATTCAAGAGATCAAAGGGAAACCAAGATCATCAACATCTAATTCATGAAAGCAAGTGCATGAGACTCTATTGGAAGTCATCTTCTTCAAGAAATCTCAAAAGGGTTGAAATAGGGTTTTTGTATAAAAAGAGTATTGTTGCTCAAGGCTTGTTCCACCATCATCCAAGGTATGTTTCATGACTATACCATATGGTTCAAGGTATTGGAAGGCTTAGATACTTGAAATGTATAAGAACATAGAAAATGGGCCTTGCATGGGTGAATAGTGGCACAATTGAATAGTAGTTGAATGGAGTCATGAATGTTGATAAGCTACGGTTGTGAATATGTTATGAATAACGTCTAGACCATGAAATAAGTATTATATACGAGAAAACGTGATAACGAGCTATAACCATGGATGTGGAGAAATTGGAGGAAAATGGTAGATTTTTCTCAAAGTGTATAAGTGATGATTGTTGAAAGTAATATTGTGAGTGTCGTAACGAATGTATGAGAGTTAAAATGAAACATGGGAAAAGTATTAGAAATGAAGGAAGTGCTATCCAATTTTCCTTAGAAATAGTAGTCCGTTCTTATAATTACTTAGCTAACGACGACATGAATTCTCTTGAAGGTATATACGAGTGCATTAAGGGAGAGCGAGCAAGCAATAAGAATTGTAAACGTCAAAGGTATGTGAGGCTATATTCCCTTTCTTTCAAAGGCATGATCCCTAGCTTACGATTTCATAAATGCTCCCATCTTTTCCTTGCTATCAAAGGTTAAATAGTCTAAGATTCCGAAGCATGATTTCCTTCTTGATATTCCATAAATGTTTTCCAAAGTACTCCTATTTTCCAAAACCAAAGGTTGTGATTATGTGAGCGCTTATGATAACGACCGTGGATATTGTTTTCAATAACAATGATGATGTCAAAAATGAGAATACTATTATGCTGACCATGATGAGAGAAAATCTTATATTTAAAATTTTCAAGTTTACGATTTCAATGACTATATGAGGATGTCGAGCTATTTACTGATTTCTCAATTTATTCATGCATGGTGACTTTATTTCTAAATCTTCCAACGTATATGAATGGATGCCTTATGAAGTTCATGATTTTATTCTATACTTTCTTTTAATGCTATTCTTCATTGATAGTCTCACATTATAATAATTGTTCCTTCAAGGTGAGACAAAGCGACAATGATTACTCCATAACATAATCGGAGGCTTTCGACCTTACGTCACTCCGATGTACTTACAACGTTTCCTTGGGCTCTCATGCATGCTAAGTATATGGTATAAGTATATGATATGTATATGTATTCAGGGGATATGGGGAAGGTGAGGCGCTATAGACGCATAGCCACCTGGTCAGCTGGCATATCATGATTTCATCCCTGACACAGAATGCCCGGACGCGGGATATATGGGTTATGGTTCGGGCTGTACGTTCCTCGGTACTAACTTATTATATTTATGGATCGGGCCGTACGTTCCTCGGCACTAACATATGATGACATATGGATCGGGTTGCGCGTTCCGTAGCAATTTACTATATGATGCTTTATGAGTATGCATGCATGGATCCGCCTTAAGAGGCAAGCAGTTATCGATTATCTCCTTTTACTTACTTTACTTTCTTATTCTTACTTTATTTCTTGATGTATGCCTTACATACTCAGTACAATGCTCGTACTGACATCCTTTTCTTTGGATGCTGTGTTGATGCCCACAGGTAGACGGGAAAGCGGTCCAGACTGATAGGAGTCACTAGCCGAGCTGAAGAGCACTCCATCTTTCGGAGGTGCTAATTGGTTGTTCCTTTTGTGTATATATTTGTATGTCACTCAATAGAGGCTCATAGATGCTCGATGTGGGTTGTGTGGTTCCACAACGTGGGTAGTACGCATGTGTATAACTATATTGAAATATGTTTTTGTATTAACGCGTTATATTTTTGTAATGAAAAGCAAATCCTCTTTTTAAAGTTAACCGGTAATAGATGAATGATTGTTAAATGGGTTAGGTAAATGATAGCACGAGCGGTGCTCGCTGGTTAGCCCCGGGTACCCGTCGCGGCCCTTAGCCGAGTCGTGACAGAAGTGGTATCAAAGCAGTTCGTCCTAGGAAGTGTCTACGAGCCGTGTCTAGTCGAGTCTTGTTTATCGGTCTGTTGTGCACCACCTCTATAAACAGGAGGCTACCGGGCATTTAGGAAACATGACCATCTTTCTTCTTAATAGATCGTGCAATAGAGCTGTGTTATAAGACTATCTCTTCCCTAACGGTGCGTTGTCATTTCAGCAAAACCGATGAAGGGAAAAGCTACGATGGCCCAGAAGGGCAAGATGGTGGTTGAAGAAGGGCTTCATCGAGAGCCGTCTACGGATATGGAGGAGGGCGAAACCCAGAATAACGCCCCACTTCAATTTTCCCATACCTCGCCCACTTTTAAGGATCAGAGGGAAGCCTCGATCTTAGCTCCAGTACCCCCCGTTCCATCGCAAGATACCGCGGGCCAAGAGATGAGACAGGCCATTCTTTTACAGACTCAATTGGTAGCCGCTTAGACTCAGCGGCAGAATGCTAGTCACGATGACAGGGGTTGGAGAAAGGGAGTTAATTCCTTTGGGTCTGACCGTGAGATTAGAGATGCACCTCCACAGTTTCCCAGACCCAGATTTGATGGACCTGCTTATTCAAGGTCATCCTAAAGTCTCAGAGTTTCTCGTTCTCGGGTTCAGAGTGATTCCGATCAGAAGAGGTCACCAGTACCACGATGTATTCAGTGTCGCAGGTTACATTGGGGACCGTGTCTCCGGGGCTCGGATGTTTGTTATGCCTGTGCTAGGCCAGGCCATTTAAAGCGAAATTGTCCATCGCTACGTGGTAAAAGTGAGGTTCGGACTACGGGAATGGTAACGGGCTCTTCATCATCGACACGCCCTCCAAGGTCAGGGCCACAGGGGCTAGTAAGCAGTGGTAGAGACCAAAGAGCGCCTAGTCCAGGCGGATCCCAGCATCATACCCAGGCGTTAGCTGAACGACGGGATCCTGAGTCTTTCCCCGATATTACTCCAGGTATATTGCTAGCACCCTTTTATGATTAATGCGAATACGTGTGCAAATAAGCCATATGGTAAATGTAATGTGACTGACTAAAAAGGATAACAGGTTGAGTATGCCTGCTTCATGAGGCTACCCTATGTTATGAGCAGGTTTGCAAACGAGATCAAGAGGTGTCACTCTATAGGGTGGATTATGATCTGGGTACAATGAGCCGTAACAAGAATTGTTATGTAAAGTATAGCGAGAAGACGCCTAAGGGCATGGATGATATCTTTAGTTGGGCGTATAAGGCCGAGACTACGGTAAATATAAATAATGAAAGTAGGATAATTAGTAGGAGGAAGGTCAACGTGATAGGAGCGAGACGGGGGATGATCAGGACGGATAGAATTAGTTTTAGGCAGTAAGGGACGAATTGACACATGTGGTGTATCCTAAAGAACAAAGCGGTACTAAGTTAAGAATATGGTTCCTCATGCGAAGAGCCAAGGATCGATTATTAAGTGGGAGGAGATAAGATAGCAAAGAGGAAATGTACGAAGTACGAGTGCCTAAAGAATAGTGGCGTGGTAGTTAAAGGAAGACATATCTCCTACAAATATCCCATACCAAGTTAGAACGAGTGAAGTGAATGAGGTAAAGAGTTGAAGAGGAAAAGATGATCATGAGTTATGGGTCTACTGTACGACGATGAAGCGATGAAGTAGAGTTATAACTAATAATGATAGTGGTACAATGCGGATGTGAAATCGGTTCCAAGCGCAAACAAGAGTAAGAGAATAAGGAAGCATGGGGCGCATTAGCGGCGTAAGAGAGACCTAAGCCCTAGGGAAACGAAGATGGCGTTACAAGCAAATTTTTAGCGCCGAAGAAGAGGGCAAGTGACATTAGACGAGTGGCATGGATAGCTAGACTCACTATTAATGTAAGCATCCCTATGGGGCAGGAAGTTGTAAATCGGAGCAGATTCAGATACTGACACATAACTACTGGGTGAGCTAAGTAACGTACGTTTTTGCTCAGAGTGTTATATCGGGTGCATTTCTTGGTTATAAGACTGTAAGACGAGTACGCTAAGACTCCACGACTCCACGTATGAATTGTTATAGCCATAGACTGTAGGGGACGG
This sequence comes from Lycium barbarum, assembly GCF_019175385.1. Classification (NCBI taxonomy): domain Eukaryota; kingdom Viridiplantae; phylum Streptophyta; class Magnoliopsida; order Solanales; family Solanaceae; genus Lycium; species Lycium barbarum. The sequence continues at coordinate 104,321,893 of NC_083337.1, forward strand.
AATAAGTAAGGCGTAGTGTAGCCAAGAGTACGTGGATTCGATATTTAAAGGTACGAGTAAAACCCTTAAAAAGGGGGGAAGCAAATAGAGAGGACACCAGTGTGAAGGTTGAAATGATGAACCCTACGGGAGTGTATTGACTAAAAGCGGTAGAATAAGGACACGCAAAAGCAAGAAGAAGGGGGAACAAGAAAAGCCGTGAGTCGGCAAAGATAGTAAAACACTGGTGACGGGCAGAGGTGGACCCACAATTCTCTAAGATTATACCACCTCATCGTCCCTCTAAATTATAAATCTCAGATGAATTTGTAGCGAAGTATAAGGCCGATCTGTGAGACGTTGTGTCCCATAAGGTCCCAAGTGGCGCAAAACGAGGAATAAAATTGCGAAACTCTGATTGCGTGACATGGTTGGAGGAGAGTTGGAATCAGTTTAGGGAGTACTGATTAGTTACTATTACTCTTCCAGCAGAATGGAAACTCTCGCTTCTCTGTCCTTATATTGATTTAATGACTTCCGGGATTGAATACTCTTTTAGCCCAAATGAAAATATAACCCCGGAGAATGTTGTGCATATAGTGGGTGACGGTAGCCCCAAGAAGAAGGCATGCAGGCCTAAGACACACAATAATTCGTGATATTAACATGGGTCTTATTGTAAAGTTACCCCATTCTCGAGGTAAGGGCGTTAGCGAAAAGGTCATTGAGAAGGATATTGACACTTAGATGAATATGACCATGGATACGACATACAGATGAATATGACTATAGATGCGAAGATAGACATGGATACAGGTATGCGGATGGATGGGTACGAATGCGAATCGCGCAAAAAGAGTATGTAATTCGTAGATATTTACGCGTCGCCAATGAGACCAAGTGAACACTTAGGAGAGGAGTAAGAGGTAAAGTAAGGGTGAGAGAGTCATGATGCCCGGGGTAAGTTGAAGGAGGGTATATGGTAAACGGAACTGAAATGTCGAGTTGGAATTGCTGTGAGAGACAAATGGAATAATTTCTTGGGGCATAGTATAAGTACAGGTTACATACTCACCATAGAAGCCCGAGGATATGACAACCTGCGAGAGTGATAGAATCACGGAATAAAGGGGGGGAGTTAGGTTCCGATGCATTAGATCCTATAAGATCCTATGCAACAAGCAAGGTAGCTTATAAATATGTTAGAACTCCCACTAGGAGCATGTCAATAAAATAATGCTCAAATGACAAGAAAGTTGATGTATGAGAAAGTACCCTTTGCCACATTAGATAGGTAAGTGCGAGGACTTCAAAATAAGGAGGTGGATTAAATCAGAGTTTGGTGGCAAAAACAATAATCGGGAAGAAATACTAGGGAAGCCAAAGTGAATGCGGAAGACAAGTATCCGCACCTAGTCAAATCTCCAGGAAAAGTTCATGATGGTATGTGTGCTTACTTTTGACTTCTGGGACGTGTGTGACCATGGACATGTTGGTATTGTGTTATAGCCCTGTGAGGCGATAATATTATGGTTTATTGTGACAAGTTGGTAGTTCCATACGACAAAGGAAACCCTGGCAAAAATTTTCTTAGAATCCCCGCTGATTTAACATTCGAGGACGAATGTTCCAAAAGGGGGGAAGAATGTTACACCTCGGAAAAGTCCCCGTACATATACAAGGAATAGAACGACAAGGGTATGAGTGTGGGGTGTTTTACTAAGCAAGGGGTGATGATTCGTGAATTTTTGGACATGGAAAAGTTGTAGAATTTCATGCAGCCCAGTGGTCGTATAGTGATTTACGGCCCGTAAAGTGATTTACGGCCCGTAAAGTGATTTACGGACCGTAAACCACCATCGTCCTCCAACCTTTCAAATTCTAACTTTCTGTTAAAGTGTGGGAATGCTTGAATATGACTTGGAATACGGCCCGTAAACTGGTTTACGGACCGTAAACCTCGATCGTAAACTGCAATATTCTTCAACCAACTTCTCTGTTTTGGACATGCTTAAATACGACCAGGGTGGACAGCTCGTAAACCAGTTTACGGCTCGTAAACTGTGGTTTACGACCACTGTTCACCCCGACTGGAATTCATTAAAGATCAAACTTTGAGTTATTAAAAGGGACCAAAGCCTCATTTTATTTCACTTTTCATCCATACAACCTTCAAGAACACTCTAGAAGCTCTCAAAATATTCATCCACAAAATTCAAGAGATTAAAGGGAAACCAAGATCATCAACATCTAATTCATGAAAGCAAGTGCATGAGACTTTATTGGAAGTCATCTTCTTCAAGAAATCTCAAAAGGGTTGAAATAGGGTTTTGGTATAAAAAGAGTATTGTTGCTCAAGGCTTGTTCCACCATCATCCAAGATATGTTTCATGACAATACCATATGGTTCAAGGTATTGGAAGGCTTAGATACTTGAAATATATAAGAACATAGAAAATGGGCCTTGCATAGGTGAATAGTGGCACAATTGAATAGTAGTTGAATGGAGTCATGAATGTTGATAAGCTACAGTTGTGAATATGTTATGAATAATGTCTAGACCATGAAATGAGTATTATATATGAGAAAACATGATAACGAGCTATAACCATGGATGTGGAGAAATTGGAGGAAAATGGTAATTTTTTCTCAAAGTATATAAGTGATGATTGTTGAAAGTAATATTGTGAGTCTCATTACGAATGTATGAGAGTTGAAATGAAACATGGGAAAAGTATTAGAAATGAAGGAAGTGCTATCCAATTTTCCTTAGAAATAGTAGCCCGTTCTTATAATTACTTAGCTAACGACGACATGAATTCTCTTGAAGGTATATACGAGTGCATTAAGGGAGAGCGAGCAAGCAATAAGAATTGTAAATGTCGAAGGTATGTGAGGCTATATTCCCTTTCTTTAAAAGGCATGATCCCTAGCTTACGATTTCATAAATGCTCCCATCTTTTCCTTGCCATCAAAGGTTAAATAGTCTAAGATTCCGAAGCATGATTTCCTTCTTGATATTCCATAAATGTTTTCCAAAGTACTCCTATTTTCCAAAACCAAAGGTTGTGAATATGTGAGCGCTTATGATAACGACCGTGGATATTGTTTTCAATAACAATGATGATGTCAAAAATGAGAATACTATTATGCTGACCATGATGAGAGCAAATCTTATGTTTAAAAGTTTCAAGTTTACGATTTCAATGACTATATGAGGATGTCGAGCTATTTACTGATTTCTCAATTTATTCATGGATGGTGACTTTATTTCTAAATCTTCCAAAGTATATGAATGGATGCCTTATGAAGTTCATGATTTTATTCTATGCTTTCTTTTAATGCTATTCTTCATTGATAGTCTCACCTTATAATAATTGTTCCTTCAAGGTGAGACAAAGCGACAATGATTACTCCATAACATAATCGGAGGCTTTCGACCTTACGTCACTCCGACGTACTTACAACGTTTCCTTGGGCTCTCATGCATGCTAAGTATATGGTATAAGTATATGATATGTATATGTATTAAGGGGATATGGGGAAGGTGAGGCGCTATAGACGCATAGCCACCTGGTCAGCTAGCATATCATGATTTCATCCCGGACGCGGCATGCCCGGACGCGGGATATATGGGTTATGGATCGGGTCGTATGTTCCTCGGCACTAAATTATTATATTTATGGATCGGGCCGTACGTTCCTCGGCACTAACATATGATGACATATGGATCGGGTTGCGCGTTCCGCAGCAATTTACTATATGATGCTTTATGAGTATGCATGCATGGATCCGCCTTAAGAGGCAAGCAATTATCGATTATCTCCTTGTACTTACTTTACTTTCTTATTCTTACTTTATTTCTTGATGTATGCCTTACATACTCAGTACAATGCTCGTACTGACATCCTTTTCTTTGGATGCTGTGTTGATGCCCACAGGTAGACGGGAAAGCGGTCCAGACTGATAGGAGTCACTAGCCGAGCTGAAGAGCACTCCATCTTTCGGAGGTGCTAATTGGTTGTTCCTTTTGTGTATATATTTGTATGTCACTCAATAGAGGCTCGTAGATGCTCGATGTGGGTTGTGTGGTTCCACAACGTGGGTAGTACGCATGAGTATAAGTATATTGAAATATGTTTTTGTATTAACGCGTTATATTTTTGTAATGAAAAGCAAATCCTCTTTTTAAAGTTAACCGGAAATAGATCAATGATTGTTAAATGGGTTAGGTAAATGATAGAACGAGTGGTGCTCGGTGGTTAGCCCCGGGTACCCGTCGCGACCCTTAGCCGGGTCGTGACAAAAGTGGTATACGGCCCGTATACTGCCATGTCGTATTTCAACTTGCAAAATTTCAACTTTCTGTCAAATGCTTCAAATGTTTAAAAATGACTTGGAATACGTACAGTAAATCGATATACGGCTCGTACATTGAGTCGTAAATTGCCATGATCTCCAGCATGCCTTTCTGTTTCTGATATGCTTAAATACGGTCGTGAAGGATGGATCGTAAACCAGTATACGGCCCGTAAAGTGGGTTTACGACCACTGTGCAATTCAGTCACTGTTCATTCCGGAATAGATTTTAAGTCATTAAAAAAAGACCCCAACTCATAAAATTCATTTCATCTTCACGATATTTCTCTCTAGAAACCTCTAGAATACTCTCTACTCTTCATCACAAGAAAAACCAAAGGAAATTCATGATCAATAACACCAAATCCATGAAATAAAGTGTATGAGACCTAGCTAAAGTTCATCTTTTTCAAGAAAACCCAAAAGAAGTGAAGTAGGGTTGTGGTGCTAAAGGAATAATTCCATTCAAGGCTTGTTCAACCATCATCTAAGGTAAGTTTCATGACTAGAACATGTTGTTTAAGGTATTGGGAGGCTAAGATACCTGAATTATAGAAAGACATGGAAAATGGGTCATAAAAGGGTGAATAGTGATATGATTGAATAGGGGTTGGATTGAATCATGAATGATGATATGTTGTGATTATGAATACATTATAAATAACGTTTAAACCATGAAATAAGTATTATATACGAGAAAACGCAATAATGAGTTATAAGTATAAATGTGGACAAATTGGAGGGAGAAATGGTGGATTGTGGTCAATGTATATAAATGATGATTATTGATTACAATATCATGAATGTTGTTGTGAGCGCTTGGGAGTTGATATAGGATATGGGAAAGTAGTATAAACAAAGTAAATGTTTCCCAATCTTCCCTAGAATTAGTGGCGCGTTGTTATAGTCGAATAACTAACGTTAGTGCGAATTCTCTTTTGAAGGAAGAAATGAGATATCGAAGGAGAACAAGCAAGCGCTAGCCTAGTAAACGTCAAAGGTATGTGAGGCTAGTCCTTTCTTTCTATGGCATGAATCCTTTAGCATGGCTCTATTTCTTATCCATGAATCTCTTAAGTTCCGGAAGAGATGAGTCTATGTCTATAATTAGCTACACAAGGTAATGAGTAAAGTATAGAAATTCTAATACATATGATGTGATACCCCTATGATGTTAATGATGCGATTTATTGCTTACACTCACCTTATATGCTCATTCCTTCAAGGTGAGGAAGGATGTCGATGATTGCTCCATAATGAAGTCGGGGGCTCACGACCTTACGTCACCCCGATAAAGTATAGTTGATCTTGAGCCTTATGCATGTACTATGATAAGATAAGCATACCATGATGAGCATATTATGATGATGATGATATAACACCGTGCCTAGTTGGCCGGGCAGTCACCGCTAAGGCGGGAAGCTATACGTATACACCGTGGCCAGATGGCATGGGCAGACACCACTAGTGGGTGGCATGAGATGATACCCCGGACGCGGGAGGCCTGGACGCAGGCTAATGTTATTGATTATCACACCGATCCGATATGGACGGGCAGCTTATACGTTTTGCATATACGATATGATGATGAATATGAGTAAGATAGCATGCATTACTTCTTTTATATATTTGTCAATCGGATCCAGATGTTTCATATTGATATTCCCATTATATCATTGTCTTCTTTCATTGTTCATGCCTTTCATAATCAGTACAATGTTCGTACTGACGTCCGTTTTCTTTAGACGCTGTGTTTATGCCCACAGGTAGATAGGCAGGAGAGCTCGATCCAGACCCTTAGTAGCTGTCAGTTGATTGGAAGCACTCCCTTGTCCCGGAGGTGCTTGATTATTCTTTTGTGTATATAGTCATGTATATGTATTTTTGGGCATGACGGGGTCTTGTCCCGTCCTCATGTTTGGCACTCCAGTAGAGGCTCGTAGATGCACAGTGTGGGTTAGATGGTCTCACAAGATGGCTACTGTATATATATATATATATATATATATATATATATATATATATAAGTATCACTATTTTGATAGCCAAAAGGCACATGTATATAAGAGTATTTATATTTTCATATGAAATATGAATTTCCTACGCTTGAGTATAAATGTGATAAAAAGGGCATTAAATGAGCAAGTTGAGCAATAGAGCGAGCGGTGCTCCGTGGTTAGCCCCGGGTACCCGTCGCGACCCTAGTTGGGTCGTGACAGTTAGCCCCGTGTATCCGTCACGACCCCTAGTCGGGTCATGACAAAAGTGGTATCAGAGCAGTTCAGTCCTAGGAACTGTCTACGAGCCGTGTCTAGTATAGTCTTGTTTATGGTGTGTTGCGTGTCACACTAATAAACGAGAGGCTACAGGGCATTTAGGAAAAATGACAATCTTTCATCTTAAGAGATCGTGCGATAGAGCTGTGTTATAAGATTTTCCCCTCTTAATATTGTATTATGATTTCAGAAATGCCGCCAAAGGGAAAAGCTACAGCCGCCCAGAAGGGCAAGACTACGATGAAAAGACGGATAGAAAGAGAGCCGCCAATAAATGTAGAAGAGGGCAAATCACATAATGAGGCCCCATATAATACTTCCTCCACCCCGCCTAATGTAGAAGAACAAGGAGGAGCTTCAGCTCCAGTTCCTCCACCGGTTGCTTCGGGTCAACAAGTGACCGAGGCCATTAATCTATTGACACAGTTAGTTGCCGCCCAGGCACAGTGGAAGAATGTGAGTTCAAGTTATCGGGCAACTAGTACCAGAGCCCGTGATTTCATGAGTTTGAATCCTCTAGAGTTTTTCGGGTCAAAGCCGGATGAAGACCCGCAAGGTTTTATTGATGAGATTGTCACGACCCAAACCGATGGGCCATAACAAATGCCCGACCACTACAGGCCAACCACTCCTGTGCTTGCATTTACTTCTCACTGACTGTCCTGGGCCCATATACAACCTGTAACTGTGGTAAGTTTCATGACTAAAACATGTTGTTTAAGGTATTGGGAGGCTAAGATACCTGAATTATAGAAAGACATGGAAAATGGGTCATAAAAGGGTGAATAGTGATATGATTGAATTGGGGTTGGATTGAATCATGAATGATGATATGTTGTGATTATGAATACATTATAAATAACGTTTAAACCATGAAATAAGTATTATATACGCGAAAACGCAATAATGAGTTATAAGTATAAATGTGGACAAATTGGAGGGAGAAATGGTGGATTGTGGTCAATGTATATAAATGATGATTGTTGATTACAATATTATGAATGTTGTTGTGAGCGTTTGGGAGTTGATACAGGATATGGGAAAGTAGTATAAACAAAGTAAATGTTGCCCAATCTTCCCTAGAATTAGTGGCGCGTTCTTATAGTCGAATAACTAACGTTAGTGCGAATTCTCTTTTGAAGGTAGAACCGAGATATCGAAGGAGAACAAGCAAGCGCTAGCCTAGTAAACATCAAAGGTATGTGAGGCTAGTCCTTTCTTTCTATGGCATAAATCCTTTAGCATGGCTCTATTTCTTATCCATGAATCTCTTAAGTTCCGGAAGAGATGAGTCTATGTCTATAATTAGCTACACAATGTAATGAGTAAAGTATAGAAATTCTAATACATATGATGTGATACCCCTATGAGGTTAATGATGCGATTTATTGCTTACACTCACCTTATATGCTCATTCCTTCAAGGTGAGGAAGGATGTCGATGATTGCTCCATAATGAAGTCGGGGGCTCACGACCTTACGTCACCCCGATAAAGTATAGTTGATCTTGAGCCTTATGCATGTACTATGATAAGATAAGCATACCATGATGAGCATATTATGATGATGATGATATAACACCGCGCCTAGTTGGCCGGGCAGTCACCACTAAGGCGGGAAGCTAAACGTATACACCGTGGCCAGATGGCATGGGCAGACACCACTAGTGGGTGGCATGAGATGATACCCCGGACGCGGGAGGCCTGGACGCAGGCTAATGTTATTGATTTTCACACCGATCCGATATGGATGGGCAGCTTATACATTTTGCATATACGATATGATGATGAGTATGAGTAAGATAGCATGCATTACTTCTTTTATATATTTGTCAATCGGATCCAGATGTTTCATATTGATATTCCCTTTATATCATTTTCTTCTTTCATTGTTCATGCCTTTCATAATCAGTACAATGTTCGTACTGACGTCCGTTTTCTTTAGACGCTGTGTTTATGTCCACAGGTAGATAGGCAGGAGAGCTCGATCCAGACCCGTAGTAGCTGTCAGTTGATTGGAAGCACTCCCTTGTCCCGGAGGTGCTTGATTATTCTTTTGTGTATATAGTCATGTATATGTATTTTTGGGCATGACGGGGTCTTGTCCCGTCCTCATGTTTGGCACTCCAGTAGAGGCTCGTAGATGCGCAGTGTGGGTTAGATGGTCTCACAAGATGGCTACTGTATATATATATATAAGTATCACTATTTTGATAGCCAAAAGGCACATGTATATGAGAGTATTTATATTTTCATATGAAATATGAATTTCCTACGCTTGAGTATAAATGTGATAAAAAGGGCATTAAATGAGCAAGATGAGCAATAGAGCGAGCGGTGCTCGGTGGTTAGCCCCGGGTACCCGTCGCGGCCCTAGTTGGGTCGTGACAGTTAGCCCCGTGTATCCGTCACGGCCCCTAGTCGGGTCATGACAAAAGTGGTATCAGAGCAGTTCAGTCCTAGGAACTGTCTATGAGCCGTGTCTAGTAGAGTCTTGTTTATGGTGTGTTGCGTGCCACACTAATAAACGAGAGGCTACAGGGCATTTAGGAAAAATGACAATCTTTCATCTTAAGAGATCGTGCGATAGAGCTGTGTTATAAGATTTTCCCCTCTTAATAGTGTATTATGATTTCAGAAATGCCGCCAAAGGGAAAAGCTACAGCCGCCCAGAATGGCAAGACTACGATGAAAGGACGGATAAAAAGAGAGTCGCCAATGAATGTAGAAGAGGGCGAATCACATAATGAGGCCCCATCTAATACTTCCTCCACCCCGCCTAATGTAGAAGAACAAGGAGGAGCTTCAGCTCCAGTTCCTCCACCGGTTGCTTCGGGTCAACAAGTGACCGAGGCCATTCATCTATCGACACTGTTAGTTACCGCCCAAGCACAGTGGAAGAATGTGAGTTCAAGTGATCGGGCAGCTAGTACCAGAGTCCGTGATTTCATGAGTTTGAATCCTCTGGAGTTTTTCGGGTCAAATCCGGATGAAGACCCGCAAGGTTTTATTGATGAGATTGTCACGACCCAAACCGATGGGCCATAACAAATGCCCGACCACTACTAGCCAACCACTCCTGTGCTTGCATTTACTTCTCACTGACTGTCCTGGGCCCATATACAACCTGTAACTGTGCTATACTGTCTCCCGAACATTCAACATAAAAGACACCGTACCAGGAACTCATGGCCAACGCATACATATAAACATAAACACTGAGAATAACAGCGTGAGACGATTTGGCTGCCACACATATATAATGTACAACAAAATAAGTGCTGACGGGGCAGCATAACAACATGACTACTTATCACTGTCTATAGACCTCAATGGAGTACAAACTGTGGAAGGGACAGGACAAGGCCCTACCGTACCCATATATGTACATAACAAGATGGCATACCAAAAGGACTGAAGCTCTAGATCAATGGAGCGTACCGACTGCCGCTGAGGGGAGATCCTACTTCTGTGAATCGTCTGTCTGGCTACCCGATTCTACGAGCATGAACGCAACATCCACAAGAAGGGACGTCAGTACAAATAATGTACCGAGTATGTAAGGAATGAATAGTAACATATTAAGGGATGTAAAGTATGAATAATAACAGAATGGAAATATAGAGCATATCGTGAGATAAAAGAGTAACCTGTACATGTGAGTGCTTCTTAGGGCGAATGCCATGCATGCTTAGCTTTCTTTAAAAAACATTTCTTGTTCATATATACAGAAAATAGAACATATCATGTTGCCGAGGCGTCGGCTCCGATCCATTTAGCCATATATGTCCCGCGTTCGGAAATCCTGCGTTCGGGATGATATCATGTCATATAATACTAACTGATCAGGTGGTTACGCGTCTATAATGCTCTGGCCCTTTTTCCCATATAATACCAATTGATCAGGTGGTTATGCGTCTATATAATACCAACTGATAAGGTGGTTACGCGTCTATAGCGCTCTGGCCCTCTTTCCCATATTCATATACATGTATCATGTATATGTATCATGTACATATATCATGTTCATGTATCATATACATATATCATGTAAGCAGCATGCAGGAGAGCCCAAGGAAAGTTATGTCTCTACCGGAGTGACGTAAGGTCGGTAACCTCTGATTATATTATGGAATAATCATCATCGCTCTATCTCACATTGAAGGAACAATTATTTTAAGGTGAGACTATCAATGAAGAATAACATAAAGAGAAAACATAGAATAAGGTCATAAATCTCATAAGGCGTCAATTCATCTACTACTTTGAAGTCTTTTGAAAATAGAATCATTACCAAAGAATAAAATCGAGGATCAAGAAATAGCTCAATATTCTCATATTTATATCGTCATTGAAATCATAGCTTGGAACCTTTAAACATGAAATTGTTCTCATCATAGTCACCATAGAAAAATATTCTCATCTTTGGCATCATTGTCATCATGATAAAATCATGTCCATCCTTGTTGTCATAAGAGCTTACAAAATCATAAACCTCTGTTTTGGGAAAATACGTACATTTTGGAAAACATTTATGGGTTATCAGGAAGGAAATCATGCCTTGGAATCCTAGACTTTTAACTTTTGATAACAAGGAAGATATGGAAACATTTATGAAATCATAACATAGGAATCATGCCTCTGAAAGAAAGGGACGACCCTTAACATACCTTTCGGTCGCCTTAGTCGTTAAACGTTTATCCTTCCAAGCTCATAAATCTAAATATAAACCATTCAAACTATTATTAGGCTCAATGTCATATGCTCATCATAAGCCTTCAATTTAATTCTGTTTAGAATCTGTCAAAATTCGGGCAGCACCTCCCTTGTTTATATGCCTAGCCTGAAATTATAATTCAGCACCCAACAACAACAACAACAACAACAATCACATCATTTCCAACACCAATATGTACCATAAAACATCCCACATGATGTTTTCCCAATTTCCACAACCAACCAACTTGCTATACAATTATTTAACGACTTTATATCCGTATATAAACCAAAATTAACATTAATAATAGGAGATTCACACCTTATTCTTGTTAAAACAGAGATATCTCCAATATCTACCTTGAATCCACCGCAAAACCATACTAGAATCACATCCATGCGTTTATCCGAGCTTCGATTAATACTCCTCACTTGAAAATTGCTCACATTGTGATCCCCTCTCTCTCTCTTCAATTTTCTAGAAATTTCTGGGCAAATCTGGTGAAAAAAATGGGTTTTTACCGTTTTTATAAGGGTCAAATTCGGGTCGGGTTCACTGTAGCATTTTACTGTAGCAGCACTATAGCAGGTTGGTTAGCCAGTCGGATGATTCACAGCAGTAGGACCTCCCCTCAGCGGCAGTCGGTACGCTCCATTGATCCGGAGATTTAGTCCGTTTGGTATGCCATCTTGTTATGTACATATATGGGTACGATAGGGCCTTGTCCTGTCCCTTCCACAGTTTGTACTCCATAGAGGTCTGTAGACAGTGATATGTAGTCATGTTGTTATGCAGCCCCGTCAGCATTTATTTTTTTGTACAATATATATATGTGTGGCGGCTAAATCGGCTCACGCTGTTATTCTCAGTGTTTATGTTTATATGTATGCGTTGGCCGTGAGTTCACAGTATGGTGTCTTTTATGTTGAATGTTTGGGAGACAGTATAGCACAGTTACAGGTTGTATATGGGCCCAGGACAGTCAGTGAGAAGGAAACGCAAGCACAAAAGTGCTTGGCCAGTAGTGGTCGGGCTTTTGTCACGACCCATACCATCGGTTGGGTCGTGACAGAGATGCTGAGGACATTGAGGATTATTCATGCCTCTGAAACTGAATCTGTGGAGTTGGCATCTTATAGACTCCGAGATGTGGCGGTATTGTGGTATAATAATTAGCTAGCATTAAGAAAAGAAAATGCGCCTCCTCCCGTGTGGAAAGAATTTGTAGATGCTTTCATCCGCCACTATTTGACACCCGAGGTCCGCCGAGCTAGAGCAGATAGGTTCTTAAATCTAAAGCAAGGAAATATAAGTGCCCGGGAATAGAGCCTTCAATTTAATTCATTGGCTAGATATGCCCCAACTATGGTAGCCGATATGGGAGATAGAGTGCAATGGTTTGTGAGTGGCTTAGGGGCACATTTATTTAAGGATTGTTTGACGGCTTCCTTGCAAGATGTGATGGATATTTCCTGAATACAAGCCCATGCCAAGAATTTAGAAGGACAACGACATCCGCAAAGGGATTATCGTGACATTGATAGAAGGCAAAGCAAGAGAGCCGGATCTATGGGAGCAGGTAGCGATTATAGAGGGGGATCGAGGCAGACTTATTCCGTACATTCAGGCAAGTCGGTGACTAGTGCGCCTCTACGATTTGCAGATAGGAGATTTGATTGCTCCTTTCCTTCAGGACAGGGTCAGAGTTCGAGAGCTTCGGGTTCTCAGTTTGGGGGTGATTATAGTAAGAGGAGACCACCAGTTCCACGATGTAGCCAGTGCAGGAAATTACACTCGGGGCCATGTCGCTAGGGCACAGATGCTTGCTATGTTTGTGGACAGACTTGGCACTTAATGCAAGATTTCCTCTCGAGGTATGGTAGAGGTGGGGCTCAGCCCACAGGATCAGCAGCTGGTTCCTCTTCAGTACACCCGGCAGGACAGACTCCCCAAATTTCAGCAGGTCGAGGTAGAGGCATAGGGGGAGCATCTACTTCAGGTGCCACTCAGCCTCGTGTGTACGCTTTAGCTGGACGACGGGATCTTGAGTTCTCCCCGGATATGGTTACAGGTACATTATCCAGATTTTCCCACGATGTATATGCATTGATAGATCCGGGTTCTACTCTATCTTATATTACTCCGTATGTTGCTGGTCGTATTGGGGTGAAACCTGAGCCAATAAAGCCTTTTGAGGTATCTACTCCGGTTGGTGATCCCGTGATAGCTAGACAAGTGTATAGGAATTGTGTAATTGTGATATGTGACCGCCTGACTAACGCTAATTTAATTGAGCTGAAAATGTTAGATTTTGATGTGATTATAGGTATGGATTGGTTGGCCGCATGCTATGCTAATGTTGATTGCTGGATGAAAATAGTTCTATTTCATTTTCCGAGAGAGCCCGTGCTTGAATGGAAGGGTAATACAACATCTCCAAAAGGTAGGTTTATTTCCTACCTTAAGGCAAGAAAGATGATAGCTAAGGGCTACATTTATCACTTAGTCCGAGTTCATGATACCAAAGCAGAGTCGCCAACTTTCCAATCCGTTCCGATAGTGAATGAATTTCCGAATGTATTCCCAAATGAGCTTCCAGGTCTTCCTCCAGAAAGAGAGATTGATTTTGCCATTGATGTGTTGCCAGACACCAAGCCTATTTCTATTCCTCCTTATCGAATGGCTCCGGCTGAATTGAAAGAGCTAAAGGCACAGTTGAAAGATTTGCTTGAGAAGGGGTTTATCAGACCTAGTTCATCACCGTGGGGATCACCAGTCTTGTTCGTGAGAAAGAAAGATGGTTCCCTATGAATGTTCATCGATTATAGGCAGTTGAATAAGGTGACGATAAAGAACAAATATCCTCTCCCAAGGATTGATGATTTGTTTGATCAACTACAGGGTGCCAAGTGGTTTTCTAAAATAGACTTGAGGTCGGGTTATCATCAAGTGAGAGTTAGAGAAGAAGATATTCCCAAAACAGCTTTTAGAACGACATATGGCCATTATGAGTTCCGGGTAATGTCGTTTGGGTTGACTAATGCTCTGGCAGTGTTTATGAATTTGATGAATAACGTATTCAGGCTACTCTTGGACTTATTTGTGATAGTATTCATTGACGATATTCTGGTATACTCTCGCACAGAATCAGAACATGTAGATCATTTACGTATTGTTCATGGAATTCGTCGAACCCGAGAACTATATGCCAAATTTTCAAAGTGCGAGTTTTGATTGAATTCCGTGACATTTCTGGGCCATGTTATTTCAGATGATGGTATTCGAGTCGACACTCAGAAAATCGAAGCTGTGAAGACTTGGTCAAGACCTACGACGCCTAATGAAGTCCATAGTTTTCTGGGATTGGCAGGTTACTATAGAAGGTTCGTAGAGGGATTTTCCGCTATTTCAGCTCCACCGACGAAGCTAACCCAGAAGTCAGTTAAATTTCAGTGGAATGATGCTTGTGAACGCAGCTTCCAAGAGTTGAAGGACAGATTAACCTCAGCTCCAGTCTTAACACTTCCAGAAGGGCCAGATGGGTATGTCGTATATTGTGATGCTTCCGGTGTTGGGTTAGGATATGTGTTAATGCAGCGCGGTAGAGTCATTGCTTATGCTTTGAAACAACTTTCAGAAACATGAAAAGAACTATCCAACTCATGATCTCGAATTGGCTGCAGTCATTCATGCATTAAAAATATGGAGACATTACTTGTATGGCGTGCATGTTGATATCTACACAGATAACAAGAGTCTTCAGTACATTTTCAAACAGAAGGAGTTAAATCTGCGGCAGAGGCGGTGGTTAGAGTTATTGAAAGGTTATGATGTGAGCATTTTATACCACCCCGAAAAAGCAAATGTAGTAGCAGATGCGCTTACCGCCGATCAATGGGTAGCCTATGTGAAGTTCCTCCGGGAAAGAAAGAATTGATTCATGAGCTCAGCCAACTAGCTAATCTTGGAGTATGTGTAATTGATTCGGGTAGTGCAGGGATTGGTATTAATGATCCCACAGTTTCTTCCTTGAATATGGAAGTGAAAGAGTGTCAGTATGAAGATCCTCTTTTGTGCCATTACAGAGACACATCTCATGAAAAAGAGAAGTCCCCATTTGAAATTCCTATGGATGGAATTCTTAGATACCGAGGCAGGCTATGTGTGTCGAATGTCGCAGAATTACGCCGATGAATTTTAGAAAAAGCCCATTATTCTCGGTATTCTAGTCACCCAGGTGCAACAAAGATGTATCATGATCTCAAATTGATATATTGGTGGGATGGCATTAAGAGAGACGTAGCAGAATTTGTAGCCCAATGTCCAAATTGCCAACAAGTAAAAATCGAACATCAAAAGCCAGAAGGATGATTGCATGTAATGGAAATCCCTACTTGGAAATGAGAAGTGATCAACATGGATTTTATTGTAGGATTACCCCGTTCCCGAGGGAAGTATGATTCCATATGGGTGATCGTGGACAGACTCACGAAAGCAGCTCATTTTCTTCCAGTCAGAACCACATACTCAGTAGAAGACTATGCAAGGTTGTATCTCAAAGAAATTATGTGACTCCATGGTATTCCAATATCCATCATCATAGATAGAGGAGCGCAATTTACAGCCATGTTCTGGAAATCATACCAAGAAAGTCTAGGTACTCAAGTGAAGCTTAGTACGGCATTTCATCCGCAGACTGATGGACAAGCCGAGCGTACTATTCAGACCTTGGAAGATATGCTACGAGCATGTGTACTAGATTTTGGTGGTAGCTGGGATGACCACTTACCTCTGATTGAGTTCGCATACAACAATAGCTACCATACCAGTATTCAAATGGCTCCGTATGAAGCTTTATATGGAAGGAAGTGTAGATCCCCAATTGGATGGTTTGAAATAGGAGAAGTACAGCTGATAGGACCTGAATTGATTCAGCAAGCGGTAGAAAAAGTCAAGGTGATCCGAGATCGATTGTTGACAGCCCAAAGTAGCCAAAACTTTTATGCGGACAACCACCGGCGAGACTTGGAATTTCAGGTTGACAATTGGGTATTTTTGAAGGCGTCGCCAATGAAAGGGGTGATGAGGTTTGGCAAGATAGGGAAATTAAGTCCTCAATACATTGGACCTCATAAAATTATCCGCAAGGTGGGTCATGTAGCCTATGAATTGGACTTACATTCAGAGCTTGAATCAGTCCATCCAGTTTTTCATGTCTCGATGCTCCGCAAGTGTGTTGGAGATCCCACGAGGATTGTTCCAATAGATGATGTTCAAGTGACGGAAAAGCTAGCATATGAGGAAATGCCCATTGCCATCTTAGAAAGGCAAGTACGAAGACTTCAAAATAAGGAAGTAGCTTCAGTCAAAGTCTTGTGGTGAAACAACAACCGAGAAGAGATGACTTGGGAGGTGGAAGAGAAAATGAAATCCACATACGCGCACTTATTCCCACCCCCAGGATAGATTCAAGATGAAACACTAATATTATGAGGTATGTATGCTTTCTTTTCATGCTTTTGGTCATGTGTGGCCAATTTATATTGCTATAGTGTTGTGGCCCTGCGAGACAATGTTATTATGGGTTGTTGTGACAGGATGGTAGTGCCATATTATAGGGGAAACTCTGGCAAATTTTTTGTAGAATTCCCGAGTGTTTAACATTCGAGGACGAATGTTCCAAAAGGGGGGAAGAATGTTACACCATGGAAAATTTCCCCATTAACGCACAGTGAATAGGACAGCGAAGGGCACGACTTATACGATGTTTTAATAAGTGAGAAAATAGCATTTGATGATCCTAATCGAGATTCAAAGACATTTGACGTAAGGGAAGAAGGTTGTCAAGGAAAGTAAGGGATATGTTGCGTGTCGAGTAAGAATTATGAGCGACGAGTTAATGATGGCGTAATGATATCTTGGAGAAGAGTGATAACGTCCCTTAGATTGGTATTGGAGTGTTAATCAAGTGTCAAGAAGGTTTCATAAGGATTGGAGATAAAACGAGTCGACGAGAATGAGTTTCGGAGAACTGGGCATTATACGGCCAGACATACTAGCCGTATAAAACATATGGACCGTATGTCTTGCCCAGAATAAGGGTCTTCACTGGACCACACATACGGCCAGACATACGGCCTGTATAAAATGTGCGGACTGTATGTTGGTCCGTATGTTCCGGTCGGGACAAATTTTAAGTGTTAATATAAGGACCCTCTCTCATTAATTCATTTCATTTTCCACTCCCCACACCTCAAGAATTCTCTAGAACTCTCTCTATTATTCATCCACAAGAAAACAAGAGAAATCCATGATCAACTCAATCAAACCCACAAGATCAAGTGTATGAAACCTATTAAACGTTCATCTACATCAAGAAATCTCAAGGGAAGTGATTTAGGGTTTTTGGTGCAAGAAGAGATGTTCCACTCAAGGTTTATTAATCCATCATCTAAGGTGAGTTTTATGATCATTCCTTGTTGTTTAAGGTGTTGAATGTTAAAAATACTTGGATTGTAGAAAGATATAGGAAATGGGTCATGAATATGTCAATAGTGTCATTTTTGAGTAGTAGTTTGGGGTGAATGATGAATATTGGTATGTTGTGATCCTAAGTATATTGTGAACTACATTTAGAACATGGAATAAGTATTATATGTGAGAAAATGCAATAATGAACTATAACCATGATTATGGAGAAATTGGAGTGAAATGGTTAAATGTGGGTAAGGTAGACGAATGATTATTGTTGTTTGCGATATTGTGAATGTTGTTATGAACGTTTGGGAGTGGATATAGAATATGGGGAAAGTAGTATAAACAAAGGAAATTCTGCCCAATTTTCTTTAGCTTTAGTAAGCACGTTCTAGTAATCAATTAGCTAACGTTAATGTGGATTCCCTTGAAGGTAAAAACATGGGCATTGAAGGAGAACAAGCAAGCGATAGATTAGTTAAATGGAAAAGGTATATGACGATATGATTCCACCGTGCCTAAATGGCCGGGCATGTCACCGCTAAGGCGGGTTGCTTATGATTCCACCGTGCCTAAATGGTTGGGCATGTCACCGCTAAGGCGGGATACTTATGATTCCACCGCGCCTAGAAGGTCGGACATGATCACCACTAGTGGGCGCCATATGATGGTTACCCAGACGCGAGGTAACGATGCTGATGATGATGTGATGACATATGCGCTATGATGATACTTGTACTACGATTATATAATTATACAATATATGTATGAAATGTATTCACCTATAAAACTCATGCAGGTTATATCTTCCTCCTATGGCTTATGATTCTTCTATTATGCTCATTTCATTCATGTCTTACATACTCAGTACAATGTTCGTATTGACGTCCGTTTTCTTTGGACGCTGTGTTCATGCCCACAGGTAGACAGGGAGGTGATCTTGATCCAGACTCGTAGGAGCTAGTAGCTGATTTGAGAGCACTCCATTGTTCCGGAGGTGCCTTTTATGATTCTTTTGAGTACATATGTATATTTTGGGCACGACGGGGTCCTGTCCCGTCCCTATGTCTAGCACTCTAGTAGAGGCTCGTAGATATGCAGGTGTGGGTTATATGGTCTCACGATGTTACTAATGTATAGCTATATATTATCATTTTGATAGCCGAAAGGATTATGTAGATAAAAGTATTTATGTTCCCAAATGAAAAATGATTTTTTTTTTATGATTTGAGTATGATGAGTAATAGAATGAGTGGTTCTCGGTGGTTATCCCTGGGTATCCATCACGGCCCCTAGTCGGGTCGTGACAGTTTCATCATCTACCACTAAAGGCCATGTTTGCTAATTTTACTCTAATCCTTTATCATATTTTGTAACCTGTAAAGACCCGTTTGGTCGTTATCGCTAGTTTGACCACGTTGACATTTTACTGAGATATATTAGCATATATTTGACACATGGGGGTGGGAGGTACAATTTTCGCGGTCATCAGATGCGAAATAGGCTAGGTTTTTTGAAATTTGACTTAAAGTGAAAAACGTTTGACTCAAAGTTGAGTTTTGGGTAAACGGACCTTTATCAGAAATTTATCAATTCCGAGAGGTCCGAATGATTATTTAGATTTTTTTTTATATTTAGTTCGGTTCCCAATGCACTTGGGTTCATTTTGGGACTTGGGATGGAAAGTTAGTTTTGAGGAATAGGTGGTTGACTCGGTCAACGAGAACTCTGTTGGGATTCTGAGGCCAAGAGTGTGTTTGTTGTGTGTTTTTATGTATATCTGCATATCTGGTTTGTGTGTATAGGGCCTCGTGTGATAATCAACTTTGAGAATGAGTTTGTGAAACATGAATTATTTGGTTTTTGGTGTACTGCAATAGCGGCACCACTATAGCGATGGCCACGTCGCAAAAGTGGCTAAGTGCATTTTCTGGGTAACTGCTGTAATGGTGAGGTGAGCATTGAAGCAGGACCGTTATAGCGGTCCCGTGATTGTAAAAGCTGTTGACAGGCAGTGTTATCATTTAATGACTTGTTAAAACACCAAACCCTTATGTCATTATTCTATTTTCACAACTTTAGGCTTGGGAGGCGAATTTAGGAGCTTTGGGGGTAGATTCTTCATTGAGGTAATTCTCTTGGCCTTAGATTTCATCAATTACTACACCTAATCATGAATCTAATGCTGGAAATCTATAGAATCAAAGATGAATTAAATGGGTTTTCATGAAAGTTTCTTAAAAAAGGGCTTAGACTTCCTAAGTTGATTATGTTGATGAAATTGGTTAAGTTAGTCATAGAATCTGATGTATCTAATGTTGTTGAGCCTATATCTACCATTGTTAGAGATTAATTCTTGAATTGAAAAGCTAGGGTTTATACCCAAAATTGGAGGTTTTGCTTAGAATCCGAATTTGAGTAATCCATGAGTTCTTCTAGCTTGTAATTGATGGGAATTGATCACCTAGAGTTTTAATTTCATATTGAGACTTATATTTTCCTAATTACCTCTTTTTAGTTCATAAACCCCATTCCATAGGGTAGGATTTGGGTCTTGAATAGAAGTAAGGTTTGAATAATGATTCGTCTTGATTCTAAATTCCTAATCCGGATATGACTAGACTTTCATTATATCAAGGCACAAAGGAAGGTCAAGACTATGTTTAGACTACTGGAGATTTGTTGTTCGACCTTCTAGGTATGTTACGGTTTACCTTATGGTGAGATTTCGATTAGTGAAGCGTATGTTTAGATGATATTGTTGGAGAATGCATGCAAAACTTCGGGTATGAAGTTGGATTGGAGATTGCCTTAGGTTGGGCCTTATTGAATGATTTGGGGGCTAGCCACCCCGCTGCGTTGTTGACTTATCTTGTTCTATTTACTTATTGGCTCATTTCCACGTTGAGACATTGGATAGTGGTGATTAGTGATATACCATGATTATGATGTTGCGGTATCTTACTTTGATTTGATATTAGGATGAGAATTGAGATTCTGTTGTTGCTTATTGTGTAGCCTTATTATTGATATTACTTGTATGCCATGCGTTTTATTGATATTCTTTTGCTTTACTTATGTTTTATGATTGTTGGGATAAGGGTCCGCAGAGGTGGAAAAGGTAGGTTCCTACACGACTTAGTATTAATGCGTCGTGACAAGTTGGTATCCGAGCATTAGGTTACCCGATCTATAATACAAGAGCGTCTCTAGTAGAGTCTCGTGGATTGGTACGATGAGCTCTGTATCTATCTGAGAGAGGGTATAAGACATTTTAGGAAACTTCCAACTCTTTCATTATCTCATGTGACTTCATTCAAATTGGTATTTAGTCGATTCAATGTATATCTGAACTTTCCTATCTTAATCACCCATGGAGGGTGGAAACTTGTCCTCAAATTCTAATGCGAATGGTCGATCTATGACGTGTTGTTCTATGGTATGAGATGTGTTATTCTGATTCGAACACATGATCAAGTTTAGTTTCTAACTATGGCTTAACGATTCGATTGTGTGGAATCGCGATTAGACTTGGTTGTTGTGTGGAGTCGTGATTAGACTCATTTATTGTGGGGATTTCTTGAGAAATAGGGAAGAGTTTTGTGGAAAGCGTGTAGCGAAGTAAGGTTTCTTAGGATATCTCGGGTATGAGTACTTTCTTGATATTAGAAAGGAAAAATTATTATCTAACATAGTTGTCAGGATAAGGTTGCAATTGATGCGAGGGTAAATTTTGTGTTCGGTTGTGAAAGGTAAGGGGGTTCGGTATGACAGAATAGTACCGATGGAAGTGGTCATCTGAGCTATGGTTATTATGGAGTATTGAATCTTGTGGAAATAATTGGGCATGGTTTGGTAATGGTCGTACTTACATGTTCACGTGATATCTCGAGGATATGGTACTAAAAGTCATTCTTGATATAAGCTCGTTGATGTTAAAGGACTACTTTGTTATTAAGTGAATGTTATGGGCACATCATTTGATCGGTAAATTTGTTTGGGTTGTAAACTTCTGAGAAGATAGTAATCGACTGATAGAAATGACTTCAATTATAGGCGAATGCGACGAGTTAATGACTTGAGGAGTTCCTGGTTTTTTCACTTAGATTTGAGGAGAAATATATTAGATGGATGATTATTTTAAAGGATCGAGTGGATTTGAGTGTTTGTTGGTTGATAGTGATAAAAGTGATTCGAAATGAAATATGGGAACTGAAGGATTTCAATGAGGCATTTTGCTATCGGGTGCAGGGGATTAAGGTTCGTAAGACATAAACTGAGGTAATATAGGTACTTGAGTCATGTTTGGATTACGGTGGCATTATATCATGACCTTTAGTAAAAAGTGTGATCGATGAGGTTGATGGGTGTCTTCGAG
The DNA here is from genome assembly GCF_019175385.1 of Lycium barbarum. NCBI lineage: Eukaryota > Viridiplantae > Streptophyta > Magnoliopsida > Solanales > Solanaceae > Lycium > Lycium barbarum. Next base: position 104,344,074 of record NC_083337.1, read on the forward strand.
GTTAAGGGCAGAAGGGAAATTGCCGAAACAAGAGCCAGTAATGTGGGAGCTTAGTTCCGATGGTACAGTGTAGAGTGGGTATCAGAATTTATGGATGACTTGGTATGTTTGGTTGTGTCGTGCGATCATAGAGGTCAGTGGTTGATGAATGGAACAATTATCAGTGTCGGGCCAATTTAAAAGTTTAGTACTTAAGAGAGTTAATCAGGTGTCACACCTAATGTTGGACTAAGGTTGGGGGCCTTGTATTCATTGTGTAAATTTGACTAGATCCCGCTACTAGTGGTGTTATTACTCGGCTTATGTGATTGAAAAAAATGAATAGCCGTGCGAGTGGTAAGATGTGTTCAGATTCGATAATTGAGGTAAGAGGTGATTCTTTGAGGACTAATGTCGTTAACAATTTTGACTAAGGGATTAGTAAACAAGGATACTTGAAGTGGTAGATCAATGATAGGTTAACTGAGTTAAGTTCGGGATGACATTTCAGGAATTGAGAAAGGCAATTTGGGCAAGGACGCTTCAGTGGGATACATAAGGATATTAGTAAGACTGACAATGTGATATGCTTAATTTAGAGAGTTTTCAGTTTAGAGTTGAGTTAGTTAAGGGAAAGCTATAATATATAGAGTGTATGGACTACTATTATCTCCAGGGTGATTCAGTTAGTGCGCGAAATTATTGTTATGCGATGGAATATTGAATGGGATCGAGTGATGATTAGACGATGGCTGTGATTGTGATCCGATGGCAATTAAGAAATTAAAGAGTTAAGAAAAGGCATAGTTGATCGAGAATCGATAAAACTATAATACATCTTCAGGATTACTTGGGTTTGTGTAGATAGTGGTGATGTTGTCCTACATGTTTTAGGTGAGTGTGATTGTTTAGACGCTTAAAGAAAGAAATCTACAGGAATGTACTATGTCATATTAAGAAGTCCCGTGATGATTGTGAACAACGACTAAGGGGAAACAAGTTTCAGGTCACCAATATGTTAAGGCTTATGGAAATGGCATGTGTAGTGCACATTTGGGTAACTTGGTAACGCTCTTGTTACACCTTGGAAATTTCTCCGTACTTGTATGATGAGTGGAATGATGAAAATTGAGTGAATGATGTTTTATTAAGTCGGGAATGGCTAATTAAGAATTTTTGGAAATAAGAAAGTTGCGGAAACTTTTTCAGCACAGTGGTCGTATATGGCACTATACGGCCCGTAAAGTGATTTACGGACCGTATAGTGCAGTCGTCCTACAGCTTGTCAAAAATCTCAACTTTCTATAAATGTTGAATATGGTTAAATACGACCCAGTTTACGGCCCGTAAACTGGTTTACGGACCGTAAACCAGGTCGTAACCTGCCATGTCCACTGGCCAAACTTTTTGTTTTTGGAATGCTTAAAAAGGACCACAGTGGACGGATCGTAAATCAAAATACGGTCCGTATATGGTGGTTTACGACCACTGTTCACCCCGACAAGAATTCATTAAAGACCAGATTTTGTGATTTTAAAAAGGGACTTAGACTTCATATTACTTCATTATTCATCCAACAACTCAAGAGACCTCTAGAACATTCCAAATATTTCCTCCACAAGAATTCAAGAGAATCAAAGGAGATATCAAGATTATCAAAACCAAATTCATAAAAGTAAGTGTAAGAACACATCAAAGGGTCTTCTAAGTCAAGAAATTCCCAAGAAGGTGGAACTAGGGTTTTGGCTAATTGAAGTATTTCAACTTAAGGATTGTTCAACCATCCTCCAAGGTAAGTTTCATGATTATTCCATATTGTTTGAAGTATTGGAAAGCCTAGACACTTGAAATGTAGAAGAACATAGAAATGGGTCATTATAGAGTGAATAGTGGCATGAATGAGTGATAGTGGAATCGAACTATGAATATGAAGTGTTGTGAGTACTAATACGTTATAAATGATGTTTATATCATGAAACAAGCATTAAATGCATGAAAACGCAAGGATGAGCTAGAAGTAGAAATAAGGGAAAATTAGAGGAAAATGGTGGATTTTCCAAACGCACGTAAATGACGATTGTCGATTATGATATTGCGAATAATGTTATGAATATTGAGAGTTGATATAGAACGTGAGAAAAGTAGTATGAGCGAAGGAAGCGTTGTCCGACTTCTCCTAGAATTAGCGACACGTTCTTATAGTCAATTACTAATGTTGATACGAATTCTCTTATGAAGGTAACGACGTGATATCGACGGAGAACGAGTGAGCGATATCTTAGCTAAACGACCAAGGTATGTGAGGCTAGTCCTTCTTTCTAATGGCATGAATCTTTTAGTTTGAATCCATATTCCTTTCATGAGTTCTTACATTCTAAGAAGTTAAAAGCGTATGCCTACTATATGAGATAAGTTATGCGATATGATGACACTACGATGGTGATGATGTTATTCCTTTCCTACACTCACCTTATGTACTAGTCCTTTCAAGGTGAGGCGGAATGTCCATGATGGTTCAATAATGTAATCGGCGGATCACGCCCTTACGTCACCCCGATAGAGTAAAGTTGATCATGAGTCTTAGATATGCGTTATGGTAAGATAAGTATTTTATGATAAGCATATTACTATGAGCATTTATATTGAGCATGTCATGAGCATTTCACACCAGGCCTAGTTGGCCGGGCAGACACTGCTTCGGCGGGCGGCGATACGGATACACCACGACCTACGGGCGTGGGCAGACACCACTAGTGGGCGGCATGAGATGGTACCCCGGACACGGGAGGCCTGGACGCGGGATAATATTATTGATTATCACACCGTTCCGACATGGACGGGCAGCTTACATATGATGCATACATGTTATGATGATGAGTATGAGTAAGATAGCCTGCATTCTTTTGATGTACATTCATATATGCATATTTTGGGCATGACGGAGTCTTGTTCCGTCCATGTATTCATTATGTTAGCAAAGGCTCGTAGATACGCAGTGTGGGTTAGATGGTCTCACAAGATGTTTTCATATGTATGTGTATTATTTTGATGGCCAAGGGGAAAATGTATATAAAGTATTTATATTTTGATTAAATAGGATTTTCCTACAATTGGTATGTAAAATTGATAAAAGAGTATTAAATGAGCGAGACCAGCAGTAGAGTAAGCGGTGCTCGGTAATTGCTCCGGGTACCCGTCGCGGCCCCTAGCTGGGTCGTGACAGAAGTGGTATCAGAGCAGTTCGCCCTAGGAAGTGTCTACGAGCCGTGTCTAGTAGAGCCTTGTTTATGGTGTGTTGCGCGCCACGCTAATAAACAAGAGGCTACAGGGCATTTAGGAAAATGACCATCCTTATTCTCATGAATCGTGCGATAGAGCCATGTCTAGGATTATATCATTCCTAAAAGTGCGTTATGGTTTCAGAAGCCGGATGAGGACCCACAAGGTTTTATCGATGAACTGCTGAGGACGTTAACACTTATGCATGTTTCTGAGACTGAATCTGTGGAGTTGGCCTCATATAGACTTCGCGACGTGGCGGTACTATGCTATAAGAATTGGGTGATAACAAGAGGGGAGAATGCACCACCTCCTGTGTGGCAAGAGTTTGTAGATGCCTTTATTCATCACTACTTGCCACCTGAAGTCCGCCGAGCTAGAGCGGACAGGTTCTTGAATTTGAAACAGGGAAGCATGAGTGCCCGAGAGTATAGTATGCAATTCAATTCATTGGCCCGGTATGCTCCGAATATGGTGGCTGACATGGGAGACCCAGTCTATAGATTTGTGAGTGGTTTAGGACCACATTTGTTCAGAGATTGCCTGACAGCCTCTTTGCAAGATGGGATGGATATTTCCCGGATACAGGCCCATGCTCAGAACCTCGAGGAACGACAACAACAACATAGAAGTGATCGTGAGGGTGACAGAAGACAAGGTAAGAGGGCTAGATCTATGGGGGAGAGCAGTGAGTACCGAGGGGGACCGAGACAGACATATTCTAGGCACTCAGGTCAGTCAGTGACTAGTGCACCTCCTAGATTCTCAGATAGGAGGGTTGATCGTTCTACTCAGTCAGGCCAGGGGCAGAGTTCGAGGGCCTCAGATTCGCAGTCCAGGGGAGACTTTAGCCAGAGGAGACCTCCAGTGCCGCGGTGTAGCCAGTGTGGGAAATTACATTCCGGACAGTGTCGTCAGGGTTCGAATGCTTGTTATGCTTGCGGGCAAGTCGGTCACATGATGAGAGATTGCCCCTCAGCAAGAGATAGAGCTGGGACTCAGCCTACAGATTCAGCAGCGGGTTCTTCTTCAGCACGCCCGACAGCACAGACTCCTCAGACTACAGCAGGTAGAGGCAGAGGTAGAGGGGGAACATCTACTTCAGGTGCTGTTCAGCCTTGTGTGTATGCTTTAGCTGGGCGATAGGATCTTGAGTCTTCCCCAGATGTTGTCACAGGTACCCTGACTATATTTTCCCGTGATGTATATGCTCTGATTGATCCGGGTTCTACCTTCTCATATATTACTCCGTATATCGCTGATTGTGTTGGGGTGAGACCTGAGCCAATTAAACCTTTCGCAGTATTCACTCCAGTTTCTGATCCCGTAATAGCGAGACAAGTATATAAGAACTGTGTGGTAATTATATGTGACCGTCAGACAAGGGCCGATCTAATTGAACTTGAGATGATAGATTTTGACGTAATTATGGGTATGGACTGGTTGGCATCATTCTATGCTAATGTTTGTTGCCGGATAAAGGTAATCCGATTTCAATTTTCGGGAGAGCCCATACTCGAGTGGAAAGGTAATACAATTTCCCCAAAGGGTAGGTTTATTTCCTACCTTAAGGCGAGGAAGATGATAGCCAAGGGTTATATTTGTCATCTAGTTCGGGTTCATGACACGGAAGCGGAAGTGCCAACATTCCAGTCTGTCCCGGTAGTGAATGAATTCCCAGATGTGTTTCCCAACGAGTTACCAGGCATTCCTCCAGAAAGGGAGATCGACTTTGCTATTGATGTACTTCCAGACACCGAGCCTATTTCTATTCCTCCGTATCGGATGGCTCCAGCAAAACTGAAAGAGCTAAAAGCACAGCTAAAGGATTTACTTGAGAAGAGGTTTATAAGGCCTAGTTCCTCGCCATGGGGAGCACCAGTCTTGTTTGTAAGGAAGAAAGACGGATCGCTACGAATGTGCATCGACTACAGGCAGTTGAACAAAGTGACGGTGAAGAACAAATATCCCCTTCCTAGGATTGACGACTTGTTCGATTAGTTGCAAGGTGCTAAATGGTTTTCCAAGATATATCTGAGATCGGGTTATCATCAAGTGAGAATTAGGGAAGCAGACATTCCCAAGACTGCCTTCAGGACAAGATACGGTCACTACGAGTTTCGAGTAATGTCGTTCGGATTGACGAATGCCCCGGCAGTGTTCATGAATTTAATGAATAATGTGTTCAGGCCGTTCTTGGACCTTTTTGTGATAGTGTTCATCGACGATATTTTGGTGTACTCTCGCACAGAATCAGAACATGCAGATCATCTAAGAATTGTTCTTGGCGTTCTTCGAGATCGAGAATTGTATGCAAAGTTTTCGAAGTGCGAGTTTTGGCTTAATTCTGTTGCATTCCTGGGTCATGTTATTTCAGATGATGGTGTTCGAGTTGACACTCAGAAAATAGAAGCTGTGAAGACTTGGCCAAGGCCTACGACGCCTACAGAAGTTCGTAGTTTTTTGGGTTTGGTAGGTCATTATCGAATATTTGTAGAGGGCTTCTCATCTATTTCAGCCCCATTGACAAAGTTAACCTAGAAGTCGGCTAACTCCAGTGGAGTGATGCCTGTGAGCGTAGCTTCCAAGAGTTGAAAAACAGGCTGACCTCAGCGCCAGTGCTAACACTTCCAGAAGGATCAGATGGCTATGTAGTATATTGTGACGTCTCCGGTGTGGGATTAGGATATGTGTTGATGCAGAATGGGAAAGTTATTGCATATGCTTCGAGACAGTTGTGAAAACATGAAAAGAATTACCCCACTCATGATCTTGAGCTAGCTGCGGTCATTCATGCATTGAAAATATGGAGACACTACTTATATGGTGTGCACGTGGACATCTATACGGATCACAAAAGCCTTCAATATATTTTTAAACAAAAGGAGTTGAACCTGCGGCAAAGGAGATGGTTAGAATTACTGAAGGATTATGATGTGAACATTCTATATCATCCAGGGAAGGCGAATATAGTAGCAGATGCACTTAGCCGCCGATCGATGGGTAGTTTATGAGGAGTTCCTTCGGAAAAGCGAGAAATGGTTCGTAAAGTCCATCGGTTAGCAAGTCTCGGCGTACGACCCATTGATTCAGGAAATGCAGGTATTAGCGTCAATGACCCCACAGTTTCATCCTTGAATCTAGAAGTGAAGGACCGGCAAAATGAAGATCCTCAGTTAAGCCACTATCAAGATCAATCTCAGGAAAAGGAAGAGTCTCCATTCGAAGTTTCCATAGAAGGGGTTCTTAGATATCGAGGCCGGCTATGTGTACCGAATGTGGCAAACTTGCGCCAACGGAATTTAGAGAAAGCACATTATTCTCGGTATTCTATTCATCCAGGTGCAACCAAGATGTACCACGATCTCAAATTGGTATACTGGTGGGATGGCATGAAGCGAGACATAGCAGAATTTGTAGCACAGTGTCCGAATTGCCAGCAAGTGAAGGCCGAGCATCAAAAGCCAGGAGGGTTATTGCAAGCAATGGAAATTCCTACGAGGAAATGGGAAGAGATTAACATGGATTTTGTGGTAGGATTACCCCGTACGCGAGGGAAGTATGATTCTATATGGGTGATCGTGGATAGACTCACGAAAGCAGCTCATTTTCTCCCCGTTAGGACCATATATTCAGCGGAGGATTATGCTAAATTGTATCTCAAGGAGATTGTACGACTTCACGGTATTCCTTTGGCCATTATCACAGACAGAGGAGCACAATTTACAGCCAAGTTCTGGAAGACTTTCCAAGAAGGTCTAGGTACCCAAGTTAAGCTCAGCACGGCGTTCCATCCGCAGACTGACGGACAAGCCGAGTGCACTATTCAGACCTTAGAGGATATGCTACGGGCATGTGTATTGGACTTTGGCGGTAATTTGGATGAGCATTTGCCTCTTATTGAATTTGCCTATAATAACAGCTATCATTCTAGCATTCAAATGGCCCCGTATGAAGCCTTATATGGGAGAAAATGCAGATCTCCAATTGGATGGTTTGAAACCGGAGAAGTACAATTGATAGGCCCCGACTTGATCCAACAAGCAGTTGAAAAGGTTAAAGTGATTCGAGACCGACTGTTAACAGCTCAATGTCGCCAAAAGTCTTATGCAGATAATCGCCGACGAGATTTGGAATTTCAGGTGGGCGATTGGGTGTTCCTGAAGGTATCGCCGATGAAGGGAGTGATGAGATTTGGCAAGAAAGGAAAGCTAAGTCCCAGATATATCAGACCCTACCAAATCATTTGGAAGGTGGGTCGAGTAGCCTATGAATTGGACTTGCCTTCAGAGCTCGAATCCGTGCATCCAGTATTCCATGTTTCGATGCTCCGCAAGTGTATTGGAGACCCAACAAGAATAGTCCCGATTGATGATGTGCAAGTAACAGAGGAGCTAACATACGAGGAGATGCCCATTGCCATTTTGGATAGACAAGTACGAAGGCTTCGGAATAAAGAGGTTGCTTCGGTCAAAGTTCTATGGCGGAACAATAAACGGGAAGAAATGACTTGGGAAGCGGAGGAGAAGATGAAATCCATGTACCCCCATTTGTTCCAATCGATGGTGTAAGGTATGTATGTTTTAATTTTATGTTTTTGGTCGTGTGTGGCCATAAAAGTGTTGATGTTGTGATATAGCCCTGTGAGGCGAAAATATTGTGGGTTGTTGTAATGGAAAGGTAGTATCCAACTTACAAAGGAAACTTTGGCAAAAATTTTCCAGAATCCCCGAGTGTCGAACATTCGAGGACGAATGTTCCAAAAGGGGGGAAGTAATGTTACACCTCAGAAATTTCTCCGTACTTGTATGATGAGTGGAATGATGAAAATTGAGTGAATGATGTTTTATTAAGTCGGGAATGACTAATTAAGAATTTTTGGAAATAAGAAAGTTGCGGAAAATTTTTCAGCACAGTGGTCGTATATGGCACTATACGGCCCGTAAAGTGATTTACGGACCGTATAGTGCAGTCGTCCTCCAGCTTGTCAAAAATCACAACTTTCTGTAAATGTTGAATATGGTTAAATACGACTCAGTTTACGGCCCGTAAACTGGTTTACGGACCGTAAACCAGGTCGTAACCTGCCATGTCCACCAGCCAAACTTTCTGTTTTTGGAATGCTTAAAAATGACCATAGTGGTCGGACCGTAAATCAAAATATGGTCCGTATATGGTGGTTTACGACCACTATTCATCCCGATAAGAATTCATTAAAGACCAGATTTTGTGATTTTAAAAAGGGACTTAGACTTCATATTACTTCATTATTCATCCAACAACTCAAGAGACCTCTAGAACATTCCAAATATTTCCTCCACAAGAATTCAAGAGAATCAAAGGAGATATCAAGATTATCAAAACCAAATTCATAAAAGTAAGTGTATGAACACATCAAAGGATCTTCTAAGTCAAGAAATTCCCAAGAAGGTGGAACTAGGGTTTTGGCTAATTGAAGTATTTCAACTTAAGGATTTTTCAACCATCCTCCAAGGTAAGTTTCATGATTATTCCATATTGTTTGAAGTATTGGAAAGCTTAGACACTTGAAATGTAGAAGAACATAGAAATGGGTCATTATTGAGTGAATAGTGGCATGAATGAGTGATAGTGGAATCGAACTATGAATATGAAGTGTTGTGAGTACTAATACGTTATAAATGATGTTTATATCATGAAACAAGCATTAAATGCATGAAAACGCAAGGATGATCTAGAAGTAGAAATAAGGGAAAATTGGAGGAAAATGGTGGATTTTGCCAAACGCACGTAAATGACGATTGTCGATTATGATATTGCGAATAATGTTATGAATATTGGGAGTTGATATAGAACGTGAGAAAAGTAGTATGAGCGAAGGAAGCGTTGTCCGACTTCTCCTAGAATTAGCGACACGTTCTTATAGTCAATTACTAATGTTGATACAAATTCTCTTATGAAGGTAACGACGTGATATCGACGGAGAACGAGTGAGCGATATCTTAGCTAAACGACCAAGGTATGTGAGGCTAGTCCTTCTTTCTAATGGCATGAATCTTTTAGTTTGAATCCATATTCCTTTCATGAGTTCTTACATTCTAAGAAGTTAAAAGCGTATGCCTACTATATGAGATAAGTTATGCGATATGATGACACTACAATGGTGATGATGTTATTCCTTTCCTACACTCACCTTATGTACTAGTCCTTTCAAGGTGAGGCGGAATGTCCATGATGGTTCAATAATGTAATCGGCGGATAACGCCCTTACGTCACCCCGATAGAGTAAAGTTGATCATGAGTCTTAGATATGCGTTATGGTAAGATAAGTATTTTATGATAAGCATATTACTATGAGCATTTATATTGAGCATGTCATGAGCATTTCACACCAGGCCTAGTTGGCCGGGCAGACACTGCTTCGGCGGGCGGCGATACGGATACACCAAGACCTACGGGCGTGGGCAGACACCACTAGTGGGCAGCATGAGATGGTACCCCGGACACGGGAGGCCTGGACGCGGGATAATATTATTGATTATCACACCGTTCCGACATGGACGGGCAGCTTACATATGATGCATACATGTTATGATGATGAGTATGAGTAAGATAGCCTGCATTCTTTTGATGTACATTCATATATGCATATTTTGGGCATAACGGAGTCTTGTTCCGTCCATGTATTCATTATGTTAGCAAAGGCTCGTAGATACGCAGTGTGGGTTAGATGGTCTCACAAGATGTTTTCATATGTATGTGTATTATTTTGATGGCCAAGGGGAAAATGTATATAAAGTATTTATATTTTGATTAAATAGGATTTTCCTACAATTGGTATGTAAAATTGATAAAAGAGTATTAAATGAGCGAGACCAGCAGTAGAGTAAGCGGTGCTCGGTAATTGCTCCGGGTACCCGTCGCGGCCCCTAGCTGGGTCGTGACAGAAGTGGTATCAGAGCAGTTCGCCCTAGGAAGTGTCTACGAGTCGTGTCTAGTAGAGCCTTGTTTATGGTGTGTTGCGCGCCACGCTAATAAACAAGAGGCTACAGGGCATTTAGGAAAATGACCATCCTTATTCTCATGAATCGTGCGATAGAGCCATGTCTAGGATTATATCATTCCTAAAAGTGCGTTATGGTTTCAGAAGCCGGATGAGGACCCACAAGGTTTTATCGATGAACTGCTGAGGACGTTAACACTTATGCATGTTTCTGAGACTGAATCTGTGGAGTTGGCCTCATATAGACTTCGCGACGTGGCGGTACTATGCTATAAGAATTGGGTGATAACAAGAGGGGAGAATGCACCACCTCCTGTGTGGCAAGAGTTTGTAGATGCCTTTATTCATCACTACTTGCCACCTGAAGTCCGCCGAGCTAGAGCGGACAGGTTCTTGAATTTGAAACAGGGAAGCATGAGTGCCCGAGAGTATAGTATGCAATTCAATTCATTGGCCCGGTATGCTCCGAATATGGTGGCTGACATGGGAGACCCAGTCTATAGATTTGTGAGTGGTTTAGGACCACATTTGTTCAGAGATTGCCTGACAGCCTCTTTGCAAGATGGGATGGATATTTCCCGGATACAGGCCCATGCTCAGAACCTCGAGGAACGACAACAACAACATAGAAGTGATCGTGAGGGTGACAGAAGACAAGGTAAGAGGGCTAGATCTATGGGGGAGAGCAGTGAGTACTGAGGGGGACCGAGACAGACATATTCTAGGCACTCAGGTCAGTCAGTGACTAGTGCACCTCCTAGATTCTCAGATAGGAGGGTTGATCGTTCTACTCAGTCAGGCCAGGGGCAGAGTTCGAGGGCCTCAGATTCGCAGTCCAGGGGAGACTTTAGCCAGAGGAGACCTCCAGTGCCGCGGTGTAGCCAGTGTGGCAAATTACATTCCGGACAGTGTCGTCAGGGTTCGAATGCTTGTTATGCTTGCGGGCAAGTCGGTCACATGATGAGAGATTGCCCCTCAGCAAGAGATAGAGCTGGGACTCAGCCTACAGATTCAGCAGCGGGTTCTTCTTCAGCACGCCCGACAGCACAGACTCCTCAGACTACAGCAGGTAGAGGCAGAGGTAGAGGGGGAACATCTACTTCAGGTGCTGTTCAGCCTTGTGTGTATGCTTTAGCTGGGCGATAGGATCTTGAGTCTTCCCCAGATGTTGTCACAGGTACCCTGACTATATTTTCCCGTGATGTATATGCTCTGATTGATCCGGGTTCTACCTTCTCATATATTACTCCGTATATCGCTGATTGTGTTGGGGTGAGACCTGAGCCAATTAAACCTTTCGCAGTATTCACTCCAGTTTCTGATCCCGTAATAGCGAGACAAGTATATAAGAACTGTGTGGTAATTATATGTGACCGTCAGACAAGGGCCGATCTAATTGAACTTGAGATGACAGATTTTGACGTAATTGTGGGTATGGACTGGTTGGCATCATTCTATGCTAATGTTTGTTGCCGGATAAAGGTAATCCGATTTCAATTTTCGGGAGAGCCCATACTCGAGTGGAAAGGTAATACAATTTCCCCAAAGGGTAGGTTTATTTCCTACCTTAAGGCGAGGAAGATGATAGCCAAGGGTTATATTTGTCATCTAGTTCGGGTTCATGACACGGAAGCGGAAGTGCCAACATTCCAGTCTGTCCCGGTAGTGAATGAATTCCCAGATGTGTTTCCCGACGAGTTACCAGGCATTCCTCCAGAAAGGGAGATCGACTTTGCTATTGATGTACTTCCAGACACCGAGCCTATTTCTATTCCTCCGTATCGGATGGCTCCAGCAAAACTGAAAGAGCTAAAAGCACAGCTAAAGGATTTACTTGAGAAGAGGTTTATAAGGCCTAGTTCCTCGCCATGGGGAGCACCAGTCTTGTTTGTAAGGAAGAAAGACGGATCGCTACGAATGTGCATCGACTACAGGCAGTTGAACAAAGTGACGGTGAAGAACAAATATCCCCTTCCTAGGATTGACGACTTGTTCGATTAGTTGCAAGGTGCTAAATGGTTTTCCAAGATATATCTGAGATCGGGTTATCATCAAGTGAGAATTAGGGAAGCAGACATTCCCAAGACTGCCTTCAGGACAAGATATGGTCACTACGAGTTTCGAGTAATGTCGTTCGGATTGACGAATGCCCCGGCAGTGTTCATGAATTTAATGAATAATGTGTTCAGGCCGTTCTTGGACCTTTTTGTGATAGTGTTCATCGACGATATTTTGGTGTACTCTCGCACAGAATCAGAACATGCAGATCATCTAAGAATTGTTCTTGGCGTTCTTCGAGATCGAGAATTGTATGCAAAGTTTTCGAAGTGCGAGTTTTGGCTTAATTCTGTTGCATTCCTGGGTCATGTTATTTTAGATGATGGTGTTCGAGTTGACACTCAGAAAATAGAAGCTGTGAAGACTTGGCCAAGGCCTACGACGCCTACAGAAGTTCGTAGTTTTTTGGGTTTGGTAGGTCATTATCGAAGATTTGTAGAGGGCTTCTCATCTATTTCAGCCCCATTGACAAAGTTAACCTAGAAGTCGGCTAAATTCCAGTGGAGTGATGCCTGTGAGCGTAGCTTCCAAGAGTTGAAAAACAGGCTGACCTCAGCGCCAGTGCTAACACTTCTAGAAGGATCAGATGGCTATGTAGTATATTGTGACGCCTCCGGTGTGGGATTAGGATATGTGTTGATGCAGAATGGGAAAGTTATTGCATATGCTTCGAGACAGTTGTGAAAACATGAACAGAATTACCCCACTCATGATCTTGAGCTAGCTGCGGTCATTCATGCATTGAAAATATGGAGACACTACTTATATGGTGTGCACGTGGACATCTATACGGATCACAAAAGCCTTCAATATATTTTTAAACAAAAGGAGTTGAACCTGCGGCAAAGGAGATGGTTAGAATTACTGAAGGATTATGATGTGAACATTCTATATCATCCAGGGAAGGCGAATATAGTAGCAGATGCACTTAGCCGCCGATCGATGGGTAGTTTATGAGGAGTTCCTTCGGAAAAGCGAGAAATGGTTCGTAAAGTCCATCGGTTAGCAAGTCTCGGCGTACGACCCATTGATTCAGGAAATGCAGGTATTAGCGTCAATGACCCCACAGTTTCATCCTTGAATCTAGAAGTGAAGGACCGGCAAAATGAAGATCCTCAGTTAAGCCACTATCAAGATCAATCTCAGGAAAAGGAAGAGTCTCCATTCGAAGTTTCCATAGAAGGGGTTCTTAGATATCGAGGCCGGCTATGTGTACCGAATGTGGCAAACTTGCGCCAACGGATTTTAGAGAAAGCACATTATTCTCGGTATTCTATTCATCCAGGTGCAACCAAGATGTACCACGATCTCAAATTGGTATACTGGTGGGATGGCATGAAGCGAGACATAGCAGAATTTGTAGCACAGTGTCCGAATTGCCAGCAAGTGAAGGCCGAGCATCAAAAGCCAGGAGGGTTATTGCAAGCAATAGAAATTCCTACGAGGAAATGGGAAGAGATTAACATGGATTTTGTGGTAGGATTACCCCGTACGCGAGGGAAGTATGATTCTATATGGGTGATCGTGGATAGACTCACGAAAGCAGCTCATTTTCTCCCCGTTAGGACCATATATTCAGCGGAGGATTATGCTAAATTGTATCTCAAGGAGATTGTACGACTTCACGGTATTCCTTTGGCCATTATCACAGACAGAGGAGCACAATTTACAGCCAAGTTCTGGAAGACTTTCCAAGAAGGTCTAGGTACCCAAGTTAAGCTCAGCACGGCGTTCCATCCGCAGACTGACGGACAAGCCGAGTGCACTATTCAGACCTTAGAGGATATGCTACGGGCATGTGTATTGGACTTTGGCGGTAATTTGGATGAGCATTTGCCTCTTATTGAATTTGCCTATAATAACAACTATCATTCTAGCATTCAAATGGCCCCGTATGAAGCCTTATATGGGAGAAAATGCAGATCTCCAATTGGATGGTTTGAAACCGGAGAAGTACAATTGATAGGCCCCGACTTGATCCAACAAGCAGTTGAAAAGGTTAAAGTGATTCGAGACCGACTGTTAACAGCTCAATGTCGCCAAAAGTCTTATGCAGATAATCGCCGACGAGATTTGGAATTTCAGGTGGGCGATTGGGTGTTCCTGAAGGTATCGCCGATGAAGGGAGTGATGAGATTTGGCAAGAAAGGAAAGCTAAGTCCCAGATATATCAGACCCTACCAAATCATTTGGAAGGTGGGTCGAGTAGCCTATGAATTGGACTTGCCTTCAGAGCTCGAATCCGTGCATCCAGTATTCCATGTTTCGATGCTCCGCAAGTGTATTGGAGACCCAACAAGAATAGTCCCGATTGATGATGTGCAAGTAACAGAGGAGCTAACATACGAGGAGATGCCCATTGCCATTTTGGATAGACAAGTACGAAGGCTTCGGAATAAAGAGGTTGCTTCGGTCAAAGTTCTATGGCGGAACAATAAACGGGAAGAAATGACTTGGGAAGCGGAGGAGAAGATGAAATCCATGTACCCCCATTTGTTCCAATCGATGGTGTAAGGTATGTATGTTTTAATTTTATGTTTTTGGTCGTGTGTGGCCATAAAAGTGTTGATGTTGTGATATAGCCCTGTGAGGCGAAAATATTGTGGGTTGTTGTAATGGAAAGGTAGTATCCAACTTACAAAGGAAACTCTGGCAAAAAATTTCCAGAATCCCCGAGTGTCGAACATTCGAGGACGAATGTTCCAAAAGGGGGGAAGAATGTTACACCTCGGAAATTTCTCCGTACTTGTATGATGAGTGGAATGATGAAAATTGAGTGAATGATGTTTTATTAAGTCGGGAATGGCTAATTAAGAATTTTTGGAAATAAGAAAGTTGCGGAAAAGTTTTCAGCACAGTGATGGTATATGGCACTATACGGCCCGTAAAGTGATTTACGGACCGTATAGTGCAGTCGTCCTCCAGCTTGTCAAAAATCTCAACTTTCTGTAAATGTTGAATATGGTTAAATACGACCGAGTTTATGGCCCGTAAACTGGTTTACGGACCGTAAACCAGGTCGTAACCTGCCATGTCCACCATCCAAACTTTCTGTTTTTGGAATGCTTAAAAATGACCACAGTGGACAGACTGTAAATCAAAATACGGTCCGTATATGGTGGTTTATGACCACTGTTCACCCCGACAAGAATTCATTAAAGACCAGATTTTGTGATTTTAAAATAGGACTTTGACTTCATATTACTTCATTATTCATCCAACAACTCAAGAGACCTCTAAAACATTCCAAATATTTCATCCACAAGAATTCAAGAGAATCAAAGGAGATATCAAGATTATCAAAACCAAATTCATAAAAGTAAGTGTAAGAACACATCAAAGGATCTTCTAAGTCAAGAAATTCCCAAGAAGGTGGAACTAGGGTTTTGGCTAATTGAAGTATTTCAACTTAAGGATTTTTCAACCATCCTCCAAGGTAAGTTTCATGATTATTCCATATTGTTTGAAGTATTGGAAATCTTAGACACTTGAAATGTAGAAGAACATAGAAATGGGTCATTATTGAGTGAATAGTGTCATGAATGAGTGATAGTGGAATCGAACTGTGAATATGAAGTGTTGTGAGTACTATTACGTTATAAATGATGTTTATATCATGAAACAAGCATTAAATGCATGAAAACGCAAGGATGAGCTAGAAGTAGAAATAAGGGAAAATTGGAGGAAAATGGTGGATTTTGCCAAACGCACGTAAATGACGATTGTCGATTATGATATTGCGAATAATGTTATGAATATTGGGAGTTGATATAGAACGTGAGAACAGTAGTATGAGCGAAGGAAGCGTTGTCCGACTTCTCCTAGAATTAGCGACACGTTCTTATAGTCAGTTACTAATGTTGATACGAATTCTCTTATGAAGGTAACGACGTGATATCGACGGAGAACGAGTGAGCGATATCTTAGCTAAACGACCAAGGTATGTGAGGCTAGTCCTTCTTTCTAATGGCATGAATCTTTTAGTTTGAATCCCTATTCCTTTTAATGAGTTCTTACATTCTAAGAAGTTAAAAGTGTATGCCTACTATATGAGATAAGTTATGCGATATGATGACACTAGAATGATGATGATGTTATTCCTTGCCTACACTCACCTTATGTACTAGTCCTTTCAAGGTGAGGCGGAATGTCCATGATGGTTCAATAATATAATCGGCGGATCACGACCTTACGTCACCCCGATAGAGTAAAGTTGATCATGAGTCTTATATATGCGTTATGGTAAGATAAGTATTTTATGATAAGCATATTACTATGAGCATTTATATTGAGCATGTCATGAGCATTTCACACCAGGCCTAGTTGGCCGGGCAGACACTGCTTCGGCGGGCGGCGATACGGATACACCACGACCTACGGGCGTGGGTAGACACCACTAGTGGGCGGCATGAGATGGTACCCCGGACACGGGAGGCCTGGACGCGGGATAATATTGTTGATTATCACACCGTTCCGACATGGACGGGCAGCTTGCATATGATGCATACATGTTATGATGATGAGTATGAGTAAGATAGCCTGCATTACTTCATTTATGATTATCAGTCAGATTTATATGTCTCATGTTGATGTTATTCCCATATTACTGATGTCTCTTTTCATTATGTATGCCTCTCATACTCGGTACAATATTCGTACTGACGTTCTTTCTTCGGACGCTGTGTTCATGCCCACAGGTAGATAGGGAGGAGAGCTTGCCCCAGGTCCTCAGTAGCTGTCAGCTGATAGATAGCACTCCATTGTTCGGGGTTGCTTATGACTATTCTTTTGATGTACATTCATATATGCATATTTTGGGCATGACGGAGTCTTGTTCCGTCCATGTATTCATTATGTTAGCAAAGGCTCGTAGATACGCAGTGTGGGTTAGATGGTCTCACAAGATGTTTTCATATGTATGTGTATTATTTTGATGGCCAAGGGGCAAATGTATATAAAGTATTTATATTTTGATTAAATATGATTTTCCTACAATTGGTGTGTAAAATTGATAAAAGAGTATTAAATAAGCGAGACCAGCAGTAGAGTAAGCGGTGCTCGGTAATTGCTCCGGGTACCCGTCGCGGCCCCTAGCTGGGTCGTGACAGAAGTGGTATCAGAGCAGTTCGCCCTAGGAAGTGTCTACGAGCCGTGTCTAGTAGAGCCTTGTTTATGGTGTGTTGCGCGCCACGCTAATAAACAAGAGGCTACAGGGCATTTAGGAAAATGACCATCCTTATTCTCATGAATCGTGCGATAGAGCCATGTATAGGATTATATCATTCCTAAAAGTGCGTTATGGTTTCAGAAAAATGCCGCCGAAAGGAAAAGCTACAGTTGCCCAGAAAGGCAAAGCTACGACGAAGAAGCGGGCAGAAAGGGAGCCTGCGGCGAGGGTAGAGGAAAGTGAATCGCAAAGTGAGGCCGTGCCCAATGTAGAAGAGCAGGGAGGAGCCTCAGCTCCGATTCCCCCACCGGGTGCTTCGGGTCAACAAGTGTCCGAGGTTATACATTTATTGACGCAGTTGGTTGCCGCTCAGGCACAACGACAGAATGCGGGCCCAAGTGATCGTTCTGCTAGTACAAGAGCCCGTGATTTCCTTACTCTAAATCCTCTAGAATTTTTTGGGTCGAAGCCGGATGAGGACCTACAAGGTTTTATCGATGAAATGCTGAGGACGTTAACACTTATGCATGCTTCTGAGACTTAATCTGTGGAGTTGGCCTCATATTGACTTCGCGACGTGGCGGTACTACGCTATACGAATTGGGTGATAACAAGAGGGGAGAATGCACCACCTCCTGTGTGGCAAGAGTTTGTAGATGCCTTTATTCGTCACTACTTGCCACCTGAAGTCTGCCGAGCTAGAGCGGATAGGTTCTTGAATTTGAAACAGGGAAGCATGAGTGCCCGAGAGTATAGTATGCAATTCAATTCATTCGCCCGGTATGCTCCGACTATGGTGGTTGACATGGGAGACCGAGTCTGTAGATTTCTGAGTGGTTTAGGACCACATTTGTTCAGAGATTGCCTGACAGACTCTTTGCAAGACGGGATGGATATTTCCCGGATACAGGCCCATGCTCAGAACCTCGAGGAATGACAACAACAACAACAGAGAAGTGATCGTGAGGGTGACAGAAGACAAGGTAAGAGGGCTAGATCTATGGGGGAGAGCAGTGAGTACCGAGGGGGACCAAGACAGACATATTCTAGGCACTCAGGTCAGTAAATGACTAGTGCACCTCCTAGATTCTCAGATAGGAGGGTTGATCGTTCTACTCAGTCAGGCCAGGGGCAGAGTTCGAGGGCGTCAGATTCGCAGTCCAGGGGAGACTTTAGCCAGAGGAGACCTCCAGTGCCGCGGTGTAGCCAGTGTGGCAAATTACATTCCGGACAGTGTCGTCAGGGTTTGAATGCTTGTTATGCTTGCGGGAAAGTCGGTCACATGATGAGAGATTACCCCTCAGCAAGAGATAGAGCTGGGACTCAGCCTACAGTTTCAGCAGCGAGTTCTTCTTCAGCACGCCCGACAGCAC
The DNA here is from genome assembly GCF_019175385.1 of Lycium barbarum. Classification (NCBI taxonomy): domain Eukaryota; kingdom Viridiplantae; phylum Streptophyta; class Magnoliopsida; order Solanales; family Solanaceae; genus Lycium; species Lycium barbarum. Next base: position 104,362,912 of record NC_083337.1, read on the forward strand.
AGACTCCTCAGACTACAGCAGGTAGAGGCAGAGGTAGAGGGGGAGCATCTACTTCAGGTGCTGTTCAGCCCTGTGTGTGTGCTTTAGCTGGGCGACAGGATCTTGAGTCTTCCCCAGATGTTGTCACAGGTACCTTGACTATATTTTCCCGTGATGTATATGCTCTGATTGATCCGGGTTCTACCTTCTCATATATTACTCCGTATATCGCTGATTGTGTTGGGGTGAGACCTGAGCCAATTAAACCTTTCGAAGTATTCACTCCGGTTGGTGATCCCGTAATAGCGAGACAAGTATATAAGAACTGTGTGGTCATTATATGTGACCGTCAGACAAGGGCCGATCTAATTGAACTTGAGATAATAGATTTTGACGTAATTATGGGTATGGACTGGTTGGCATCATGCTATGCTAATGTTTGTTGCCGGACAAAGGTAATCCGATTCTAATTTCCGGGAGATCCCATACTCGAGTGGATAGGTAATACAATTTCCCCAAAGGGTAGGTTTATTTCCTACCTTAAGGCGAGGAAGATGATAGCTAAGGGTCATATTTGTCATCTAGTTCGGGTTCTTGACACGGAAGCGGAAGTGCCAACATTCCAGTCTGTCCCGGTAGTGAATGAATTCCCAGATGTGTTTCCCGACGAGTTACCAGGCCTTCCTCCAGAAAGGGAGATCGACTTTGCTATTGATGTACTACCAGACACCGAGCCTATTTCTATTCCTCCGTATCGGATGGCTCCAGCAGAACTGAAAGAGCTAAAAGCATAGCTAAAGGATTTACTTGAGAAGGGGTTTATAAGGCCTAGTTCCTCGCCATGGGGAGCACCAGTCTTGTTAGTAAGGAAGAAAGACGGATCGCTATGAATGTGCATCGACTACAGGCAGTTGAACAATGTGACGGTGAAGAACAGATATCCCCTTCCTAGGATTGACGACTTGTTCGATTAGTTGCAAGGTGCTAAATGGTTTTCCAAGATAGATCTGAGATCGGGTTATCATCAAGTGAAAATTAGGGAAGCAGACATTCCCAAGACTGCCTTCAGGACAAGATATGGTCACTACGAGTTTCGAGTAATGTCGTTCGGATTGACGAATGCCCCGGGAGTGTTCATGAATTTAATGAATAATGTGTTCAGGCCGTTCTTGGACCTTTTTGTGATAGTGTTCATCGGCGATATTTTGGTGTACTCTCGCACAGAATCAGAACATGCAGATCATCTAAGAGTTGTTCTTGGCGTTCTTCGAGATCGAGAATTGTATGCAAAGTTTTCGAAGTGCGAGTTTTGGCTTAATTCTGTTGCATTCCTGGGTCATGTTATTTCAGATGATGGTGTTCGAGTTGACACTCAGAAAATAGAAGCTGTGAAGACTTGGCCAAGGCCTACGACGCCTACAGAAGTTCGTAGTTTTTTGGGTTTGGCAGGTTATAATCGAAAATTCGTAGAGGGCTTCACATCTATTTCAGTAAACCCCGTTGACAAAGTTAACCTAGAAGTCGGCTAAATTCCAGTGGAGTGATGCCTGTGAGCGTAGCTTCCAAGAGTTGAAAAACAGGCTGACCTCAGCGCCAGTGCTAACAATTCCAGAAGGATCAGATGGCTATGTAGTATATTGTGACGCCTCCGGTGAGGGATTAGGATGTGTGTTGATGCAGAATGGGAAAGTTATTGCATATGCTTCGAGACAGTTGCGAAAACATGAACAGAATTACCCCACTCATGATCTTGAGCTAGCTGCGGTCATTCATGCATTGAAAATATGGAGACACTACTTATATGGTGTGCACGTGGACATCTATACGGATCACAAAAGCCTTCAATATATTTTCAAACAGAAGGAGTTGATCCTGCGGCAAAGGAGATGGTTAGAATTACTGAAGGATTATGATATGAACATTCTATATCATCCAGGGAAGGCGAATGTAGTAGCAGATGCACTTAGCCGCCGATCGATGGGTAGTTTATGTGGAGTTCCTTCGGAAAAGCGAGAAATGGTTCGTGAAGTCCATCGGTTAGCAAGTCTCGGCGTACAACCCATTGATTCAGGAAATGCAGGTATTAGCGTCAATGACCCCACAGTTTCATCCTTGAATCTAGAAGTAAAGGACCGGTAAAATGAAGATCCTCAGTTAAGCCACTATCGAGATCTATCTCAGGAAAAGGAAGAGTCTCCATTCGAAGTTTCCATAGAAGGGGTTCTTAGATATCGAGGCCGGCTATGTGTACCGAATGTGGCAAACTTGCGCCAACAGATTTTAGAGGAAGCACATTATTCACGGTATTCTATTCATCCAGGTGCAACCAAGATGTACCACGATCTCAAATTGGTATACTGGTTGGATGGCATGAAGCGAGACATAGCAGAATTTGTAGCACAGTGTCCGAATTGCAAGCAAGTGAAGGCCGAGCATCAAAATCCAGGAGGATTATTGCAAGCAATGGAAATTCCTACGTGGAAATGGGAAGAGATTAACATGGATTTTGTGGTAGGATTACCCCGTACGCGAGGGAAGTATGATTCTATATGGGTGATCGTGGATAGACTCACGAAAGCAACTCATTTTCTCCTCGTTAGGACCATATATTCAGCGGAGGATTATGCTAAATTGTATCTCAAGGAGATTGTACGACTTCACGGTATTCCTTTGGCCATTATCACAGACAGAGGGGCACAATTCACAGCCAAGTTCTGGAAGTCCTTCCAAGAAGGCCTAGGTACCTAAGTTAAGCTCAGCACGGCGTTCCATCCGCAGACTGACGGACAAGCCGAGCGCACTATTCAAACCTTAGAGGATATGCTACGGCCATGTGTATTGGACTTTGGCGGTAATTGGGATGAGCATTTGCCTCTTATTGAATTTGCCTATAATAACAGCTATCATTCTACCATTCAGATGGCCCCGTATGAAGCCTTATATGGGAGAAAATGCAGATCTCCAATTGGATGGTTTGAAACCGGAGAAGTACAATTGATAGGCCCCGACTTGATCCAACAAGCAGTTGAAAAGGTTAAAGTGATTCGAGACAGACTGTTAACAACTCAATGTCGCCAAAAGTCTTATGCAGATAATCGCCGACGAGATTTGGAATTTCAGGTGGGCGATTGGGTGTTCCTGAAGGTATCGCCGATGAAGGGAGTGATGAGATTTGGCAAGAAAGGAAAGCTAAGTCCCAGATATATCAGACCCTACCAAATCATTTGCAAGGTGGGTCGAGTAGCCTATGAATTGGACTTGCCTTCAGAGCTCGAATCCGTGCATCCAGTATTCCATGTTTCGATGCTCCGCAAGTGTATTGGAGACCCAACAAGAATAGTCCCGATTGATGATGTGCAAGTAACAGAGGAGCTAACATACGAGGAGATGCCCATTGCCATTTTGGATAGACAAGTATGAAGGCTTCGGAATAAAGAGGTTGCTTCGGTCAAAGTTATATGGCGGAACAATAATCGGGAAGAAAATGACTTGGGAAGCGGAGGAGAAGATGAAATCCATGTACCCCCATTTGTTCCAATCGATGGTGTAAGGTATGTATGTTTTAATTTTATGTTTTTGGTCGTATGTGGCCATAAAAGTGTTGATGTTGTGATATAGCCCTGTGAGGCGAAAATATTGTGGGTTGTTGTAATGGAAAGGTAGTATCCAACTTACAAAGGAAACTTTGGCAAAAATTTTCCAGAATCCCCGAGTGTCGAACATTCGAGGACGAATGTTCCTAAAGGGGGGAAGAATGTTACACCTCGGAAATTTCTCCGTACTTGTATGATGAAAATTGAGTGAATGATGTTTTATTAAGTCGGGAATGGCTAATTAAGAATTTTTGGAAATAAGAAAGTTGCGGAAAATTTTTCAGCACAGTGATCGTATATGGCACTATACGGCCCGTAAAGTGATTTACGGACCGTATAGTGCAGTCGTCCTCCAGCTTGTCAAAAATCTCAACTTTCTGTAAATGTTGAATATGGTTAAATACGACCGAGTTTATGGCCCGTAAACTGGTTTACGGACCGTAAACCAGGTCGTAACCTGCCATGTCCACCAGCCAAACTTTCTGTTTTTGGAATGCTTAAAAATGACAACAGTGGACAGACTGTAAATCAAAATACGGTCCGTATATGGTGGTTTACGACCACTGTTCACCCCGACAAGAATTCATTAAAGACCAGATTTTGTGATTTTAAAAAGGGACTTTGACTTCATATTACTTCATTATTCATCCAACAACTCAAGAGACCTCTAGAACATTCCAAATATTTCCTCCACAAGAATTCAAGAGAATCAAAGGAGATATCAAGATTATCAAAACCAAATTCATAAAAGTAAGTGTAAGAACACATCAGAGGATCTTCTAAGTCAAGAAATTCCCAAGAAGGTGGAACTAGGGTTTTGGCTAATTGAAGTATTTCAACTTAAGGATTTTTCAACCATCCTCCAAGGTAAGTTTCATGATTATTCCATATTGTTTGAAGTATTGGAAATCTTAGACACTTGAAATGTACAAGAACATAGAAATGGGTCATTATTGAGTGAATAGTGGCATGAATGAGTGATAGTGGAATCGAACTATGAATATGAAGTGTTGTGAGTACTATTACGTTATAAATGATGTTTATATCATGAAACAAGCATTAAATGCATGAAAACGCAAGGATGAGCTAGAAGTAGAAATAAGGGAAAATTGGAGGAAAATGGTGGATTTTGCCAAACGCACGTAAATGACGATTGTCGATTATGATATTGCGAATAATGTTATGAATATTGGGAGTTGATATAGAACGTGAGAAAATTAGTATGAGCGAAGGAAGCGTTGTCCGACTTCTCCTAGAATTAGCGACACGTTCTTATAGTCAGTTACTAATGTTGATACGAATTCTCTTATGAAGGTAACGACGTGATATCGACGGAGAACGAGTGAGCGATATCTTAGCTAAATGACCAAGGTATGTGAGGCTAGTCCTTCTTTCTAATGGCATGAATCTTTTAGTTTGAATCCCTATTCCTTTTAATGAGTTCTTACATTCTAAGAAGTTAAAAGTGTATGCCTACTATATGAGATAAGTTATGCGATATGATGACACTAGAATGATGATGATGTTATTCCTTGCCTACACTCACCTTATGTACCAGTCCTTTCAAGGTGAGGCAGAATGTCCATGATGGTTAAATAATGTAATCGGCGGATCACGACCTTACATCACCCCGATAGAGTAAAGTTGATCATGAGTCTTATATATGCGTTATGGTAAGATAAGTATTTTATGATAAGCATATTACTATGAGCATTTATATTGAGCATGTCATGAGCATTTCACACCAGGCCTAGTTGGCCGGGCAGACACTGCTTCGGCGGGCGGCGATACGGATACACCACGACCTACGGGCGTGGGTAGACACCACTAGTGGGCGGCATGAGATGGTACCCCGGACACGGGAGGCCTGGACGCGGGATAATATTATTGATTATCACACCGTTCCGACATGGACGGGCAGCTTGCATATGATGCATACATGTTATGATGATGAGTATGAGTAAGATAGCCTGCATTACTTCATTTATGATTATCAGTCAGATTTATATGTCTCATGTTGATGTTATTCCCATATTACTGATGTCTCTTTTCATTATGTATGCCTCTCATACTCGGTACAATATTCGTACTGACGTCCTTTCTTCGGACGCTGTGTTCATGCCCACAGGTAGACAGGGAGGAAAGCTTGGCCCAGGTCCTCAGTAGCTGTCAGCTGATAGATAGCACTCCATTGTTCGGGGGTGCTTATGACTATTCTTTTGATGTACATTCATATATGCATATTTTGGGCATGACGGAGTCTTGTTCCGTCCATGTATTCATTATGTTAGCAAAGGCTCGTAGATACGCAGTGTGGGTTAGATGGTCTCACAAGATGTTTTCATATGTATGTGTATTATTTTGATGGCCAAGGGGCAAATGTATATAAAGTATTTATATTTTGATTAAATATGATTTTCCTACAATTGGTATGTAAAATTGATAAAAGAGTATTAAATGAGCGAGTCCAGCAGTAGAGTAAGCGGTGCTCGGTAATTGCTCCAGGTACCCGTCGCGGCCCCTAGCTGGGTCGTGACAGAAGTGGTATCAGAGCAGTTCGCCCTAGGAAGTGTCTACGAGCCGTGTCTAGTAGAGTCTTGTTTATGGTGTGTTGCGCGCCACGCTAATAAACAAGAGGCTACAGGGCAATTAGGAAAATGACCATCCTTATTCTCATGAATCGTGCGATAGAGCCATGTCTAGGATTATATCATTCCTAAAAGTGTGTTATGGTTTCAGAAAAATGCCGCCGAAAGGAAAAGCTACAGCTGCCCAGAAATGCAAAGCTACGAAGAAGAAGCGGGCAGAAAGGGAGCCTCCGGCGGGGGTAGAGGAAAGTGAATCGCAAAGTGAGGCCGTGCCCAGTGTAGAAGAGCAGGGAGGAGCCTCAGCTCCGATTCCCCCACCGGGTGCTTCGGGTCAACAAGTGTCCGAGGCTATAAATTTATTGACGCAGTTGGTTGCCGCTCAGGCACAACGACAGAATGCGGGCCCAAGTGATCGTTCTGCTAGTGCAAGAGCCCGTGATTTCCTTACTCTAAATCCTCCAGAATTTTTTGGGTCGAAGCCGGATGAGGACCCACAAGGTTTTATCGATGAAATGCTGAGGACGTTAACACTTATGCATGCTTCTGAGACTGAATCTGTGGAGTTGGCCTCATATAGACTTCGCGACGTGGCGGTACTACGCTATAAGAATTGGGTGATAACAAGAGGGGAGAATGCACCACCTCCTGTGTGGCAAGAGTTTGTAGATGCCTTTATTCGTCACTACTTGCCACCTGAAGTCCTCCGAGCTAGAGCGGACAGGTTCTTGAATTTGAAACAGGGAAGCATGAGTGCCCGAGAGTATAGTATGCAATTCAATTCATTCGCCCGGTATGCTCCGACTATGGTGGCTGACATGGGAGACCGAGTCTATAGATTTGTGAGTGGTTTAGAACCACATTTGTTCAGAGATTGCCTGACAGCCTCTTTGCAAGACGGGATGGATATTTCCCGGATACAGGCCCATGCTCAGAACCTCGAGGAACGACAACAACAACAGAGAAGTGATCGTGAGGGTGACAGAAGACAAGGTAAGAGGGCTAGATCTATGGGGGAGAGCAGTGAGTACCGAGGGGGACCAAGACAGACATATTCTAGGCACTCAGGTCAGTCAGTGACTAGTGCACCTCCTAGATGTCACACCCTCATCTTGATAGGGCATGATGGGCACCCGACTCCCTTCAGAGTCGAGCGAACCCTTAAACATTCGCTTTACGAAAACCTGTCATTTCAAAAACTTTTAAACACAAGAAACTTTTCCAAATAGAGGTCATTGTCTTTATACAAATTATAAAAAAACTTTCAATCAATTACGTACTTTTTACCAACTGAAATCATCTAAAAATACATACTCTTTTAACGTCTATAAATGATTCGCACTTCTCGACGCCTTATCCACAGGACACTGTCTGCAAAGTCTCTAACACATACAAAACACCATAACAAAGGTACTCGACTCGGCAATACTCCGAACTGAGATGGAGCTCGCCAATCCCGTTGGAATACCTTCTAGCAAAATCTTCTACTCACCTGGGTGTACCTGCGTGGCATGAAACGCAGCCCCCGAAGAAAGGGGGTCAGTACGGAATATGTACTGAATATGTAAAGGGGGAATAAATGATAACCATCGAATAATTTAGGAAAGAAGAAATCATAACCAACCCAATACCTGCAGCCTTCGCTGGAAGAAACGTAAATATGTACGCAAATCTTAAGCAGGCTTCAAGTAAATAATTGCAATCTAACTAACATTTTCAAAATAAGTAATGTAATCTAACACACCTCCTTTAAGTGAATAATGCAATGCAAAACACGTGCCGCTTCCGGCAAATTAATGATGGCCCCTTCGGGCAGCCGCTTCCGGCTCTATATCAATAATGGCCCCTTCGGGCAGCCGCTTCCGGCTCTATATCAATAATGGCCCCTTCAGGCAGCCGCTTCCGGCTCAACATCAATAGTGGCCCATTCGGGCATGAATGCAAATATGCAAATGTATGGAAATCTCTTTTAAAGAAAATCCATAACATAAACTAAGGCCACGTGTCACATAGCACACTCAGACATAAACTGAGGCCATAGCGCACCCAGGCGTAAGCTGAGGCCATAGCTCACTCAGGCACGAGCTGAGGCCATATATCATATAGCACACTTAGCTACGTCATGAAGTCATCTAGTGACAGGCTTGAAAATCTCGCACCCCCTTCGGAGTTGTTTTTGGAAAGTCTAAATAATAAAATATCACACTCCCTTCGGAGTGGTTTTGAAAATCGACTTTATGTTTCCTTTAGTACAAAACTAGTTTTCTTGAAATCATTAGTAAACCACAAGCACGTTTCAAGTAAATCCGAGTTAGTCTACGAAAGTTACGAGCTTTTGAAGTACGGAACCTTCTAAAAACATTTCATAAGCCATATTTCGAAATTCAAGTATTATTCATATTAGGAAACTTCTGAATAATGTTTTGGACAAAATCAAATAGGGACCTTAAGATTATATTTAAGTATCAAAATATTCATCAAAGACTTTAGTCATATCGATTTTCTTTCGAACAACATTCGGAAATATACCCACTAAAATCTTTGAACGTCATGTATATACATATCAAACCATATGGAGTACTTATGGAAATCAAAGACATCGGCCATCCTAGTGGCGCTAAGAATAGAATTTTCCTTAGAATCATACATATACGTTATTTGTTCATTTCATAAAGGTCATGCCAAAAGAAAGAAAGGTAGGCTCTACATACCTGTCAGTGACTTAGTCGTGGATCCTTTTCGCCTCGTCGCCCTTTTAGCCTATTTATATAAAAGTAACGTTATCGTTAGTAACTATATTTTCTAGTCCACAATTCTATAACCCATTTCTTATTGAACCTATATTTTAGTTTATATATCCCCATTTAGGGTTTTTTTATTATCTAAAAATCTAGCGAAAATCCGGCAGCACTTCCCCTATACATTCGCCTATCCCAAATTTTCAATCGCCCTCCTGTTGACACAGAAATACCAACAACAACATATGGATACAATCATATCTTCAATTCCTTCAATTCAACGAAAACAACATCATATTCACATCAACAAAATTCCAACTTTAATTTTCTAATCTTTTCGCCATATAATCCATGATAATAACAACCACACTACTAATTAAACATCATTTACCATAACTAGTTTAAATTGGCCCCATACGGCTCAAACTCTACTTCCATATCAACATACACAACTCTTGCAATTTCTTCCACATCCACCAATTCATACAAAGACTAATCATCTTCTAAAATATGTAGGAAAATATTAAACCTTACCTTAATAGTAGCGCCGTGAATAGTGACGCCGTGAACAGTACCCCGCAATGAATAGTAGTCGTCGTGAACAGATCGCCGTGAACAGTGCCCGAACCTCTCTCTCAATTCTCTATCCACAAGATAAAAAAATGATCTTTTGTTGCTGAATTTTTCTGGAAATAATGGGAACTTTTGTGCTTAAAAAAATGAGATTTTTGTCCCTTAAAAAGGAATGCTGAAGTCGGTTTCACTGTAGGTACAGTACTGTGGCAGTACTGTCGCGGTACTGTTGCAGTAGTGTAGCGGTACCGCGGGAATGTTGTTTCTGCATCGACAGTTCAGTTTGTAACGTCTATAATTCCCTATTCTGATGTCCTATCAATGAACGGTTTGTTGCATTACAAACTAGACTCAACGAACTTCATTTTAGTATTTTGAAATACCTTAAAACTCCACATATACTATGAGGTATGCGCCTCCAAAGTTGACTAAAACCCATCTCGCGTTTCTCAAATTTTCGTCGAACTTATTTTCTTCAATTTGCTCGATCTCGAAATATTCTGAAATTATCCATACATGGTATTTATCACGTATTACACTAATAATGGCCATGTTCTCGTGTTTCAAAGTGCTTTTTCCCGATTACGACTTACGAGATCGTAATTCACCCGTTTTCTTCGTTGTTACGTACTTTCCATGGCTTGTGCCTTTCAAAGCATCCTGGGATGTCTCCGATACCCCATTACTACGATGAGGTACATGCCATACTCATGCACTGGAAATGCGAGGTATAACATCCTTCCCCCCTTTTGAACATTCGTCCTCGAATGTTGGACTGACTCTGAATTCCCAGTACTTTCTCAAGTGTTCTCTTAGTTAATTATGTCCTTCACATACCCCTTCTGTTTGTCGACTTGCTTTAATCCATTATAACGCACTCCAGGTCCTTACGTAGTCATTCCTATAGTATTTCCTCTTTTGTTGTTTCCCGAGGTAATAATTCCACGTCATTGCCTTCACTCTCCTCTTAATTCGCAGTCCGTTGTTAGTTGTATTGCGAGCTCTTCCGTTGAAATCTTACTTTCTGCCTTGTGCGGTTAGTCTTAACTTGACTCCTTCTTCTTTCAATTAACTCCTCCTCTTTCTGTGTTCGTTTTCACTTTCGTTACAACTTGACTTTTATCCTAAATTTTCCCTATAGAACTTTGTAAGTCCTTCTTATTCTAAATTTGCTTTCCCGTTTCACACTAATCACATCATATCCTCTAGTTACTTCCTTGCTAGGCTTCACTCACTTCTAAAACAATCCTTATGGTATTCATATTACATCCTGCGGACTAGGCGTACCTAACCCTTTAACATTTTCTGATTGATCTTGCCCTATCGGCATCAACTTTCAAGGCACATTATGAACCTATATTTCATTCTCCTTTTTACTTATTCCTGGAAAATTTTGGGCAGAGTTTCCTCTGTACTTCTTACTATCCCAGAACCTGCACGCAGGAAATACCAACAATGCCTCACAGGGCCAACATATATACACATATATCATATCGTATCATAGCCACACAGGGCTCCCAATTTCCAGAAAAAGTATAAAGGTGTCGGGACTTGCCTCATATATCGCACCTCGAGACGTACCTGATCCTTTAACTATCTGTTCTGTTGTACTTTTCTATCCACCTTCTCTTTCATCCTCCAATCTTACATTTCAATCATATTCCAATATTCTTACCTTATACGACACACCTCTTTCGTACCATAACTTACTTGCTTATTGTGTAGCTCCCAATATCATCGGTCACTTTCTTTTGTCGATATCATTCTTCAGCTGAAATCAAAGGTTAGTGTAAGGGACTTCATTCCTTACGACTGGGCTCTATCAAACGATTTTAGGTATGAAAGAAAGAATGAAACCCTATTAATGTCTCGTAGCCTCCTGTATATAGATGTGGTGCACAACACACCGATAAACAAGACTCTACTAGACACGACTTTGCAGACAACCCCTAGGACGACCTGCTCTGATACGACTTTGTCACACCCTCATCTTGATAGGGCATGATGGGCACCCGACTCCCTTCAGAGTCGAGCGAACCCTTAAACATTCGCTTTACGAAAACCTGTCATTTCAAAAACTTTTAAACACATGAAACTTTTCCAAATAGAGGTCATTATCTTTATACAAATTATAAAAAAACTTTCAATCAATTACGTACTTTTTACCAACTAAAATCATCTAAAAATACATACTCTTTTAACGTCTATAAATGATTCGCACTTCTCGACGCCTTATCCACAGGACACTGCCTGCAAAGTCTCTAACACATACAAAACACCATAACAAAGGTACTCGACTCGGCAATACTCCGAACTGAGATGGAGCTCGCCAATCCCGCTGGAATACCTTCTAGCAAAATCTTCTACTCACCTGGGTGTACCTGCGTGGCATGAAACGCAGCCCCCGAAGAAAGGGGGTCAGTACGGAATATGTACTGAATATGTAAAGCGGGAATAAATGATAACCATCGAATAATTTAGGAAAGAAGAAATCATAACCAACCCAATACCTGCAGCCTTCGCTGGAAGAAACGTAAATATGTACGCAAATCTTAAGCAGGCTTCAAGTAAATAATTGCAATCTAACTAACATTTTCAAAATAAGTAATGTAATCTAACACACCTCCTTTAAGTGAATAATGCAATGCAAAACACGTGCCGCTTTCGGCAAATTAATGATGGCCCCTTCGGGCAGCCGCTTCCGGTTCTATATCAATAATGGCCCCTTCGGGCAGCCGCTTCCGGCTCTATATCAATAATGGCCCCTTCGGGCAGCCGCTTCCGGCTCAACATCAATAGTGGCCCATTCGGGCATGAATGCAAATATGCAAATATATGGAAATCTCTTTTAAAGAAAATCCATAACATAAACTAAGGCCACGTGTCACATAGCACACTCAGACATAAACTGAGGCCATAGCGCACCCAGGCGTAAGCTGAGGCCATAGCTCACTCAGGCACGAGCTGAGGCCATATATCATATAGCACACTTAGCTACGTCATGAAGTCATCTAGTGACTTAGGCTTGAAAATCTCGCACCCCCTTCGGAGTGGTTTTTGGAAAGTCTAAATAATAAAATATCGCACTCCCTTCGGAGTGGTTTTGAAAATTGACTTTATGTTTCCTTTAGTACAAAACTAGTTTTCCTGAAATCATTAGTAAACCACAAGCATGTTTCAAGTAAATCCGAGTTAGTCTACGAAAGTTACGAGCTTTTGAAGTACGGAACCTTCTAAAAACATTTCATAAGACATATTTCGAAATTCAAGTATTATTCATATTAGGAAACTTCTGAATAATGTTTTGGACAAAATCAAATAGGGACCTTAAGATTATATTTAAGTATCAAAATATTCATCAAAGACTTTAGTCATATCGATTTTCTTTCGAACAACTTTCGGAAATATACCCACTAAAATCTTTGAACGTCATGTATATACATATCAAACCATATGGAGTACTTATGGAAATCAAAGACATCGGTCATCCTAGTGGCGCTAAGAATAGAATTTTCCTTAGAATCATACATATACGTTATTTGTTCATTTCATAAAGGTCATGCCAAAAGAAAGAAAGGTAGGCTCTACATACCTGTCAGTGACTTAGTCGTGGATCCTTTTCGCCTAGTCGCCCTTTTAGCCTATTTATATAAAAGTAACGTTATCGTTAGTAACTATATTTTCTAGTCCACAATTCTATAACCCATTTCTTATTGAACCTATATTTTAGTTTATATATCCCCATTTAGGGTTTTTTTATTATCTAAAAATCTAGCAAAAATCCGGCAGCACTTCCCCTATACATTCGCCTATCCCAAATTTTCAATCGCCCTCCTGTTGACACAGAAATACCAACAACAACATATGGATACAATCATATCTTCAATTCCTTCAATTCAACGAAAACAACATCATATTCACATCAACAAAATTCCAACTTTAACTTTCTAATCTTTTCGCCATATAATCCATGATAATAACAACCACACTACTAATTAAACATCATTTACCATAGCTAGTTTAAATTGACCCCATACGGCTCAAACTCTACTTCCATATCAACATACACAACTCTTGCAACTTCTTCCACATCCACCAATTCATACAAAGACTAATCATCTTCTAAAATATGTAGGAAAATATTAAACCTTACCTTAATAGTAGCGCCAGGAATAGTGACGTCGTGAACAGTACACCGCCATGAATAGTAGCCGTCGTGAACAGTTCGCCGTGAATAGTGCCCCCCGTGAACAGTGCCCGAACCTCTCTCTCAATTCTCTATCCACAAGATAAAAAAATGATCTTTTGTTGCTGAATTTTTCTGGAAATATTGGGAACTTTTGTGCTGAAAAAAATGAGATTTTTGTCCCTTAAAAAGGAATGCTAAAGTCGGTTTCACTGTAGCTACAGTACTGTGGCAGTACTGTCGCGGTACTGTTGCAGTACTGTAGCGGTACCGCGGGAATGTTGTTTCTGCATCGACAGTTCAGTTTGTAACGTCTATAATTCCCTATTCTGATGTCCTATCAATGAACGGTTTGTTGCATTACAAACTAGACTCAACGAACTTCATTTTAGGATTTTGAAATACCTTAAAACTCCACATATACTATGAGGTATGCGCCTCCAAAGTTGACTAAAACCCATCTCGCGTTTCTCAAATTTTCGTCGAACTTATTTTCTTCAATTTGCTCGATCTCGAAATATTCTGAAATTATCCATACATGGTATTTATCACTTATTACACTAATAATGGCCATGTTCTCGTGTTTCAAAGTGCTTTTTCCCGATTACAACTTACGAGATCGTAATTCACCCGTTTTCTTCGTTGTTACGTACTTTCCATGGCTTGTGCCTTTCAAAGCATCCTGGGATGTCTCCGATACCCCATTATTACGATGAGGTACATGCCATACTCATGCACTGGAAATGCGAGGTATAACACTAGATTCTCAGATAAGAGGGTTGATCGTTCTACTCAGTCAGGCCAGGGGCAGAGTTCGAGGGCCTCAAATTCGCAGTCCAGGGGAGACTTTAGCCAGAGGAGACCTCCAGTGCCGCGGTGTAGCCAGTGTGGCAAATTACATTCCGGACAGTTTCGTCAGGGTTCGAATGCTTGTTATGCTTGCGGGCAAGTCGGTCACATGATGAGAGATTGTCCCTCAGCAAGAGATAGAGCTGGGACTCAGCCTACAGGTTCAGCAGCGGGTTCTTCTTCAGCACGCCCGACAGCACAGACTCCTCAGACTACAGCAGGTTGAGGCAGAGGTAGAGGGGGAGCATCTACTTCAGGTGTTGTTCAGCCCTGTGTGTATGCTTTAGCTGCGCGACAGGATCTTGAGTCTTCCCCAGATGTTGTCACAGGTACCCTGACTATATTTTCCCGTGATGTATGTGCTCTGATTGATCCGGGTTCTACCTTCTCATATATTACTCCGTATATCGCTGATTGTGTTGGGGTGACACCTGAGCCAATTAAACCTTTCGAAGTATTCACTCCGGTTGGTGATCCTGTAATAGCGAGACAAGTATATAAGAATTGTGTGGTCATTATATGTGATCGTCAGACAAGGGCCGATCTAATTGAACTTGAGATGATAGATTTTGACGTAATTATGGGTATGGACTGGTTGGCATCATGCTATGCTAATGTTTGTTGCCGGACAAAGGTAATCCGATTCCAATTTCCGGGAGAGCCCATACTCGAGTGGAAAGGTAATACAATTTCCCCAAAGGGTAGGTTTATTTCCTACCTTAAGGCGAGAAAGATGATAGCCAAGGGTTATATTTGTCATCTAGTTCGGGTTCATGACACGGAAGCGGAAGTGCCAACATTCCAGTCTGTCCCGGTAGTGAATGAATTCCCAGATGTGTTTCCCGACGAGTTACCAGGCCTTCCTCCAGAAAGGGAGATCGACTTTGCTATTGATGTACTACCAGACACCGAGCCTATTTCTATTCCTCCGTATCAGATGGCTCCAGCAGAACTGAAAGAGCTAAAAGCACAGCTAAAGGATTTACTTGAGAAGGGGTTTATAAGGCCTAGTTCCTCGCCATAGGGAGCACCAGTCTTGTTCGTAAGGAAGAAAGACGGATCGCTACGAATGTGCATCGACTACAGGCAGTTGAACAAAGTGACGGTGAAGAACAGATATCCCCTTCCTAGGATTGACGACTTGTTCGATTAGTTGCAAGGTGATAAATGGTTTTCCAAATAGATCTGAGATCGGATTATCATCAAGTGAGAATTAGGGAAGCAGACATTCCCAAGACTGCCTTCAGGACAAGATATGATCACTATGAGTTTCGAGTAATGTCGTTCGGATTGACGAATGCCCCGGCAGTGTTCATGAATTTAATCAATAATGTGTTCAGTCCGTTCTTGGACCTTTTTGTGATAGTGTTCATCGACGATATTTTGGTGTACTCTCGCACAGAATCAGAACATGCAGATCATCTAAGAATTGTTCTTGGCGTTCTTCGAGATCGAGAATTGTATGCAAAGTTTTCGAAGTGCGAGTTTTGGCTTAATTCTGTTGCATTCCTGGGTCATGTTATCACAGATGATGGTGTTCGAGTTGACACTCAGAAAATAGAAGTTGTGAAGACTTGGCCAAAGCCTACGACGCCTACAGAAGTTCGTAGTTTTTTGGGTTTGGCAGGTTATTATCGAAGATTCGTAGAGGGCTTCTCATCTATTTCAGCCCCATTGACAAAGTTAACCTAGAAGTCGGCTAAATTCCAGTGGAGTGATGCCTGTGAGCGTAGCTTCCAAGAGTTGAAAAACAGGCTGACCTCAGCGCCAGTGCTAACACTTCCAGAAGGATCAGATGGCTATGTAGTATATTGTGACGCCTCCAGTGTGGGATTAGGATGTGTGTTGATGCAGAATGGGAAAGTTATTGCATATGCTTCGAGACAGTTGCGAAAACATGAACAGAATTACCCCACTCATGATCTTGAGCTAGCTGCGATAATTCATGCATTGAAAATATGGAGACACTACTTATATGGTGTGCACGTGGACATCTATACAGGTCACAAAAGCCTTCAATATATTTTCAAACAGAAGGAGTTGAACCTGCGGCAAAGGAGATGGTTAGAATTACTGAAGGATTATGATATGAACATTCTATATCATCCAGGGAAGGCGAATGTAGTAGCGGATGCACTTAGCCGCCGATCGTTGGGTAGTTTATGTGGAGTTCCTTCGGAAAAGCGAGAAATGGTTCGTGAAGTCCATCAGTTAGCAAGTCTCGGCGTACGACCCATTGATTCAGGAAATACAGGTATTAGCGTCAATGACCCCACAGTTTCTTCCTTGAATCTAGAAGTGAAGGACCGGCAAAATGAAGATCCTCAGTTAAGCCACTATCGAGATCTATCTCAGGAAAAGGAAGAGTCTCCATTCGAAGTTTCCATAGAAGGGGTTCTTAGATATCGAGGTCGGCTATGTGTACCGAATGTGGCAAACTTGCGCCAACGGATTTTAGAGGAAGCACATTATTCTCGGTATTCTATTCATCCAGGTGCAACCAAGATGTACCACGATCTCAAATTGGTATACTGGTGGGATGGCATGAAGCGAGACATAGCAGAAGTTGTAGCACAGTGTCCGAATTGCCAGCAAGGGAAGGCCGAGCATCAAAAGCCAGGAGGGTTATTGCAAGCAATGGAAATTCCTACATGGAAATAGGAAGAGCTTAACATGGATTTTGTGGTAGTATTACCCCGTACGCGAGGGAAGTATGATTCTATACTGGTGATCGTGGATAGGCTCACGAAAGCAGCTCATTTTCTCCCCGTTAGGACCATATATTCAGCGGAGGATTATGCTAAATTGTATCTCAAGGAGATTGCATGACTTCACGGTATTCCTTTGGCCATTATCACAGACAGAGGGGCACAATTCACAGCCAAGTTCTGGAAGTCCTTCCAAGAAGGTCTAGGTACCCATGTTAAGCTCAACACGGCGTTCCATCCGCAGACTGACGGACAAGCCGAGCGCACTATTCAGACCTTAGAGGATATGCTACGGGCATGTGTAATGGACTTTGGCGGTAATTGGGATGAGCATTTGCCTCTTATTGAATTTTCCTATAATAACAGCTATCATTCTAGCATTCAAATGGCCCCGTATGAAGCCTTATATGGGAGAAAATGCAGTTCTCCAATTGGATGGTTTGAAACCGGAGAAGTACAATTGATAGGCCCCGACTTGATCCAACAAGAAGTTGAAAGGTTAAAGTGATTCGAGACCGACTGTTAACAGCTCAATGTCGCCAAAAGTCTTATGCAGATAATCGCCGACGAGATTTGAAATTTCAGGTGGGCGAATGGGTGGTCCTGAAGGTATCGCCGATGAAGGGAGTGATGAGATTTGGCAAGAAAGGAAAGCTAAGTCCCAGATATATCAGACCCTACCAAATTATTTACAAGGTGGGTCGAGTAGCCTATGAATTGGACTTGCCTTCATAGCTCGAATCCGTGCATCCAGTATTCCATGTTTCGATGCTCCACAAGTGTATTGGAGACCCAACAAAAATAGTCCCGATTGATGATGTGCAAGTAACAGAGGAGCTAACATACGAGGAGATGCCCATTGCCATTTTGGATGGACAAGTTCGAAGGCTTCGGAATAAAGAGGTTGCTTCGGTCAAAGTTCTATGGCGGAACAATAATCGAGAAGAAATGACTTGGGAAGCGGAGGAGAAGATGAAATCCATGTACCCCCATTTGTTCCAATCGATGGTGTAAGGTATGTATGTTTTAATTTTATGTTTTTGGTCGTCTGTGGCCATAAAAGTGTTGATGTTGTGATATAGCCCTGTGAGGCGAAGATATTGTGGGTTGTTGTAATGGAAAGGTAGTATCCAACTTACAAAGGAAACTCTGGCAAAAAATTTTCAGAATCCCCGAGTGTCGAACATTCGAGGACGAATGTTCCAAAAGGGGGGAAGAATGTTACACCTCGGAAATTTCTCCATACTTGTATGATGAGTGGAATGATGAAAATTGAGTGAATGATGTTTTATTAAGTCGGGAATGGCTAATTAAGAAATTTTGGAAATAAGAAAGTTGCGGAAAATGTTTCAGCACAGTGGTCGTATATGGCACTATACGGCCCGTAAAGTGATTTACGGACCGTATAGTGCAGTCGTCCTCCAGCTTGTCAAAAATCTCAACTTTCTGTAAATGTTGAATATGGTTAAATACGACCCAGTTTACGGCCCGTAAACTGGTTTACGGACCGTAAACCAGGTCGTAACCTGCCATGTCCACCAGCCAAACTTTCTGTTTTTGGAATGCTTAAAAATGACCACAGTGGATGGACCGTAAATCAAAATACGGTCCGTATATGGTGGTTTACGACCACTGTTCACCCCGACAAGAATTCATTAAAGACTAGATTTTGTGATTTTAAAAAGGGACTTAGACTTCATATTACTTCATTATTCATCCAACAACTCCAGAGACCTCTAGAACATTCCAAATATTTCCTCCACAAGAATTCAAGAGAATCAAAGGAGATATCAAGATTATCAAAACCAAATTCATAAAAGTAAGTGTAAGAACACATCAAAGGATCTTCTAAGTCAAGAAATTCCCAAGAAGGTAGAACTATGGTTTTGCCTAATTGAAGTATTTCAACTTAAGGATTGTTCAACCATCCTCCAAGGTAAGTTTCATGATTATTCCATATTGTTTGAAGTATTGGAAAGCTTAGACACTTGAAATGTAGAAGAACATAGAAATGGGTCATTATTGAGTGAATAGTGGCATGAATGAGTGATAGTGGAATCGAACTATGAATATGAAGTGTTGTGAGTACTAATACGTTATAAATGATGTTTATATCATGAAACAAGCATTAAATGCATGAAAACGCAAGGATGAGCTAGAAGTAGAAATAAGGGAAAATTGGAGGAAAATGGTGGATTTTGCCAAACGCATGTAAATGACGATTGTCGATTATGATATTGCGAATAATGTGATGAATATTGGGAGTTGATATAGAACGTGAGAAAATTAGTATGAGCGAAGGAAGCGTTGTTCGACTTTTCCTAGAACTAGCGACACGTTCTTATAGTCAGTTACTAATGTTGATACGAATTCTCTTATGAAGGTAACGACGTGATATCGACGGAAAACAAGTGAGCGATATCTTAGCTAAACGACCAAGGTATGTGAGGCTATTCCTTCTTTCTAATGGCATGAATCATTTAGCTTGAATCACTATTCCTTTCATGAGTTCTTACATTCTAAGAAGTTAAAAGCGTATGCCTACGAATGTCTATATGAGATAAGTTATGCGATATGATGACACTAGAATGATGATGATGTTATTCCTTGCCTACACTCACCTTATATACTAGTCCTTTCAAGGTGAGGCGGAATGTCCATGATGGTTCCATAATGTAATCGGGGGATCACGACCTTACGTCACCCCGATAGAGTAAAGTTGATCATGAGTCTTATATATGCGTTATGGTAAGATAAGTATTTTATGATAAGCATATTACTATGAGCATTTATATTGAGCATGTCATGAGCATTTCACACCAGGCCTAGTTGGCCGGGCAGACACCGCTTCGGCGGGCGGCGATACAGATACACCATGACCTACGGGCGTGGGCAGACACCACTAGTGGGCGGCATGAGATGGTACCCCGGACACGGGAGGCCTGGACGCGGGCTAATATTATTGATTATCCCACCGTTCCGACATGGATGGGCAGCTTGCATATGATGCATACATGTTATGATGATGAGTATGAGTAAGATAGCCTGCATTACTTCATTTATGATTATCTGTCAGATTTATATGTCTCATTTTGATTTTATTGCCATATTACTGATGTCTCCTTTCATTATGTATGCCTCTCAAACTCGGTACAATATTCGTACTGACGTCCTTTCTTCGGACGCTGTGTTCATGCCCACAGGTAGACAGGGAGGAGAGCTTGGCCCAGGTCCTCAGTAGCTGTCAGCTGATAGATAGCACTCCATTGTTCGGAGATGCTTATGACTATTCTTTTGATGTACATTCATATATGCATATTTTGGGCATGACGGAGTCTTGTTCCGTCCATGTATTCATTATGTTAGTAGAGGCTCGTAGATACGCAGTGTGGGTTAGATGGTCTCACAACATGTTTTCATATGTATGTGTATTATTTTGATGGCCAAGGGGCAAATATATATAAAGTATTTATATTTTGATTAAATATGATTTTCCTACAATTGGTATGTAAAATTGATAAAAGAGTATTAAATGAGTGAGACCAGCAGTAGAGTAAGCGGTGCTCGTTAACTGCTCCAGGTACCCGTCGCGGCCCCTAGCTCGGTCGAGACAGCTCTTCAGTAGATGAGTAGTGTGGTTTTAAGAGAAAGGAATCGTGGAAATACCTATAATGTGAGTACTAGAGTTATATTTTTGAGGTAAGACCGTACTTGAGGTAGTACATTATGTGGCCAGTAATATAGACTGGATAGTTTGGATGAGCGCTCTCGGTTATTAAGGACTTGGGAGTAGTTGCATAAGATTTAGAGCGGCAGTTGTAAGATTGGATACTTTTAAAAAAATTATGGGCATATCGAGGTGGTACAATGAGGTGTTCGATTGTTAAATAATTATTAAATAAGGCTACAGGTTTTGCGTCGAAGATTCGGGGTAGTATTAGATTTGAGTATCAGGTAAAGGTTGAGAAGCATGAAGATTGGAATCATAAGGTATAGGTCTTCGGTACTAAGTTAATAACTTGGATAGGACTCAACTTGTGGAGTCGAGGGTGATAGACATGATTTGTTATGCGTGAGGAAAAGATTAGAATTGGCCGCCACAGATGTGCGATAGGACTGTGATTTTTTTTGAAAATTTGGAGTCAGTTCAAATGATTATTGGTGATATTCGAGAGTTGTACATTCATTTAGGGTCAGCATTGTTCACGTTAAGCTTAATGGTGTATGATTATATTCTAGGAAGATATTTAAGGATTCGATACGTTTCGGCTCAAATTTGAGGTATGACAAATTTATCGAGCTTTGTTAGGGTTTTCTAGTGGATTTGATGATTTTTCTGAGAACAATTACTCGGATAGAATAATGATTTACAATGAGCTTAGTACAGATTTGAGGAGGTACTGTTGTGCGAGAGGTCTTTATAGTGAACAGTTGGGCTCCGACGGACTTTGCTCGGTGCGATATTAAGTGGTATGGTTCCTATATTGTGATTTGAAGATTTAAGAAGACTTGGAACTAGCCAAGTTGGCTGTCAGTAAGATCAGTTTTGATGGAATTGCGTAGAGATCTCTGATGGATCAAGGATTCTTTCTGGTGAGAGTGAGTTATGGTTTCAGGTTTGTGGTGTGTATGTTCATGTGTTCTAAGAAATCGCGATGTAAAAAACAGCTTTAGCAAGTGCGAAAGAAAGGTTAGCGAAAATCTGAATATCTTCTAGGTTCAGAATGTGCTATGGTTGTGGCCATGTTTCAGAGGATTGCGTTGGTTAGGGAAAGGGTTTGTGGGGCCTATTGATCATGTTCAGAGTTGCACTTTTATCAAATCGGAGAATTCGAGCAAGGCAATTCGTTTATTCAAGGATCAGTTGTGAGGGAAATTCAAATACAGAGATATGAGAATTGGAGCTTGAGCTAAGTTTAGAGAGTTGTGACTGGTAAAGTGAGCGATCAGGTTTTTCTAAATGTTACACCCAACAAGGGTGGAATGTGATGTGGGAAGGAGGGCCAGTGAGCCCGATGTGTATTGGCCTGTTTGAGACTATTCGTTGTATTGATCCTGTATTTTATGAGTTAGTTTTCACCAGGCCTATCAGGTGTTCATCCGGTTTTCCATGTTTCTAGGTTGAAAAAGTACCATTCTGATGGTTTCTGTATCATTCTTTGGGATTCAGTTCTGTGTGATGAGAATCCTTCCTATAAAAAGGGCCCCGATATGTGTTCGAGATATCCCAAGTTGTTGCGGGCTCAGGTATCTTTCCCCGTCCTCTTCTTTGTGGCTCGAGGATGAGCGATTGTTTAATTGGTATCTGATGTAACGACCCGTTTAGTCGTTACGGCTAGTTTGACCCCATTGACCATTTCCCAAGTTATATCAGCGTATATTTAACCCACGGGGACGAGTGGTACGAATTCTGAGGTCATTAGATGTGAAATAGGTTGGGTTTTGTGAAATTAGACTTAAAGTGAAAAATGTTTGACTTGAGGTTGACTTTTGGGTAAACGGACCATTATAAGAAATCCATCGATTTCGAGAGGTTCGGATGGTCATTTAGAATTTTTTGTGTATACTCGGTTCGGTTCCCAAAAACTCCAGCGCATTTTGAGACTTGGGATGGAAAGTTAGTTTTCAGGTATCGGGGGTTGACTCAGCCAACGAGACCTCCGTTGGGAATTTTGAGGCCACGAGTGCGTTCGTAGCGTGTTTTTATGTATATCTGCATATCTAGTTTGTGTGTATAGGGCCTCGGGTGATAATCAAATTTCGAAATGAGTATGTCAAACTTGACTTATTTTTTGGTTTCTGGTGTACTGCAATAGCAGCACCAATACCGCAATAGAGGCACCGCTATGGCGACTAAGTGCATTTTCTGGGTAACCGCTGTGGCGGTGGGGTGAGCGCTAAAGTGGGATTGTTATAGCGGGACCGTGTGTTACACCTCGGAATTTTTGTATGTCAAGCTATGAATAGGCTAACGCAAGTTAAGGTGTACTTGAAGTCTCTACAAGTAAGAAAGGATACTTAATAATTCTAATTAAGATTCCACAGACATTTGAGGCAAAAGGGGACAAGTTCGTCAAAGAAAGTTAAGGTAGAGTCTTGTTTGGGAGAATTTCACATCATTTGAGTTAAGTATTGCTTAGCATAACTTTGAGGAAGATATATAGAGCCCCTCGGATGGTTAATGAAGTTTTATATAAGTGCCAAGAAGCTTTCATAAGGATTAGAGGTCAAACGAATCAAAGAGAGCACGATTTCGCAAAACCGAGCAAAATAGGGCAGTGTGTGCCCGCACACTGAGTGTGCTGAGCCGCACAATGTGCGCTAACTCTCCAAAATTAGAGAGCTCACTTCCCAGCACCTCCCCTAAGTGGAGGGGAGAGTGTGCGACCGCACACTCAGTGTGCAAGGTCGCATACTCTCCGCTAACTCGGTCCGAGGGCGAAAATGCCACCTTTTTAAACCCCAAACGACCCTAAGTTCATTTCTAACTTCTTCCATTTATTTCTATACCCCTCTAGACCCTTCCAAAGAGTTATTGCAGGTTCCATACCACCCCACACCCTTCCATAACCATCTAAAGAGTGAATCAAGTGTAGAGAAGATCACTAGAGCTTGTGGAAGTCAAGGTTTCCTTTGGTGTTGATGTTGCGGTTTTCTTTCAAGTGGAGTATATTCATCCAAATACCATTACTACATAATAAAAGGTGAGTTCTACACTTATTTCATATAATTAAAGGTATTGAGGGGTTGAAAGACTTGGATTGGAGAAGAATGTAGAACATGAGCTCAAACATGGAGGAAATGGTATTTTGAGTAGTAAATTAAATTGAATCATGATTCTTAGTATGAGATGAGTATAATATCATGATGAATGATATTAGCAACATTGAGGAAGTATTATATGAAGAACTAAAATGGTGTTGTATTGTACTCATAATTATGGATAGGTTGAAAGTGAATTTGAGAAGTGAACAATATTTTACTTGAGAAATCTATTGATTATGATATTATGAATGTCGCTATTGATGTTTGGGAGTTGTTATATTATATGGAGAAAGTTGTCGAAACATAGGAAACACTGCCCAATATTCCTTAGCTCTTAGTTATGATAGTTGAGACCTAAATTATGCTTCCAGTTATCTAACCTTAGTACGAATTCTCTTAAATGTAGAATAGTGAACTTGGAGGGAAGCGTTTAGTCGACAAGGTTAAAGAGGCGTAAAGGTATGTAAGGCCAGCCCCTTCTTTTCCAAGGCATGATTCCTATAACATGATTTCCTTTATCTTTTCATGACTATCTTACATTCCAAAGAAAATTATAAGTCTATGATTTATAAGAGCTTCTCATGAGACGAAGATAAGAAATGTGTTATGAACATGGCAATGATAATGATGATTCTATGTCTGGAGATTCTAAAGCTTATAAAAGGATGCTAGTATGATATTAATGATCGTGATGTATGATTTCCTTGCTTGTAAGTCATTATTGATAATCTCGCCTTATAATGCTAGTTCATTCAAGGTGAAACATGACGATCATAATTATTCGATAAAATAATCGGAGGTTCCCGACCTTACGTCACTCCAAGAGAGTTAGAACTTTTACTTGAGCTCTTATACATGCTTCATGTTAAGTATATGATGATGATTACACCGTGTCTATATGGCACGGGCAGCACCGCTAAGGCGGGCGGCTTATGGATGACGACAACACTACTAGTGGGCGGCGTGAGATGACTACCCCGGGTGCGGTCTAATGATGTTATTGATTCAAACAGTTTATGTATATATGTGTGATATTTTTAAAGGTAAAAGTGAGCATGCATGATTCCGCCTCAAGAGGCAAGAAGTCACAATTATCTTTTCTTCCTATGCCTTCTATATTTCTTTATTATGTTATCATATATGCCTTACATACTCAGTACATTGTTCGTACTGACGTCCTTTATTTGATGGACGTTGTGTTCATGCCCACAGGTAGACAGGGAGGTGGCGCAGACGCTTAGGATCTTACTCAGCAGATCACAGGAGCACCACACTACTCCGGTGGTGCAGCCTATTGGTATATTCTTTTGTGTACAGATATGGGACATGGCGGGGTCCTGTCCCGTCACTATGATTTCAGTACTCCAGTTAGAGGCTCGTAGATGCATACATGTGAGTTATAGAAGCTATGTGACCCCTTCATTATTGATTTTGCCCATCATTTTTGTAGCCTTATGGGCCTATTCTTATATATGTCTTGGGAGATGTTTGGAGATTGTTTCATGATAAGTTGTGTTGAGAATGTTACATGCCCAGGTTGAGTATAATTGTTATGTCCCGTATGTTTGTACGTTGAATTATTCGTAAGTTAACCGACATCAGCTCTGAGGACAATATTATTTTGAGGTTATAAGTATTTATGTTGTTACACCCCGTAAGAGTCCGTGCTACTTGACTTAAGCCAAAATGAACGAGTTAAGAAAGTTCAAGGGAAGATAATCGAGTTAGTAAGAATATCGTTATATATATATGGTTTCCTTAAGTATCCCGAGGTGACATGGCAACCTAAAGGATTTCAAATCGTGTCATGAGTATGTATACGAGGTAATGTGAGTTCCCTTTTAAAGTATTTGAGATTATTAGTAATGATATAGAAGATGGACAAAAGATATGAATATACTTTTGCGATTGGAGTTTCGTCGAAGCTTTGTGACTTCTCTAGCTATGTTTAAGGTTATTGTCATTCTCTGGACCCTTCGAGACACGTGTATGGATTTTTATGGATGTATATGAGTATGTATATATATGTATAAGAGGTTACATGAGGGCTGGAAGAGGATTTGAAGTTAAACGAAATGAATCGGAACAACTTCAGTAAATCTCGAACCAGATTTTTAGCCCATATTGTTGGAGGCATATCTCATAGTATATGAGGAGTTTTCAGGTGTTTCAAAAGCCTAAAATGTTTTTGATCGAGTCTAGTTTCCAACTCAACGAACCTCTTGTCAAAATGATATCGGGATAAGGAGTTATGGATGATGCGAGTTGGGCTGGCAGGGCAGCAAGTTGCGACCCGACTCAAACATTTGCATTTCGGCCCATGAGTATATTTCGGCTCATGAGGCCTATTAACATTAATATATATGGAAAATTCATTTGAGGGCAGATCATTTGCATCTAGGAACTTCCAAAACATTAGAGATAGAGAGGGAGAGAACTTCTAGGCTAAGAAATCCTCTTTGATCAAAATCTGAGCCCCGAATCCCGAAGCTTATGAAGAGAAAAGCATTGTACGTTGTGTTGCCTTCAGTTTGAGCTAAAAATCATCCAAAAATAAGAGTTTTGACATGGTTGCTTCATACTTAAGGTAAGATTAAGGTCCCTTTTTCATTGTTAATAAGTTTATTTAGAGTTTTAACGGATTAGAACGGAGAAAATAGCGTTATAAACTAGTTTGTTGTTTTGTTGAGATTAAATGGATGGGATTAGCTGAGTTATGATGTATATTAATGGTTGGTATTGTTGTTGATGATTCAATTGAATTGAATTTTCGGGATTGTCCAGTTTATATAGGAAATGCTACCCGAATTTCATTAAGTTCCGTTCGTATACAAATTAGATAGTAAGTGGTGTAAATGGTATAATCGTGATATTATCGTCGTGATTGTAGGCATACGGACTCGAGGAGTAGACGTTGGGTGATTAGGTAGATTGTCAGGTATGTAAAGCTATCCATTCTTTCTTTTTTGCATAGTCTATATGAAACAAACAGACGACGAACATATAAACTCCAAAGGAGCTTATATTCTTAGAGATACTAGAATGGCTAATGTTCTTGATTTCTAGAAGCTATTTCATTATGTCCTGATACGTGTCTATGATTCCTGAAGTCTTATTTTGATATAATCCATAGTGACATTCGAGGGTGCCCCCAAGTTATTCAAGGAGTTCAGAAATAATTTTATGAGTCTCACTAGTATTATGACTCCAATCAATTCTAGTTCTCAGTGGTACATGACGTGACTGTTGTCTTGATTCTCAACTGTTAGTTCATTTTAATTATTCTATTGAGTCTCAAATGATTATTTTAGTTTGCATATGGTTGCTCATGATATTCTAATCGTGCATAGCGTTATTACATCATTTCACCGAGTCCGGGGACGGGTATGTATTCGTGCACAGTTTCATTGCGTTGTTCACCGAGTCCCTCACTAGAGGGCAGTGTACGGTATATATATATATGAATGTTTCACCGAGACCTTCACTATAGGGTAGGGTACGGTATATATATATGCTTGTTTCAACGAGACCTTCACTAAAGGACCGGGTACGGTATATACATATAATTATTTCACCGAGACCTTCACTAGAGGGTCGGGTACGGTATATATGTATATGACTTGATTCACCGAGTCCCAGAATGGGCCGGGTATGGTATATGATATAGATATGCATGATTCTCATCTCGTAAGGCACAGGTGCATTGGTATCTTGGATTATCATACTTGCCTTTTGTTATCTTTTATTCAGCTCTGATCTTCTTTATTGTATTTCATGCTTTATATACTCAGTACATTTTTCGTACAAACCTCCTTTCTTCGGGGGCTACATTTCTTGCCCGCAGGTACAGACACTCAGTTTGGTGATCCTCCAGCCTAGGACTTCTGCTCAGCTGTTTGGAGAGCTCCATTGTTCCGGAGCCTAAGTCATTTTGGTACAGATCCTTTGATATAGACTTATGCATATCCAGGGGTACGGCAGGGCCCTGTCCCGTCATATTTCATTATTATACTCTTAGAGGTCTGTAGACATGTGTGGGTTGTATATAGGTTTTGGTAAGCTATATCGATATGGTTTGTTTTGAGTAATTCCGTATATAGTGGCAGCCTTGTCGGCTTGCATAATATGTTATGTTTTGGTTAGCTGTGACCCCTCAGGAGATAGGTTCATTACGATATATGACGTTATGAGTCTATAGCTTGCTTTTACATGTTTCCATACTGTCCTTAGTTTCATTCTGATTATATCTAACAGGTTCGTATACGAGTGTCCACCTCGGGCACTAGTCATGGCTCATCGGGTTAAGTCATGAAAAAAGTGGTATCAGAGCAGCAGTTCATCCTCGGAGTGTCTACAAACCGTGTCTAGTAGAGTATTGTTTATCGGTGTGTTGTGCACCACATCTATAAACAGGAAGCTACAGGACATTTAGGATGTCATCTTTCTTTCTGTCTTAGATCGTGCGATAGAGCCAGAGTCTAGGAAAGATCGCTTCTGACCTTTTTTCCTGTAGGTAGGTGCAGACTGGCGAGAGATGAAGAGATCAGCTTCAGATAGTGGGGGTGCTAAGAAGGCCCCTAGAGTAGATTCGGGACCCCAGGCTCCAGGACTGAGCAGGAGGATCCTTAGTTATTCCATTGCGACTGACCCCTCGGAGGACCTAGTGACTTTTCCTCCAGAGTTTTTGATATCCAGGGAGGAGGACCCCCCGAGGGACAGTTATGACACAGATCCGTCTTAGTATTCATCTGGGACACCAGAGGAGGAGGTCCCCGAGGCCGTACCAGTTGCTCCTATGGCAGAGCACTACGTTAGACCAGCTACCGCGGTAAGTGTTACGGATTACTCCAGCCCTCTATCCTGGCCATCGGTAAACCAGGAGTTTCCCGATTATCTACATTCCTCAGACTCAGATAAGAGAGATGATGAAGGCCTGACGAGCAGATGGTGGGTAGACAATGACAAGGAGCACACTTCACCTTATAGATCACCAGATCAGACTAGAGACCGATCCACTACAGGTATATGAGACTTTATTGAAATTTCCTATGTATGTGCATTTGCTATAGATTATTACCTAATAGCGGTGAGCGGAAATCAAAGAGGCCGACAACCAAGTATTTATAAGTAACAACGACCAAGGTGTTTTCATCACCATGGTAATTTTGAAATCTAGTATGGAAAGTAGTCATACATACAGGTGAAAGTTGGATATTGAGGATTGAAAAAGGCCAAGGTAGTAATTGTGTAGTCGGAAGAATAAGAGATCCTTTCTAATTCAGAGGGAGATGCGTTATGAGAATGTTTTGGAATCTGTTAGGATGTCAACTTGCTCGAGATTAGGTGATGAAGGTCATGCACTAAGGTGGGTACAATTATATCAGCACTAGCACACTGAATTTTATCAGAGTTTCAAGGTTAAGCGTGCTGGGCTGATAGAAATACTAGGATGGGTGACCTTCCTTCGAATTGTATTAGAAATCCTACGAAGTCAGACATAAGAGGCAGATGGGCAATTAGAGTAGCCTAAAGGGGAATTGGAGTATGCGGAGTGCTTGGGAGCTCTAAAGATCGTGAAGAATTAGGCGGACTAGATTGGCAAAGAGAAGGAAGGTGCATCACAGTTTTAGGATCAGGATAGGTTTGAAAAGTATTCGGATGTATTTGTGAGCAAGGCGTTAGAAATTATATGCGTGTGCATATGATATCTCATATGTGGTTGTACCAACGGGTATGTGTATCCCCGCATCCGACGTTGCAGCATATGAAAGCCATTAATCGAACAAGGTAACGAAGTTCAAGTGGCGATAATGGTACGAATGTTACAAGGTAAGTTAATGTTATTCTTACTGCAGGTTAGAGTTGAAAAGTCCTAATGCAATAACATCGGGGAAAGGAAGAAAGTGAGTATATATAGGAAGAGAAGAGATTAGAATGTCTTGAGAAAAGGCAAGAGAAGTGAGAAATGAGGGGGAGTGAAGCTTCCAAGGGAAATGACGGGCAAAGCAAGGGACTATTTGGATAAAATTTGGGAGTAGGTGTGAGAGAAATAGGGTATGATACCACGGACAGGAAATGAACGTACAGAATTAGGAGAACAAATACTGGTAAGTAAGATTGAAGGGAAGTAACCACGAAGAGGAAGGGGAAGTGAGGAAGAATGAACAGGTTCGGTAACAATGTCAGGGGATTCCAAGTTCTTGAGAAGCAATCCAGGAACTAAAGGCACGGCCAAGCAGACATAATCACCTTGGGAAAGGAGGAAGCCCTCCTAAAAGATAATTTGGAAGTAAAATGGATCTGCAACTCAAAAAAATATTCTATGAACTTTACGGTCAATGTTATAATATAAGGAAAGGAGAAGAGCATTTAGGAGTAAAGTAACTGGAAATCTTTAACCTCGGGGGTACACAGAATGCTTTAACGATTTAGCTGTAAGAAACTGATCAATCATCGATGTCACACCCCGACTTTACTAGGGTGTGATGGGCACCCGACCCCATATCTGGAGCCGGGCGAACCCGCTCACTCTTGTTACGCATAGAAACCCTTGAATCAGTAAAGTAAGAAATACATAGTAAGCTCTCCAATATTTTTTTTTTCTTTTCATAAGTAAGCTCTTACATCATGTAAGACTCGTGACATAAAACATAATAGCATATCGGCTGCTGGAGCCGCTTACAGACTGACAACCCAATACCCATTGCTTTGTCTGCAAAGTCTCTAACATAGAACATAACATCATAGCATATACTTGGACTTGGAAATTCTCCGGGACAAGTGGAGTTCGCCATCTCCGCTGGAACATCTTTAGTAAGGTCTTCTAATTATCTGGGAGTACCTGCGCGGCACGAAACGCAGC
Organism: Lycium barbarum; assembly: GCF_019175385.1. Taxonomy (NCBI): domain Eukaryota; kingdom Viridiplantae; phylum Streptophyta; class Magnoliopsida; order Solanales; family Solanaceae; genus Lycium; species Lycium barbarum. The sequence continues at coordinate 104,393,750 of NC_083337.1, forward strand.
CCCCGAAGAAGAGGGGTCAGTACGAGTAATGTACTGAGTATGTAAGGCATGAATAGTGACATAATAAAGGAATATGCAGTATGAATAATAACGGAATAGACATATGGAGCTTATCTTGGAACAGAAGTAACCTGTACATATGAATGCCTTTCTGCGGATGCCATGCATGCTTAGTTTCTTTTTCAGAAGAACGGTGCTTCTTATTTACATGTACAGAAAACAGAACATTTCAGAAAACGGTGTCCTTTATTTACATTCACAGACGCCGAGTACATCGGCTCTCCCACCCCCTCCCCAACAGTGTCCCAACATATTATATATTTATATATCACATATACAGATGCCGTATCCGGCTCTCCCATATCCCGTGTCCGGGCATCCCGCGTCCGGGACGAAATCCAGCTGAATCAGGTGGTGATATAATAGTGGCCCTTCCCCTTTCCCCATATACATATACACATACATATTCACATTCATATACATATGTCATACAATTGGCATGCATGAGAGCCCAAAGAAAGTCATGTGTCCATCGGAGTGACGTAAGGTCGGTGACCTCCGATTACGTTATGGAATAATCATGGTCACTTTGTCTCACCTTGAAGGAACGAGTATTTTAAGGCGAGACTACCAACGGAAAATAGCCTTAAGAGAGAGCATAGAATGAAATCATGGGCATTATATCCGTCAATTCATATGCTTTGATGTCTTTTAGAAACTAGTGTCATCGCTACGGAATAAAATTAAGGTTCAAGAACTAGTATAACACTTTCATATTCACATTGGATTTTTAGCTCAAGGCTCTTAGTCGTGGAATCATTCTTGTCGTACTTATCATAGGCATATTCTCTTTTCTGACATCATCGTTATCATTATCGTCATGGAAGTATTCTCGTTGGGATAGGTACAGTACTTGTCATTTGGTAATGGAATAAGGATCGAAGGTTTCTTTTGGATTCAGCTTCAAAGTAAGTCAAGCGGAACAATAAGGTAAATCCGGGAACCAGTGGGCCCACCTCGGATCAAATGAGGCGGCATACCAAATTTGCATATGTTACATGTCATGGCGTTACTTGTGAGGGTTTTAGGGTAGTCGGGTCCTATTTATGCGAGTTCTAGAGGTTTAGGAAATTCTTCCAACATTTTGCACACTTTTTAATTCAATTCTACTGAATGAAAAAAGGGAAACTTTAGGCGCGGATTCCGAAGAATAGAGTTGTCCCCGAGGCTCGTATTCGAACTATTATGTCTAAGACATGCCAAAGAAGGAAGGGTGAAGCCTTACATACCTTTTCCGCTCCTTTTGCTTCTCCAAACTCAAGCTCCAAATTCACCAAAATCTACAAATTGGTCACATTTACCAAACCTTAATTAGAGCATTTAGAAGTGGGATTTTAAAGTAACATTTGTCTGCCGAAATTTCGGCAGAATTTCCCTTGTAAATACATCGTCCCCAAGAATCTATCTTGGCCAATTTCAATCAACAACAATCCGGGAATTCAACCCGGCCAAACTATCAACACAATGCCAACAATTATACCAAAAATTTCAATAATTTTACTCAAAACACCTTCTAACATTAATAACTCGTTTCACATAATTCAACGGTGTTTTGTTTAGATTCAAACCAACTACCACAACATAATCCGCAACCTTCCAAATTAAATGAAACATCAATAACATATTTCCTACCTTTAACTTCAAGAACCACATCAACAATCTACACGTCGACGACTTCATTTCAAACTACCAAACCATCATTTTCATCATAGAATCCACATTAACAACAACTAGAATATCAAATAAAATCAATTTACCATAGCTACCAAAACAGCCCCTTAGTCGGCCACAACTACATCATGCATATTTCCATGGATTTTCATTTTTGTTTTCATGAATTACAACAACAACCAACCTACTACATAAACTTAGTTCATTATACTTACATTCAACAACACATACAAGGCCACACACACACCATGCTCGGCTACAATTTCAACATCCATATTTTCTTATGAATTCTATTCTTTCCCACATACTACAACATACCAAACCATTCATAACAAAATCAAGGAGATGAATTCTTACCTTTCCTTCACAACTTCTCAACTTAGCTAAGGTTGGAGTTTTGCACCAAAGAATAATTCTCTTGCTTCAACAATTATACCATGTTGGAGAGCATCTTTGAATTAGTAGAAATACTATGAGAAATAAATTTTTGGGGCAAGATTTTTGGTCTTCTCTTTCTCCTCCTTCTTGGCCGAATTGGCCCCTCCTCTTTCTTCTTCTTCTATATTTGTTTTTCCTTTCTCTACAACTTCTTGATTTAAAAAGATGACCTCTCCTATCTATATATATACTTGGCTTCTTCAAGCATGTGAGAAGCACATGCTCTCTTTATTCATTTTTTTTTCTTCTTCTAGAGCTTTCATCCCTTTTCTTGAATTCTCTTAAATAAAAGATGACTTACTTGTTTTATTTTAGCCACCACTTCTTTATATATACACTTAGGCCCCTTAAGTAAGAATGTGGACACTTGGCCATCCTTTGTTTCTCTAGGGAATTCCCCCTTTTTGTTTTTTGAATTTTTCTTAGAATAAAAGATGACCTAATATCTTACCATTTACACTTTGGTCCCTCAAGAACTTTCTTGAATGCCTTGTGAAATTCCCATTTTGCCCCTCGACTTTCCTCAATATTACCATTTACCATTTTGAAATTTCTCCTTTTTGCCCTTAACCTTTCTCAATATTTCCGTCCAATAATATTCATAAATGATATTCATAACTAACTTGTGCACAAAATTTTGTTTGAAAACGGTCTCGCCTTTAACTTTCCACGATGACTTTGAAATATCCAAACGTGCAAAATACGGGCTATAACATCCTCCCCCCCCCCCCCCCCCCTTTAGAACATTCGTCCTCGAATGTTCAACTGACTTTGTGGGGTCTTGTAGCACTTCGAGAGGGGGTTCCTTTATAGTTTCCCTTTCCTCCATGTCCATTCCATATATGTTATCCTACTTTCCTTACTATCAAACTCCTGGATCCTTACGTGAGTCCTCATTCCATGTCATGGGTTTCTTTTATAGCTGCTCTTTCCAGTATGCCCGTTCCTTATCCTTTACCTTATTTTCCTTATAATCGAACTCCTTGACCTTTCATGAGTCATTGCTCCATGTCATAGGTCTTTCTAACTCACTGTGTCACCTCATTATCCTTGTTCTTTCCGGGTCCTTCCTTTTCTCGTCACCGCACCTTAATGGAAGCAATGTCTTAGTACGCAATCCTTACTTAACGATTCAATGTAGCCGTAGGCTATTTCTTTATCCTCAGGTCTATCTCTTAGTATACTCATTGTTATTTCGCTTCTACTCTACTCCCAAGTATTCTTGCGACACGCCGACATATTTTAAACTCTGATTCGAAGCTAATAGATTTCCTTTGTTGACACTTGATAGTGTTGCAATTCCTTTTTAGGTCTACTATAATATGGCCTCCCCCACTTTAGGGGGCTTCTTATATGCCAACAGTCCTTCTATGAAATCTTGGTCTATCCCTTATCCCTCATCTCTTTGAGGTTTCTTACCTCTCACCTCCTTCCGATACTTTGATCTCTTTGTTTTCCACTTGCTCAATCTTTTCTTTCCAATTTTCGTCACACTAGAATTCTTCCATTTTGACTTGTAGTGGAGATGATACCAATTTTCCTAGTAACGCCTTCATCATTTATTCCTGCTGTCACTCGATCTTTGGTACCCCTTCGAACTTCGGTACCCTTGCATGATCAATGCCTCTTTTTCCGTAGCTCCGATCGCTGGGACTCACATGTCCTCCGATACGATCATATATAGAATACGCTACACCTTCATACATACATATATATATATATATATATATATATATATATATATATATATATATATATATAATTACTATCAACTAGCCCACCAAATACTTCCAACCACTATTCAAGCCTATCCTAATTCCCGAGCTATAATGCACTTTCTGCCTCTTCACCGATCTAGTTTGCCTCGTCCTACGCGTCTTCCTATGGTCTCCAATCATCCCATACACTCTAGTTTTCCTTAGACTACCCTAGTTTTTCATTTGTCCCTTATGTCTCAATTTATAGAATTTCTTGCCAACTTCCCAGGGGGTCACCCATCATGAAATTGCTCCCACCTGAGCACGCTTAACCCAAAAGCTTCACTGAAACTCGGTGCCTTAATGCCGATATTTTAGCATCCGCTTCTTCACATGACCTTTATTACATGTTTTGGAGCGAGTCGAGGTTTCACAGGCTCCCAGGCACTTTCGTAACGCGTCCTTCTTTCACAATTACGGTTTTACCCTTTTGGTTCCCGATGTTCATCTTCTGCCTGTGTGTATGGCTACCTCCTGTCCTGGACTTCCAGATTCTCGATGGTAGCGATCTCACCTTCGTTGCCACGCCCAAATCCATAACCTTTCTGAAACAACGCATCTCACTTATTACCTGTTTACAGTATCTTCTGCCCCCGTCTCTTCCTACTAGGCGTATCTATTCTGACAGACCTCCTTTTCCATTCTTACTTTTCCAAATCCGTACGTAGCAAGTACCGACAGTACTTCACAGAACACGCGGCTATATGACATATTCAGCCATCAGAACTTCCAGTTCCAAGTAACAGAACAATTATCCAGGCTTACTTTTGTAACTTGCCATCTAGTCACTTGTCTTCTTTCGTCACCACTAGGCGTATGCGAAAATCGACGGTTAGTATAAGGAATCTTATTGCCTATGACTTGGCTCTATTGCACGATCTAAGACAGAAAGAAGGTCAACATTTCCTAGATGCCCCGCAGCCTCCTGTTTATAAATGTGGCCGGCTTCACACTCATAAACAGGACTCTACTGGACACGACTTTGCAGACAACCCCTTAGACCGACCTGCTCTGATACCACTTTGTCACACCCCGACTTTACTAGGGTGTGATGGGCACCCGACCCCATATCTGGAGCCGGGCGAACCCGCTGACTCTTGTTACGCATAGAAACCCTTGAATCAGTAAAGAAAGAAATACATAGTAAGCTCTCCAATATACTTTTTTTTTCTTTTCATAAGTAAGCTCTTACATCATGTAAGACTCGTAACATAAAACATAATAGCATATCGGCTGCTGGAGTCGCTTACAGACTGACAACCCAATACCCATTGCTTTGTCTGCAAAGTCTCTAACATAGAACAGAACATCATAGCATATACTTGGACTTGGCAATTCTCCGGGACAAGTGGAGTTCGCCATCTCCGCTGGAACATCTTTAGTAAGGTCTTCTAATCATCTGGGAGGACCTGCGCGGCACGAAACGCAGCCCCCGAAGAAGAGGGGTCAGTACGAGTAATGTACTGAGTATGTAAGGCACGAATAGTGACATAATAAAGGAATATGCAGTATGAATAATAACGGAATAGACATATGGAGCTTATCTTGGAACAGAAGTAACCTATACATATGAATGCCTTTCTGCGGATGCCATGCATGCTTAGTTTCTTTTTCAGAAAAATGGAGCTTCTTATTTACATGTACAGAAAACAGAACATTTCAGAAAACGGTGTCCTTTATTTACATTCACAGACGCCGAGTACATCGGCTCTCCCATATCCCGCGTCCGGGATGAAATCCAGCTGAATCAGGTGGTGATATAACAGTGGCCCTTCCCCTTTCCCCATATACATATACATATACATATTCACATTCATATACATATGTCATACAAATGGCATGCATGAGAGCCCAAAGAAAGTCATGTGTCCATCGGAGTGACGTAAGGTCGATGACCTCCGATTACGTTATGGAATAATCATGGTCACTTTGTCTCACCTTGAAGGAACGAGTATTTTAAGGAGAGACTACCAACGGAAAATAGCCTTAAGAGAGAGCATAGAATGAAATCATGGGCATTATATCCGTCAATTCATATGCTTTGATGTCTTTTAGAAACTAGTGTCATAGCTACGGAATAAAATTAATGTTCAAGAACTAGTATAACACTTTCATATTCACATTGGATTTTTAGCTCAAGGCTCTTAGTCATGGAATCATTCTTGTCGTACTTATCATAGGCATATTCTCTTTTCTGACATCATCGTTATCATTATCGTCATGGAAGTATTCTCGTTGGGATAGGTACAGTACTTGTCATTTGGTAATGGAATAAGGATCGAAGGTTTCTTTTGGATTCAGCTTCAAAGTAAGTCAAGCGGAACAATAAGGTAAATCCGGGAACCAGTGGGCCCACCTCGGATCAAATGAGGCGGCATACCAAATTTGCATATGTTACATGTCATAGCGTTACTTGTGAGGGTTTTAGGGTAGTCGGGTCCTATTTATGCGAGTTCTAGAGGTTTAGGAAATTCTTCCAACATTTTACACACTTTTTAATTCAATTCTACTGAATGAAAAAAGGGAAACTTTAGGCGCGGATTCTGGAGAATAGAGTTGTCCCCGAGGCTCGTATTCGACCTATTATGTCTAAGACATGCCAAAGAAGGAAGGGTGAAGCCTTACATACCTTTTCCGCTCCTTTTACTTCTCCAAACTCAAGCTCCAAATTCACCAAAATCTACAAATTGGTCACATTTACCAAACCTTAATTAGAGCATTTAGAAGTGGGATTTTAAAGTAACATTTGTCTGCCGAAATTTCGGCAACATTTCCCCTATAAATACATCGTCCCCAAGAATCTATCTTGGCCAATTTCAGTCAACAACAATCCGGGAATTCAACCCGGCCAAACTATCAACATAATGCCAACAATCATACCAAATATTTCAATAATTTTACTCAAAACACCTTCTAACATTAATAACTCGTTTCACATAATTCAACGGCGTTTTGTTTAGATTCAAACCAACTACCACAACATAATCCGCAACCTTCCAAATTAAATGAAACATCAATAACACATTTCTTACCTTTAACTTCAAGAACCACATCAACAATCTACACGTCGACGACTTCATTTCAAACTACCAAACCATCATTTTCATCATAGAATCCACATTAACAACAACTAGAATATCAAATAAAATCAATTTACCATAGCTACCAAAACAACCCCTTAGTCGGCCACAACTACATCATGCATATTTCCATGGATTTTCATTTTTTTTTTTCATGAATTACAACAACAACCAACCTACTACATAAATTTAGTTCATTATACTTACATTCAACAACACATACAAGGCCACACACACACCATGCTCGGCTACAATTTCAACATCCATATTTTCTTATGAATTCTATTCTTTCCCACATACTACAACATACCAAACCATTCATAACACAATCAAGGAGATGAATTCTTACCTTTCCTTCACAACTTCTCAACTTAGCTAAGGTTGGAGTTTTGCACCAAAGAATAATTCTCTTGCTTCAACAATTATACCATGTTGGAGAGCATCTTTGAATTAGTAGAAATACTATGAGAAATAAATTTTTGGGGCAAGATTTTTGGTCTTCTCTTTCTCCTCCTTCTTGGCCGAATTGGCCCCTCCTCTTTCTTCTTCTTCTATATTTTTTTTCCCTTTCTCTACAACTTCTTGATTTAAAAAGATGACCTCTCCTATCTATATATATACTTGGCTTCTTCAAGCATGTGAGAAGCACATGCTCTCTTTATTCATTTTTTTTTCTTCTTCTAGAGCTTTCATCCTTTTTCTTGAATTCTCTTAAATAAATGATGACTTACTTGTTTCATTTTAGCCACCACTTCTTTATATATACACTTAGGCCCCTTAAGTAAGAATGTGGACACTTGGCCATCCTTTCTTTCTCTAGAGAATTCCCTCTTTTTTTTTTGAATTTTTCTTAGAATAAAAGATGACCTAATATCTTACCATGTACACTTTGGTCCCTCAAGAACTTTCTTGAATGCCTTGTGAAATTCCCATTTTGCCCCTCGACTTTCCTCAATATTACCATTTACCATTTTGAAATTTCTCCTTTTTGCCCTTAACCTTTCTCAATATTTCCGTCCAATAATATTCATAAATGATATTCATAACTAACTTGTGCACAAATTGTTTTTTGAAAACGGTCTCGCCTTTAACTTTCCACGACGACTTTGAAATATCCAAACGTGCAAAATACGGGCTATAACAGTCGAGATAAGAATGAGGATGATGGGATAACACAAGAGATTAAAAAAATTAATGGCATGGGACAAGAGTTCTGGTAAAGGCCGAGAGATTCAGTCATAGAGGGAGTAGAATGAAATGTAGGGAACATGTATGGAAGACAATTCGGCCGTAGCGTCAGAAAGACGGATAAAGGCTAGATGAATTAAGCATGGAGAGAGTGTAAACTATAAAAATTTCGTGCTAAGAGCAAGAAGTGGTAGGACAATAGGAAAGCCTGATGTACAACTGCAACACGAACACATAGTCAGGAAGAATTGCGAGTAAATGAGTTAAACGGGTAGAAGGACTAACAGTGGATGGAAGGGCATGGAATAGTGACGGGACGGTACGGTATAGGCCTAGATGGAAGGAGAACTTAGGGGAAAAAGAAATTTTCAGTGTAAAAGGGATTCTCACTCGTAATGAAACACTCCAAAGCTTCCTAACCCTGGAGTAAAGGATGACTAATGGAAATAGGCATTGTACAAGTAAAGGAAACTATGAGGACTAAAGGAAGGAGAAGGTGTCAATCAAATGGTTAAAGGGAATTATGTGGCCGCCGACAACAAAGAGAAGGTTAGTGAATCAGTATGCTTGCCTAAGGGAAAACAAATTGAAAGTATAAGGAAAAATTTATGTAAAAGATGCAATGATGCGATCATGAAACCGAAATTTTATGTGTGTGCACAAGTTGCAGTATCATAAAGAAAGATGAAGACTCGATAAAAGAAGAAAGGAAAAGGTGTACTTTGTGAGGATTTCATGTTAAGGACAAAAGCTGACAGAACACTACAAGGACTATGAAACATAGCTGCGATGCAAACGAATAGTTAAGGAGAATTATGGGAAAAATGAGCTAAGATAATGGAAGGATGAGTCGTGGGAATGGATGGTGTTGAATATCAACTTTCTATGATATAGTACAAACATAAATGGGAATTCAAAACCTAGAGCAATGAGAGTTTCAAGGATATTAAGAAGGTAGTCGTGGAGAAAGACTAGGGCTAAAAGAGCGTGGTATAGTCGGACACTCCTTAAGGGGCTTAATGAATTCCGATCTCCCCATTAATTCATTAACCCATGGGACTACTAGTCATGAGAGGTAGAAGTGATAAGACAATAAAGAAGTTGTTAGGATTGTATCCAATATGTATAAGCATTTTTGATTTGACACAAGAACAAATTCAGTTTTAAGATGAGCTACAATATTCCGAAGCTCAAGAAAACGGAAATCTTAGCACTAGAAGAGATGAAAGTTTTAGCAAGAGGAATAAGTATAGGGAGTTCAATGATCTCTAAAGAAACGAGAGATAGTGTGCCTATGAATAGCAAGACAGCAGTTCTACCTAAGATTAGAAAGTACCTCGCACTCAGCGGAAGTATGACTCTATATGGGTTATTGTGGATAGGCTGACAAAATCAGCCCATTTTCTTCCAGTCAGGACTACTTATTCAGCTGAAGACTATGCGAGGTTATACATCAGGGAGATAGTGAGACTTCATGGGGTTCCCACATCTATTATATCGGACAGAGGAGCTCAGTTTACAACTAACTTCTGGGGATCATTCCAGAAGGGATTGGGGACACGAGTGAGTCTTAGCACAACATTTCACCCTCAGACTGATGGACAAGCTGAGTGTACTATTTAGTCGCTAGAAGATATGTTGCGAGCCTGTATTATTGATTTCAGAGGTAGCTGGGATGATCATTTGCCACTTATTGAGTTTGCTTATAATAATAACTACCATTCTAGTATCCAGATGGCACCGTACGAGGCCTTATACGGGAGAAAATGTAGGTCACCTATCGGTTGGTTCGATGTAAGCGAGACTAAGTTAATCGGCTCGGACATGATCCAACAAGCTGTTGATAAGGTGAAGCTCATTCAGGAGAGATCATTTGCAACCCAGAGTCGACAGAAGTCATATGAAGATAATCGACGTCGACACATAGAGTTTCAGATTGGCGATTGGGTGTTCCTGAAGGTATCACCCATGAAGGGTGTGATGAGTTTCGGCAAGAAGGGGAAGCTTAGCCCAAGATACATTGGGCCTTATCAAATTATTTGTAGGGTAGGCAAGGTTTCCTATGAGTTGGACCTACCATCTGATTTGGAAGCAGTGCATCCAGTCTTTCATGTATCAATGCTTCGTAAATGTATTGGTGACCCTTCTAGAGTATTTCATGTAGACGATGTCCAGGTAACAGAGGAGTTGTCTTATGAGGAGAGCCCTATAGCTATACTTGATCGCTAAGTTAGAAGGCTACGTACTAAGGATGTGGCTTCCGTCAAAGTATTGGGGCGAAATAATAATAGGGAAGAGGTGACCTAGGAAGCCGAAGATGAGATGAAGAATAAGTATCCTTACTTGTTCCCTATGCCTTCAGGTAATATAATTCCTTACTTGACTATATTTATTGGTAAATGAGACTACAAAATACTATGGCCCTGGGAGGTATATGTGGGTTACTGAATGTAGGTTGGTAGGTATAGCTATAGAGGAGACAGCCAAAATTTTTATAAGACTCTATAGACTAGTTTAACATTCGAGGACGAATGTTCCTAAGCGGGGAAGGATGTTATATCCCGTATGTTTGTACGTTGGATTATTCGTAAGTTAACTGACATAAGCTCTGAGGACAAGATTATTTTGAGGTTATAAGTATTTATGTTGTTACATCACGTAAGAGTCCGTGCTACTTGACTTAAGACAAAATGAACGAGTTAAGAAAGTTCAAGGGAAGATAATCGAGTTAGTAAGAATATTGTTATATATATATATGGTTTCCTTAAGTATCCCGAGGTGACATGACAACCTAAAGGATTTCAAATCGTGTCATGAGTACGTATACGAGGTAATGTGAGTGCCCTTTTAAAGTATTTGAGATTATTAGTAATGATATAGAAGATGGACAAAAGATATGAATATACTTTTGCGATTGGAGTTTCGTCGAAGCTTTGTGAGTTCTCTAGCTATGTTTAAGGTTATTGTGATTCTCCAAACCCTTCGAGACACATGTATGGATTGTTATGGATCTATATGAGTATGTATATATATGTATAAGAGGTTAAATGAGGGTTGGAAGAGGATTAGAAGTTAAACGAAATGAATCGGAACAACTTCAGTAAAATCTCAAACCAGATTTTTAGCCCATATTGTTGGAGCCATATCTCATAGTATATGAAGAGTTTTCAGGTGTTTCAAAATCCTAAAATGAAGTTCATCGGGTCTAGTTTCCAACGCAACAAACCTCTTGTCAAAATGATATCATCATAAGGAGTTATGGACGATGCAAATTGGGCTGGCGGGGCAGCAAGTTGAGACCCGACCCAAACATTTGCATTTCGGCCCATGAGTATATTTCGGCCCATGAGGCCCATTAATATTAATATATATGGAATATTCATTTGCGGGCTGGTCATTTGCATCTAGGAACTTCCAAAACATTAGAGAGAGAGAGGGAGAGAACTTCTAAGCTAAGAAAGCCTCTTTGATCAAAATTCGAGCCCCGAATCCCGAAGCTCATGAAGAGAAAAGCGTTGTACGTTGTGTTGCCTTCAGTTTGAGCTAAATATCAGCCAAAAAGAAGAGTATTGACGTGGTTGCTGCATACTTAAGGTAAGGTTAAGGTCCCTTTTTCATTGTTAATAAGTTTATTTAGAGTTTTAACGGATTAGAACAGAGCAAATAGCGTTATAAACTTGTTTGTTGTTTTGTTGAGATTAAGTGGATGGGATTAGCTGAGTTATGATGTATATTAATGGTTGGTATTGTTGTTGATGATTCAATTGAATTGAATTTTTGGGATTGTCCAGTTTATAGAGGAAATGCTGCCCGAATTTCATTATGTTCCGTTCGTATACAAATTAGATAGTAAGTGGTGTAAATGGTATAATCGTGATATTATCGTCGTGATTGTAGGCATACGGACTCGAGGAGTAGAAGTTGGGTGATTAGGTAGATTGTCAGGTATGTAAAGCTATCCCTTCTTTCTTTTTGGCATGGTCTATATGAAACAAACAGACGACAAACATATAAACTCCAAAGGAGCTTCTATTCTTACAGATACTAGAATGGCTAATGTTCTTGATTTCTAGAAGCTATTTCATTATGTCCTGATACGTGTCTATGATTCCTGAAGTGTTATTTTGATATAATCCATAGTGACATTCGAGGGTGCCCGCAGGTTATTCAAGGAGTTCAGAAATAATTTTATGAGTCTCACTTGCATTATGACTCCAATCAATTCTAGTTCTCTGTGGTACTTGACGTGACTGTTGTCTTGATTCTCAAGTGTTAGTTCATTCTAATTATTCTATTGATTCTCATATGATGATTTATTTTGCATATGGTTGCTCATGATAATCTAATCGTGCATACCGTTATTACATCATTTCACCTAGTCCCGGGCCAGATATATGTATTCGTGCATAGTTTCATTGCATTGTTTACCGAGTCCCTCACTAGAGGGCCGTGTACGGTATATGCATATGACTGTTTGACTGAGACCTTCACTAGAGGGTCGGGTACGATATATATATATGATTATTTCAATGAGACCTTCACTAGAGGGCCGGGTACGATATATATATATGATTATTTCACCGAGACCTTCACTAGAGGGCCGGGTACGGTATATATGTATATGACTTCGTTCACCGAGTCCCAGAATGGGCCGGGTATGGTATATGATATAGATATGCTTGATTCTCATCTCGTAAGGCACAGGTGCATTGGTATCTTTGATTATCATACTTGCCTTTTTCTATCTTTTATTTAGCCATGATCTTCTTTATTGTATTTCATGCTTTATATACTTAGTACATTTTTCGTACTTACCCAGTTTCGTCGGGGGCTGCGTTTCATGCCCGTAGGTACAGACACTCAGTTTGGTGATCCTCCAACCTAGGACTTCTGCTCAGCTGTTTGGAGAGCTCCATTGTTCTGGAGCCTAAGTCATTTTGGTACAGATCCTTTGATATAGACTTACGCATATCCAGGGGTACGGCGGGGCCCTGTCCCGTCATATTTCATTATTATACTCTTAGAGGTCTGTAGACATGTGTGGGTTGTATATAGGTTTTGGTAAGCTATATCGATATGGTTTGTTTTGAGTATTTCCGCATATATTGGCAGCCTTGTCGGCTTGCATAATATGTTATGTTTTGGTTAGCTGTGACTCCTCAGGAGACAGGTTCATCATGATATATGACGTTATGAGTCTATAGCTTGGTTTTACATGTTTCCATACTGTCCTTCGTTTCAGTCTGATTATATCTAACAGGTTCGTATACGAGTGTCCAGCTCGGGCACTAGTCATGGCTCATCGGGTTGGGTCGTGACAATAATAGTCGGTATGATAAGTGGTGCTCGGTAGTTAGCTCCGGATACCCGTCATGACCCCTAGTTGGGTCGTGACACCGTGATCGCAGAAGCGGTTGACGGGCAGTGATATCATTTAATGACTTCTTAAAACCCCAAACCCTTATGTCATTATTATGTTCTCACAACCTTAAAGTTGGGTGGCGAATTTAGGAGTTTTGGAGCAGATTCTTCATTGAGGTAATTCTCTTGGCCTTAGATTTCATCAATTACTACTCCTAATCATGAATCTAATACAAATCTATAGAATAAAAGAGGGATTAAATGGGTTTTCATGAATGTTTCTTAAAAAGGGCTTATTATTCTTAAGTTGATTATGTTGATGAAAATTGGTTAAGTTAGTCATAGAATTTGATGTATCTAATGTTGTTGAGCCTATATCTACCATTGTTAGAGATTAATTCTTGAATTAAAAAGCTATAGTTTATACCCAAAACTAGGGTTATTGCCTAGAATCCAAATTTGAGTAATCCACGAGTTCTGCTAGCTTATAATTGATGGGAATTGATCACCTAGAGTATTAATTTCATGTTGAAACTTATAGATTCCTAATTTCCTCTTTTTAGTTCATAAACCCCATTCCATAGGTTGGTATTTGGGCCTTGAATAGAAGTAAGATTTGAATAGTGATTGTTCTTGATTCTAATTTCCTAATCCGGATATGACTATAATTTCATTATAACGAGGCACAAAGGAATGGCAAGGCTAAGGTTTGGCTGTTGGAGATTTGCTGTTCGGCCTTCCAGGTAGGTTACGGTTTACCTTATGGTGAGACTTCGATTAGAAAAGCGTATGTTTAGATGATATTGTCGGAGAATGCATGTCAACCTTCGGTTATGAAGTTAGGTTTAATATTTCTTAGGTTGGGCCTTGTTGAATGATTTGGGGGCTAGCCACCCCATTGCGTTGTTGACTTATCTTTTTCTATTTATTTATTGGCTCGTTGTCATGTTGAGACATTGGATATTGGATATTGGATATCGGTGATTAGTGATATATTATGATTATGATATTACGATACCTTACATTGATTTAATATTGAGATTCCATTGTGGCTTGTTGTGTAGCCTTATTATTGATATTACTTGTGTGCCATGTGTGGTACTGTTTGGGATTGAATTGGTTATTTGATATTACATTGTATCGTATTCATAATCATTTCCATGATACATTGATGTTACCTTGTTATGGAACTGAGAATGGAAAGTAAGAAGGAAATACAGATGCATTGAGACACATTTGATATGAGTCATCTCTGGGTTGTGTGCGGAGTGACCGGTACTATTCTGAGGCTTATTGTATATCGAGTCATCTCTAGGCTGTGTGTAAAATGACTGATATGAGGCATATTGGTTGGATATGGAGTCATATCTGAGCTGTGTGTGGAGTGACTGGTACATGGACTTCGCGGGTCCCCTATGGGTTGTGCTGCTGAGATCTGATGTTCCATCATCGAAGTTCGTGTGTACGGTGCATATACATTGCATTCATCATTCATACATAAGTGCATTGGATTATACCTCTTGGTTTTCTGTGATATGGTCGTGACATGATTGTGATATACTAGTTCGGATTGGTTATACTGAGACTTGGCACAGTTGGGTTTAGATGCTATAACATAGGTGATGACTTGTACCGTGGTTATTGATTCGTGTTGACTTGTACCTTGTCGTTTTAAGTGTTTATCTTACTTTGTTGCCTTTATATAAGTTAGCTAGTCTTAGTCGGCCTAGGATACCTACCAGTATTTATTGTTTGTACTGACCTACACTTGCTGCATTCTTTTATGAATGCAGAGTATCAGGTTGGATCCGCTTCTACCCCTCGTGGCTGATAGTTCGAGGTTGCTAATTCGAGTCTATTCAGGGTAAGCATGAGGATGTTCGCTACTCGAAGACTCTTCCTTCTACTTATGTCTTACTTTTCATTCTGAGACATGTTTTAATACTACTTATGTATTATTATCACTATTTCGACTGGTAGTATTTTGGTTTAGATGCTCCTGTATGACCAGACCAGATACTGGGGTTGGATTCTCATTACTTCTACATTTCTTTATATCATTATTGTGAGACTTACGTTATTCTATTTTCTTCCGCCTTACTTATGTTTTATGATTGTTGGGATCATGGTCCGCTTACCGAGGTGGGAAAGGTAGGCGCCCACACGACTTAGTGAAAACGGGTCGTGACATAACCCACTAGGGAAAATGTTATTAATGAAAATTATGATTTATGGGGGCAATGGTTTGATGCAAATGGCACAATTATGTTTCAAATCGATTAGAAAAGCCTTGGTTTAAAAAGGTCTTAAGAACACGAGTAGCATAATTTATTGCAATTATTGATTATGTGATTGTGTGATTACATGCTTGTGTGCTTCATGTATTCTATTTAAATGATTGATCAATCCCATATTCCGATCACTACCCCAAAGAAAAACACAAAGAAATACCCAAATAGCCAAAAAGTGCCATATATTAAAGGACTAACCATTTATGCCTCTCTAAAGGTTGACTTGCTATCATGGACATTCAATAGAGCCAAGGTGACACCACCCCGGTTGTCAACGCAATCAGTGAGGAAGAAAATGAGGATTCACTTCGTCAGAAGATCCGTAGGCTTGAAGAGAAGATCAATTTTGTCAAGGCGAAGATCAAAGAGGCCGACCGAATCATGGACTTGGTTGGAAGCTTATAGAAAGAGGCCACTGTACTGGAACGTTACCATGAGAACCTCTTAGACAAGGTCAAAGGAATGGTACAAAGATACATACCGCTTCTAGGAAAATCTAAAACGCCCAAACAAGAAACTAAGGATCCCAAAGAGGAGACCGAACCTTATGAGGAAGAAAAAAGCTGCCCGTCAAAAAAAGCCACCACTGCTGCCTTTATGGAGGAAGCCAATAGTTACGAGATACCTCAAGGGTTTGCTCACCCATTGTCACCAACAATGTGGACAATCGCCCTCAAATCCCATGCTTGCCCCTATCAAGTCACGCTAGAGCATGTGCGATGCGAGGAAATCTATGAGAAAATGAAAATTTTTAGGACCACCTTGCGCTCCAATCTATGCGCACAAAAGATGTCAATTTCATAGAAACCAACCTAGCCGCAACACTGATAAATATGTGGTCCTGGAGAGGAGGATCATATGACTGATCGATGACAAGATGATTTGCAACTTGTGGGAACCGCAATCTTTGTTTGTCCATGACCCAATCATCCCAAGTGAAGGAATCACGCTAGACACTCATACCTGGCGCTAGGACTTCACTGTCTTCAAGGACTCGTATGTGAGCATTTTCCAAAAGCTGGCAAGCACTGAAAAAATCTGCAAAATTAAGTCCGCTTGGAAATCCTTACCTAGTGGACCAAGCCTTTGCCTGTTTAATTCCAGGACACCTGGGCACAACATTGAAGAATGTGAAGCCTTTAAGTTTGAGTTGGAGCATCTAGTCCATGCTGGGGAGATTTGGGTAGTACTCCCTCCCAGTTACTAAGAAGTAAGGCCCTTGTCTAAATGCGTGGTTGTAAGGACAACAACCCGTTTTGACCTCAATGACAGGTCATCTTTTGGGTAGATCTAGGCATCCCTTTTTTTAATCAAATGTTATCCCCTCCAATTTATATGTAAAAGAAACTACATCCTACCTGATATCCCAAGGAGGGATACGTGGAGAGCTCTCATCAGGCCTAGTCTAGGAAGGCTTTTGGGTAGAACTAAATTAGGGTTTATTATATGTAAACCAAACTCGGAAAGGCCTGATTTCCAGCGGAGGAATACTTAGCCAGTCTACGTAAGACTCGTTCCTTATATAATATAAAATATATATTCCCTCATTTAAGTAGAAGAGAGCATCAAGAAGACCACTTAAAGCAAGTCAACCATAGACTCCTAAACCAAAATCTAGAAACAACTCAAAATGCCAAGATATCAAACCCTAAGAAGGGAGGATCAGTCAAACACTTGGATTGAATACATCAATCTTCCGTGCCTTATATGCTTATTTGCAAATTATGTGTGATATCTTGTATTGTTTATTATTGCCTAACATACAAATGTCATTTGTCTTTGTTTTTTCCTTTTCTTATAGAAAGAGGTTGATCCGTGTCATGTCACACTGGCCTACTTCACTAGATCCAAAGCCGCAGTAGCATCCTTTCCCTAGCAAGACAAAGGCAAAGAGAAAATCATCGGTACTTCAAAAAATGAACATAACAATAATGAGCTCGTCATAAGAGACTCTGTATCCCAAGACCCAAAAGAGACATCGCATTCCAAGGATGTGATCACTATGATACACGAGAAAGTTGCCGACCTTTAAGAGAAAGTTGCAAGAGCTGAAATGACCAGTTCGGCCAAAGAAACACCTACTGAGGCGAGAAGACCTCCTCCGCCCTTTACGTCGCTGAGGTCTCCACTTTCTGACCACTTTCCTAGTCACCCTACCGTACTATCCAATCTAAATCCATTTGTTGTTGAACTTCATTGCATTGGTGCATCATACCACACCCCACCACCTACTAACACTACCCAAACCTAGGAACAACCTATTCTGTGCCATCATACCAAACACCACATCCTACTCATACCAACCCTGCTATCCGTCCAAGCACCATACTCTACATACTTTACGAATTACATATATGCCAAAAATCGTGTAACGACCCATTGGGTCATTTTGAGTTTCTAAGCTCCTTTTCCCCAAGATAACCGTTCCCGTAGTTCCATCTCAGGGTTTATGACTTTCATGCAAAACTTGAAGTCAAATGTAGTCATTTGGTTAACTTTGGGAGAATGTTTCACTTTGGAAATTTCGGCATTTAATTATTTGGATAAATTGTTGGAGTCTCTGTGGATGTCATGAAAACCAATCCATGTTGGAGTCTCAATGGATGTCATGACATCTATCCATGGGCGTTCCTCATCCATGTTACTCGTTGTCTTGCGGCCATACTCATTCTGGTCCCAAAGTAAGGTAGGGCAAATGATGGTATTCATCTCATTTGAGCCATAACAAACATTAACCCCGTTGACTTTCACCACATCAAGTAAATTCGACATCTGGCCCTTCTTCCTTTTTAGCCCGGCACCGGCGAAAAATTTGATGTAACAACTCGCGTGGTCATTCCAAGCTTTTAGACTTATTTTCTCAAAAATACCTTTCTATAGTTTCATCTCGAGGTAATCAGGTGAGTTTTACCAAAATTAGAAGTTCTTAAGTTAAGAAAATGAAGAAGTTTTACCAAAGTCAGCATCGGGAGTAAATGCGTCATTTTTGAAGTTTCTTCGCTTCCATTATGTCTGGAATGTGATATTTGACTAAGTTGGACTGTTGATTCGGGTGCCGAGGCACTAGGGTTGTAGAAAATATGGTATTTTGAAGAATTTGAGTTGAACTTGGTCAACACAGGGTCAAGATGACCTCTTTCAGATGTTTTGAATGCGCGAGCATGTTCGTCGTGTGTTTTATGATTGAAATGCATATATTGTTTGTGTCCGGGAGGTTTCGGATGAGTTTCGGGTGCTAAAACTAAGATTTTTCCACTTTCTAAATTTTCTGGTGTAGCAATTCTAAAAATACCGATTATAGTCCCTATGTTCATCCTCAAATTTCAGACTTGCTTTAAAACATCTAAACATTATATGTCTCTTATTTTAAGGCCAAACTGGGTGATTCAAAAGGCTTTATGGGGTGGAATCCCACAAGGACTATGTGGTCAAAGGTGAGCCTTGTGATTATCTAACATTACATTTGGGGCCGGGCAGCTGCTGCGTATTTTTGTTACTTTTTTCGGGATTTTTCTCACAAGTTTAGGAGCTCGGATTGAGGTGATTTCAAGGCATTCCTCTCATTTTTGCTTGGGGGAAAGAAACTAAACCTTATTTAATGGTACTCCATAGATTTCTTACATTATTTAGAGTTGATTTCATGGTTGGGTGTTGGAAAATTGGGGGGGGGGGGGGGGGGTTTGCCCTAGGTTAGACCTTCGAAAAAATAACAAATTGAAGTTCAAGCTGGAGTCTTTTTTATTGGGTTTTATGGATTTAAGTTCTTTGAGTCGAGGACAAACTATTTTGACAGGAAAATTCAGGTTTGGTCGTCAGAGTTCGGGGTCACTTTTTGGGATTTTAAAGCTCTAAGTTAAAAATACAAATTTCTTCAAGTTGGAAATCGAATTGAAGTCTGTTTTGAGTCATTTTCTAGATTTAGACTCTATAGGCTATAGGTAATCAGTTTTCCCCTTGTGCCTTCGCGGTTACCTTTTTTTTGTTTGTTTTTGGGTTCCGAACTAAAGTATAGCAATATGAGTATCACTGAACTCGTCTAACCATGTAGAATACTATTCTTACAAAATTGAACTAATTTGGTGAATTTTGACGCGACAGAGCTTTCAGAAGGCTTAATCTTCGCTTGGATTGAGATTGGGATCATTCAGAGGGACTGACGAATGGCAATCCGTTCGTGATCTACGTGCTTCAAATCTAAGGTAAGTTGAGACTTAATAGACTCTTTATATAATGTTATGTTTGGTTAAATGTAATTAAGGGGTGTAATGGGGAATTGGGGGTCCCATACTCGTGTGGTGACGAGCACTTGTAGGGGAAACAGTGTAATTGTATGGGAAACTAAAACATGAAAGAATCATATGATGTGATAGAGATTATGTGTTTAGCCTTCAGGCCTTGAAGGTGGTAGATAAATCCACTAGGTTGGTATGGTTGTTGCTTATTTGGGCTATAATAGCCATGTTTGATTAATACTTGTGAATATTGACTTGACTGCATTCATCACTGCACATCTCATCTAAATTATGAAATAGGACACATGTTTTTGATATTGAATTGATAATATGCATTTTCATGGTATACGCATATCCATTACATTCATTTATGATATTATTGGCATCTGATTGATGAGATATGAGGAAAGGGCCTTAGAGGCTGGATATTGGATATGGTATATGAACAGAGTGATGATGATGTTATAGCCTATCGGCTGGCATCTAATGTGATTTGAGTGATTTGGTATTCCCGGTGGGTATATGGACGTCATGAGTTGTTACACTCCGTATCTTCGAAGAGCACTTATCAAATTTGAAACATAAGTACGTTGAGTTATGGTTAAGTAAAACCACTTTGGAATATAAGGAGTAACCATTATTAAGTATATTTAACGAGTGAAGGATGTATATAAGGTATACCGGAAGGTTTTATAAGGAAATGAGTAGAAGAAATGGAGTAGTACGACTTTGGAGAAAGGATGGGTAAGTTTTGTGTTAAAATTTTTGTCCAACTTGAGGGACGAATATATCTTAGCATATGAAGTGTTTTGAAGTGAAACAAAAGCCTAAAATAAATTTTGACAACTCTAGTTTCCAACGCCATAAACCGCTCGTCGATAGGATATCGGAGTAGAGAAATATGGACGTTACAAGTTCGGCTGATAGAGAAGAAATGTGTGCTACAGTACCTGCTATAGTAACCACCTTGCTACAGTAGCTGTGATTAAGATGCTTTCGCCACCATTGGGAATCATGAAAGTTAGGATGAAAAGTAGTCATACATGCAGATTGAAGGTGACTATTGAGGATTTCAAAGGCCAAAATAGCATTTGCTTAGTCGGAAGAATAAGAGATCCTTTTTAATCTAAAGGGAGATGCAGTACGAGAATTTATTGGGACTCGTTAGAACTTCAACTTGCTCTAGGTGATGCGATAAAGGTCACGTAGTAGGGTGGATGTGATCGTACCAGCACTAGCACACCGGATTCCATTAGTACCCCAAGGTTAAGCGTGCTGGGGTGAGAGTAATACTAGGATGGGTAACCCCCTGCGAAGTATATTAAGAGTCCTACAAATTCAAACATAAGAGACAAATGATAAGATAGAGTAGCCTAAGGGAAATTAGAGTATGCGGAGTGGTTGGAAACCTTGAAAGGTCGCAAAGGATGAGGCGGACTAGACCGGCAAAGAGAAAGAAGGTGCATCACAGCTCTAGAATTAGGATGAGTTCGAATATTATTGGGAAGTACTTTATAAGCGAGGCGTTCGTAAACATATATATATATATATATATATATATATATATATATATATATATATATGTGTGTGTGTGTGTGTGTGTGTGTGTGTGTGTGTGTGTGTGTGTGTATGACATCCTATATGTGGCTGCGCCAGCCGGTTTATGTGTCCCAGCAACCGATGTTGCGGCATACTGAAGCATCAATTGAACAGGGTAGTGAAGTTCAAATGATAGATGTTACAAGGTAAGTTGATGATATTTTCACCACAGGTTAGAGTTGGAAAGTCCTAATGCAATAACATCAGGGAAAGGAAGAATGTGAGTGTATAGAAAGTAAAGTGTATGAAACGGGGGCTAAGTGAAGCTTCCAAGAGAGACGACGGGCAAGGCAAGGGACTATTTGGATAAAATTCGAAGATAGGCATGCGAAGGGGATAAAGTATGGTAGTGTGAAACAAAAGATGAATGTGTGGGGTCAGAAAACAGACTTCGATAAATGGGACTAAAGGATAGTAATCTCAAATAAGGATGTGAATTAAGAGAGAGAATGATCAGGCCTTGCAACGATACTAAGAGATTTTCAGCACTCATGAGGTATATAAATGGATAAATGTGTAGTTATACTGAGACGGTTGCCTTGGAAACGGAGAAGCTTTCCTAAAAGATGATTTAAGAATAGAATGGATTTGCATGTTTAAGGTAATATTTCACGAACTTCAGGGTCAATACTATAAAATAACAAGTGGAGAAGGGCGCTCGAGGAGGAAGGTTTGAGGATGAAAGCAAGAAAGGTAGATTAATTGGCTGGTCAAAAGTAGTGGAGAAAGAAGAAGGGAAGAAAAGGAAAATTGAGCAATCACCAAGGACAAGCGCGAGAGGATAATGAACTAACAAAGCTAACCGGAAGGTAGTACATCAATGATATAGGATGAGGATAAGGAATACCGAGATTTAATTATAAAGGAAATAGAAAGATGTATGGGAAATATTCATGAGTATGGACAAGCCTTGGCGGCAGGAAAGAGAAGAAAGAAGAGAGTATATTTGTAAGAAATCCACGAGACGAACAAGAAGTGGCAGAACACCAGAATAACTACAACGCATAGGTGGGATGCCAATAAGTAGTCAAGGAAAATTTCGAATAAGTGAGCTAAGTGAATAAAAGGATTGATAATGGAAGTGGAAGAGTGTAGCATATTAACTCTCAATGATATATTGTAGGCGTAAAGTGATACCGGATACTCAGAGTAAGAAGAATTTCAGTGATAATAGCTGTGGAGGAAGACGAGGGATAAAAAGAGCAAAGTGTGACCAAACGTTCCGTAAAATATTTTGATGGATTCCAATGTTCCCATTAACCCGTTGATTCGGGAAATATTCAGTCATAAAAGGTAGAAGTAGATAGGCCTTAAAGAAGGCAGCAAGAATAGATCTGTAACGCATAAGCGCTTCGTTCAAATGCAAAGCCCTCAATTACCAGAAAAGAAAATAAGTCAAGCTATACGATGAGAGAATTTTGGTATTATAGGAGACCAAAGGAGTTGGAGGATCGTTAAGGTTGGCCGATGACTACTGATATTCAGGAGTTACTAGTGTATAAGAACACCCTTAAAAGGGGGAAGAGCAGATCTAGTCCCGAAATGAGGTATGACATTGTCAAAATTCCAAAGAAAGAAAGAGGTTAGCTTAAGGAGGCCAAAATTCGGGACGTAGTGGCATATCAAGAATGCATTAAGAGGGAGCAGGAGCGAATTAAAGATAACCATACCACAAAGCAGGTATGAAAAGGAATTAAAATGGATATAGAGAATACTTCATGCAAACGTGAGATATGATATTTCTAGACCAGGGAAATTTGTGGCGCACCATAATAGGCAGCGACGTATCCTAAAGAGTAATAAAGAGAGTAAGAAAGCTCTGCAAGCTAACTACAAAGAGAATAATGAAATGGATGATGAGTACAAAGGACACTTTGGGTTACAACGGAAGAAAATCTTGATATTAAAGGAAAAATATGAGAATCGTAATAAAAGGAGTAACGATAAGCAGTGTGGCGATCTCTAAAAGAGAGGAAGAACGATATGGTTGTAGATAGAAAGGTAGCATCGTCACCAGAAATTAGAAAGTATATCACGGGTCACTAACCATATTGAGCATAAGGGTATGTATTATGGAATTACATGAACCATCAGAGTAAGGTTATGCTCGGCAGATGGGAATGGACACACCGGAAAGCCAACAAGGAATGACAGCTAACTAAGTGGTCACTGGAATAAGGAAGTCAAGGGTAAGTATACCATACCGATGTTGGAAAAGAAGGTGTGGTAAAGTGAGAATTGCCCCGACTTCACAATTATAAGTTATATTGCAAGATTTGAGGCAAAGGAATTAAAGGGAGAGTTTTGACAAGAACTGAAAGACATTCTGAGCTATAGACCAGTTTGAACTATGATTATTGGTTCATCGCAATATATA
This sequence comes from Lycium barbarum, assembly GCF_019175385.1. Lineage (NCBI taxonomy): Eukaryota > Viridiplantae > Streptophyta > Magnoliopsida > Solanales > Solanaceae > Lycium > Lycium barbarum. The sequence goes on from NC_083337.1 coordinate 104,417,804, forward strand.
ATCCTGCTACGAGGAATAATAAAGATGGTGATGGAACATTAGGAATGTGCGTATTTAAGAAATTGTATTGAGGATATGGTTATAACAGATCATGGAAAGGAATTAAGACAGAAGGTTGAAGAAACGTAACCGTTAAGAGTAAGGATTTGTCAGTAGCAGAGTAACGCTGAACAAGCAACGGGACATTAGTATAAGAAAATTTATGATGAATCTGAAAACTTGGCTGATGAATTACGAGGGGATAATCTAACACGTATCTAAGCTCAACAAGTACAAGTAGGGATAGCCAAGATAGCATCGGAGGAATCAACAAAAGAAAGTGATGTATTCGAGCAAGGGAGTTATCCGTTAATAAAGAAATGAGGAACAAAGAGGAAGGACACTCGCAGGACAGCGAGTAGCTGTGGCGTGGCTAGTTAAACCATAGGAATGAAGACAGAATGAGAACGGAATACTAGCTCACTTATATACATTAGGATTGAAGACCGTATGACTCACAAATGAATTTGATAAAGGGCTAAGAAAGAACAGGACGAAACTGACCAAATTATATTATATGTAAATGGTAATCGAATAAAAAATTCAATGAGGATATTGGGGATCGGCGCACTACAACGTTCGAGGACGAATGTTTTTAAGGGTGGAAGGATGTTACAACCCGTATCTTCGAAAAGCAGTTATCAAATTTGAAACATAAGTACGTTGAGTAATGGTTAAGTAAAACCACTTTGGAATATAAGGAGCTAGCATGATTAAGTATATTTAATGAGTGTAGGATGCATACAAGATATACCGGAAGGTTTTATAAGGCAATGAGCGGAAAAAATTGAGTAGTACGACTTTGGAGAAAGGATGGGTGATGTTTTGTGTGAACATTTTGGTCCAACTTGAGGGACGAATATCTCTTAGCATATGAAGTTGTTTGAAGTGAAACAAAAGACTAAAATGATGTTTGACAAGTCTAGTTTCCAACGCCACAAACCACTCATCAAAAATCAAAAAGAGGGAGTAAGGTATCAAAAAGTGAGTAATTTTCAAGTGGCGGAATATTAGTTTAGGTTTGAATAGGGCGTGGTTGTGATTGTAGTCTTGTTTTGCGGTGGATTCGGTTTGGATTATAAGAAAACACTGAATATATTGCTGTCCTAGTAAGAATAAGGTATGAATCCCTCCCTATTGATATTGTTTTAGGTTTACTTGCGGAAATAAAGCGATTAAATGGCTGTATAATGGAGTAGTTGGTTGAAAAATCGGATACACATCATATGAGATGTCTTATGGAGTACGTTGATGTTAGTGATGATGTTGTTGTTGTTGTTGGTTGTTGGTAACTGTGATTTCGGGCTAGGAATATAAACAGGGGAGGTGCTGCCGAAATTTCGGCAGATTCTAGGAAGAGTTAACTTAAAGGCTTAAGATAAGCATATGATAACGAGTCTAGCAATAGTATGAATTCCCTTGATTGTAGATTTGTGAGTTCGAGAAGTAGAAGTTGAGCGAATAGATAAGCTTCAAGTTATGTAAAGCTATACCTTCTTTCTTTTTGGCATGAATTACATAAAATGAGCAAACGACGAACATACATGACTCCAATGAAATCTAGTTCTTAGTAGTGCTTGACATGATAGTTGTCTTTGATTCTCAGGTGTTGGTTCATTCTATTTATTCTCTCAAATTCTAGATGATGATTCAGTTTGTACATGATTGCTCCTAATATTCTATTCTTGCACATTGTTATTGCATCACTTCACCGAGTCCCTCACTGGAGGGCCGGGTACGTATTCATGCATAGTTTCATTGCATTGTTCACCGAGTCCCTCACTAGAGGGCCGGGTATGTATATTATATTTCACTGAGTCCCTCATTAGAGGGCCAGGTACGTATTATATTTCATCGAGTCCCTCACTAGAGGGTCGGGTACGTATTATATTTCACCGAGTCCCATAATGGGCTGGGTACGGTATATGATTATTTCACCGAGTCTCATAATGGATCGGGTATGGTATATTATATTTCACCGAGTCCCATAATGGGCCGGGTACGGTATATTATATATGCATGACTTATATCATAAGGTACAGATGCTTTGGTATTCCGGGATTATCATACTTATTTCCTCTCATCTTTCCACTCCGTCATGATCTTCATTACTGTACTTTATGCTTTACATATTCAGTACAACTTCCGTACCGACCCCCTTTCTTCGGGGGCTGCGTGTCATGCCCGCAGGTATAGATACTCAGTTTGGTAATCCTCTAGCTTAGGACATCTGCTCAGTTTCTTGGAGAGCTCCATTGTTCCGGAGCTTGAGTCATTTTGATACAGATCCTTTTGATATAGACTTATGCATATTCGGGGGTACGGCGGGACCCTGTACCACCATATTTTACTATTATACTCTTAGAGGTCGGTGGACATGTGTGGGTTATATATATGGTTTGGTCAGCTATATAGACGCAGTTTGTTTTGGATATTCAGGTGAATAGTGGCAGCCCTGTCGGCTTGTATATTTTGTTATGTTTGGTTAACTGTGACTCCCCAGGAGACAGGTTCATATTGATATATGGCATTATGAGTCTACAACATGCTTTTACAAATTTCCACATTGTTCTTAGTATCAGTCTGATTATATCTAACAAGTTCGTATACGAGTGTCCAACTCGGGCACTAGTCATGGCCCATTGGTTTGGGTCGTGACATGAGTCTTCCCATATCACGTGAAATCTACTGCAAGAGCTTGTGTATATCGGTTCATATGACCATTGCACTGCATACATTTCATTTGCATTTCATAACATTTTTACTTGATTGGCTTTTGTTCATGCCATGCTTGTCCAAATCGTTGAAAAGGTTGAATCTTCATAACTATATTTAGAAAGGACTAAGCTTTATGAATGTAAATGGAATAAGACAAAACCTCATGACTGTAATTGGAACGGGCTAAGCCTTTTGATTATGAGTGGAAAGTACCAAGCTTTAGGACTTCGTTAAAACGTGGATTTTCAAATCTTAACGACTTAAATGTATAAAAACTGTATAACTTGTCTCTAACAAAGTAAGGAGGTGAGTATGGGAAGTATCAACCTCGACATCACTATAGTTTAGGGTCAGTCCATGAGCTACTAGGCACACGTGCTTCCCGTACTCACTCTACACTTTCTACACCTTTTGTGTGAAGGTTTATATTCGGATACGAGTAGAGATCAAGATTCTACTGATCGTGAAGGCATATTTAAGAGTCCTGCGACACCAGACTTCTTTCCTATCATTATTTTCTGTCTTTCTCCATTCCGAATAGTGTTATGTAGTAATTTAAGACTTGTATTTTGTATTAGTAGCTCTTGTACTTATAATTCCAGGTCTTGGGAATGTGTTTGACTTAGAATTTTTCATATTTATGTTATTAAGACATAATTAGTACGTTGGGTTGTTTACCTTCAATTTTCACATTTAAATTTATAATTTGATGCTTGCTTTTATTTGGGTTCGCATATGGTTTAGGATAGGTGCCCTCACGACCATTTGGGATTTTGGATCGTGAAAAATTTGGTATCAGAGCCCTAGGTTCACCAATCACATGAGTACAAGGGCAGTGTCTTGTAGAGTCATGCGGATCAATGCGAATAGCTTTGTACCTATATTCAAGAGGCTATATGACATTCAGGAAACTTCCTTTCTTTCATTCCTTATCGTGCATATGTCATTCAGTTTAAGGTCTAAACTTTTTTGTTCCAATCTCACTAATGTTGAGGACACGTTCTCGAGTTTGCACACTAGTGGTTAGATGTGACATCACACTGTATGATAGAAGATGTGTCACCGTGATAAAGATGCGAGATCAAGTTCAAATTGCAACTATGGCTTTATGACTCAATGGAGTTAGGTTGTGATTTAGACCTATTCATTTAGTGATATCCCTAGTAATTAGGAGTTAGTATATTAAGGACTTCATGATCACCATATCTTCAACGGTTAGTTTCCCAAAATTTAAAGAAGTGCATTTATGGTAAAGCAAGTGATGGGAAGAGAGTTTGCGATTTGAATTGGTATGTTAGTGAAATAACTAAGTAATAAGCGTTGCAGCTTTGAAGACTGCACTCGAGGAGGTTTGACATATCAAGGCTGATTTACTGGAGGAATTATTGATATGGTTATTACGACAATCATACAACGCGGGTGTATCAATGACGGGTCAACGATTCAGTAATGGAAGGGTTCATATGTTGTTATCTTGAAGACAAGTTTATACTTGGTAGGATCAATTGATCATATGAGAGGATAACGACCATGTTAAGACTATGAATAGAAGTGTAGAAAAGACAAAGGCACAGAAAGTGATCCTTGGTGACGAGGTTGGAAGTGATGGGACGTGTTATGTGGTTCGTACGAAAAGTTTTACTTTATACCTATGGGGTTGAGGTGTACTAAAGAGAATTTAAATATTTCAAATTTGGTGACGCAACAGTTAAAACGGTAGAGTATTTAGCATAAGAGAGCACAAGGTGAGCTAAGTCTGATGAAACTATGGGAGTATGAAGGCTAAGTAGAGTTTCGACAGGACAACATTGTGGTGGTAGAGTAAGGACAAGTGCTTTGTGGATTCGTTACGAAAATGGTTGTTGGCCTTAGGACAAGTGGGGAAAGTTACCCATGGAGATTGAACCTTTATGAGAATAGGCAGTTGTGATCTTTCAGTAAAGGGCAGGTTCATAGGTCCGCTTGATATTTCGAGGTTGGCAATAAGAGGAATAATTTTCGGGTCGAGAGCTTGTTGATTTTCTAATATACGCTTTTGATACCTAAATTGTGCCCTCCAATTATCTTATTTAATTATTCGGAGTTCTCAAGTCACAAACAGAGTGAAATATACATTTTAGAAGTAAAAAATGATCTTGCAAACTTATTTCGGTGACATTTTTCCATTCCATTTGGAAAAATATCTTCAAATATATTATTGTATATCATCCTATGTATTTTTTATATTTACTATAATTTTCAAGTTTATTTGTCAGAATTTTGACTCAGAAATAGTTAAAACAATAATTTAATTGTAACGACCCGTCCGGTCGTTATTTAATATTTTGCGAAAGCATGCCCAATTCAGGTCTAGGGTCATATTTAATGGGCTTCATAATATGTTATAAGGGTTAGGAGTGGGAAAAATCAATTTCAAGGGGTTTAGGAAATGTCGAGCCAGAAATTAAAAGGCGGACCGCTATGGCGGTCAGTGGACCGCCGTAGCGGCACCGCTATAGCGGCCTAAATACCGTCGCAGCGATACCGCCATAGTGGCCTGAGGACCGCCGCAGCGGTCCACGCAGAAACAGTGACCCAAAAACGAGTACTTGGTCTATTTTCTCTCCTTTTTCAAACATAAGACTCCCAAGAGCTGCTCCTAGGGTTCCTCGTGAAAGAAAAACCTTGTCCCCCAAGAAAAAAAAGAAACTTCCAATCCCCTTTTTCCACCTTTCCCTACGAAAGATACCCGCTCATGGATTCAGATGCAGGTTAAGAAGGCAAGCAATTCTTAAAGAATAATATATCTGTTTGCCAAAGAGGTAGGTTACGGTTTACTTTAGTTAGACTTTGATTAGCTAATCGTATATACGTTAGAGTTGATGGGGGAATGCATGCTTAGGTCTTCGGGCACCGGAGTTTGGAGAGATGTACTTGTAATATGATTAGGATAGGGTATAGTCGGGACTATGATAATAAGAATTTAGCTAAAAAGGAAGTGATGTGGTCGCCATGGAGATACCTTGTAATTATTTAATGCTACCCTAGGAAGGGGAAGTAAATTCCTTGAGTATGTATTATTGTCGATTGTTCATGCGGTCATTTCCTTGAAATTAGGAGGTCGTATTAATTGAATATTATATGAAGTTGTTTGCATTGCGCCCATCAAGGGCTGGGATTATGATTGATTTAAGAGGTAGGTTACGGTTTACCTGAGTTAGACTGTGGTTAGTTGAATGTATGTTTGTGATTTCATTAGGAGAAAGCATGTCTAGGATTCATTACTTGATATGGTGTGGTTAAGCTCCTATGTGGTTGTGATTGAATGTTGTGCAGGCTTTATGCACTTATTCCTGTGTGATTTTGTGATGAGAAGTTAATATAGTCTTCTCTAGAGTATTGTGACATAAAAGATGAGGTGAATAGGGATATTAGGAAGGTATAACAAGGCATATATGTGGCCTAGATTATGAGCTCGTGGTCCGAGGCTAGTTCCGGAAACGAGAGGTTATTGTTATATCCCGCGTCCGATGTTCGTTCCGGAGCAGAGGATTGTGCTCGGTCCGAGGAGTGTTCCGGAACGAGTGGTACATGGACACCATGGGTCCTCTGCAAGTCATGGCTACTGAGCAAAGACATCAGATAGCATGTATTTACAGTGTGACGGGTCTTACATCCCATCTGCATTACATTGCATCCCCATAATATATTGTCATGTATTGTGTATTTCTGTCGTTACCATTGTTCATTAAACTGTGTGTGTTTCGAGCACCTGGTGGGCTAGGGGTTACACAAGGTAAGTGTAGTGGTGGTCATAGATAGTGATTTAATTCCCTAAATACACCATAACATAGTAGTGAGGTGAATAGGTGGACTCTTAAAACGATAGTTGTAAAAGTATAGTATGCGACGAATGTGGAACACGAGAGTTGCTAGGCGAGAATAAAAGAATCGAGCTTGGTAGTAAAGAAGTAAGGGGGCGGAAATGGAAATGGTCTTTAGTTAGAATGTGGAGGTTCATTAACTTATTTGCTAAACCTATTAACTTTATATTGTATTGCATGAACTAATCTTAGTCGACCTATGATGCTTACCAGTACGTGTGGTGTACTGAGACTACTCTTGCTACGACCTTTTTGGGTGTAGATGTGTTGCAGGCTTTAGCTGAAGTTTCGTCGCATGGGTCTATCGGATATTCTCCTCCAGCCTCGTCTATCTCACTCTCGGCGGAGGCTGTGTCTTTTATCTTGTCTTCTTGTATTGTAGGAGCTCTTGTACCCGCCTAGACTAGATCTCGGGGTTTCATTTCAGATTTATTTGTATTAAGACAAGTCTGTAATAAATGTTCACGTTAATTTATAACTTTTGAGGGTGATTGTTCGCATATTTTTTTTTGTGTTGTGTTTATTATGAAAAAGGTTCGCCTACTAGCTCGTCATATGGTAGGTGCCCGTACGACCCGGGGGTTGGGTCGTGACATTAATTAATTATTTAAAACTATTAATATTCAATTGATAAATATTTTATCCCGTTTAATCAAGAAATTTGATTAATTAAATAGATAATCGATTACCTCACATTTTTATAAGTTATTTGGCCATATTTACAATTATTTTAAAAAAAATTGATCAAAATTGAATTTTTGCTAATTATTGCAGTAGTTAATTATGGCCATAATCGAAATAGCTAATTGTTTGCTATGTTTAATTAGGGCTATAATTGAAATGAGCAATTTATCATATGTATTGGTCTTATTTGTAAAGGTTAATTAATTTCCATACTTTTAACATGGCTATAATCGAAATGATTAATTAGTTTCGACTGTTAAAATCGGTTATTTGTTAAATTAATTAGTAGTCACGTTTTTGACAAAATTTCGTACATGAATATACATGAGCACATACATATACATATATATGTATATACGCGCGCGCGCACACACACACACACACACACATATATGCACACACACACACACGCACACATACACATATTTGGGCTTCCCCTCTCTTCTTTTTTAATTTTCCAGGACAAATCCAATTCGGACCGACCCGGCCCAACCCCACTTCTACAAACACAAACACACATACAGATACACACAAATTGACCTCGATGGTATTATGTGTGTAGACAAGGGTTTCCACAAGAGAAACCCTAGAATCACCTACTTTTTCCCCTTTCTCTCTCATCATCATCCTTTCCATTTTGGGCAAATTTAGAGATGTACCATGCTTTTTCAGAGTTTGTACAACTGATTTGCGCAAGAATTAATTGCTTCTCACCTATTTCCATCGTATCTCAACCCAAACGGAGTATGTCTTCTCATTTTCTTGCTTTTTCTGCCTTTTATTTGTCACGCCCCCACTCGGGGAACGTGCGGGCACCTATTATTTCCCGCCTCAGTAACGAACCCATCCCTTATGCAACCAATCATCAGTAAGTAAATCATAAATAAAAGAATGAAAAACCCAAGAATAATACTATAAGTCTGACATAATATATAAATACCAAGTGCGAAGGATAAACAAATCCCAAATCGTGGTCTGATCAGTACAAGAGCTACTCAATACTACTACATGTCTGAATAGTCAATACATCATCTGAGGACATATTGGCTCAAAATAGAAATGGGACAATAAAAGAGATAGAGTCTCGGACTGCATGGATCATCAATAACTCACACTCAGAACTCTAGGAATGTCGCATCAGGATCAGTCGTGAGGTGTGGAAGTCTCCCCAACAACGAACTCTGCACTCATAAAAAGAGTACAGCTAGATAGCATCAGTACAAACACGATATTGCATAAGCATCATAGGCCGACAATAGTTAGATCACGCATGCAAACAAGGAAATGGAAAGATAATCATGCTCACAGACAAATACAAGTCAACAAGCTCAAGTAGTAAAAGCAATCACCCAATGATGTCTCAAATAATTCACGAATCCAAACATAACCAACTAATCACCCAATAACTCAAGTATCACCCAAGATCAATATCAATCCAAATGATGTTAAGAACATGTAATGTGAATGCAAATGGAATGCAATGCAATGATACACAAATGCTCCTGGGGGATGATGTCCACCTCTCGACAATCGTGACCAATGGGGGACTGTTAAGTCCATGTACTGTCATTCCGTATTTGTCACACCCCAACCTAGGTGAGGCGTGATTGGCACCCACCACCTTACTAAGACCAAACGAACCAAACTGTAACTCGTACCCTCTATGTCTCAGAGGATAAATTAGGCCAAGGGGGCCAACCTGTAAACACAATATCGTATTCGGGCCGACAAGGCCTCAAGCTGTAACATCTGTACTTTAGATTAACTAAAAAAGATGGGACCATCCCAATGCATACGTGGATAGCTATCTAGCTGACTAGGCCAGGTAACGTCTCTGTAAGCAGTAAGAAACCATAAAAGACATATACAAGGGCCGATAAGGCTTCTATACTGATATACTAAACTGACAACACAAGTCCACAAGCCTCTACAAGAGTCTAACTGTAACATGGTCGGGATAGGGCCCCGGCCTACCCATACTATATGTAGAGAAAACTCTTGACCTGGTAACTCCGAATGACATGGAGCTCAGCACACTGGCCGGTACTCGGCAAATCCTATCAGTGCGATCCTCTTGGCAACCTGTCTGAACCTGTGGGCATGAATGTAGCGTTCCCAGGCAAAGGGACGTCAGTACGAAATAATGTACTGAGTATGTAAGGCGGAAATGAAACATAATGATAACATAATTTAAAAAAGAAAGATAAGAATCAACCTGTAACCTCTGACTTACCGCTGAGAGCCTAACATGTATATCTCAACAATCTCATATGTATATCTACATATATGTACAATAATATAATTATGAATAACTCATCATCATAGCGCTGACTGTCCAACTGATTAGTGGTAACTGCCCACTCGGCCGTAGCTTGGTGGTAACTGCATAACTGCCTATTCGGCTGTCGTTCGATAGTAGAGCGTAAGTCATAACTGACCGACCGACTGCTACCCGATGGTAAATACGTGTCTTTCCATCAGGCTATAGTCCGGTGGTAACGTGCGTCTCCCAACCGGCTGTCACCCAGTGTTGTATACGTGTTTGCCTAGCCGACTTATCCCAATGGTGACTAAAGGTACATCACTGCCCACCCGACCATAGTTCGGTGGTAACTGGACTACTCTAATCTAGCATGTATACATACTCTATATTTGTATATCACCTCATATATTACTCTTTTGAGAGTACATATGGATTAGGAGACCTCTTACAATTCTTTAGAACTTCCTTCGGAGTGACGTAAGGTCGTTACACCTCCGATTACATTATCGATATCATTCTTGTTAGCACAAGCTATACAAGACTTGGAATCACACACACACACACACACATATCATGCTTGAGCAACATCGGGAGCAAATGAACAATATGAATATCCTTGACTACTAAGAGTGGAGCCCTTTGAAACAACGTTCGTCTACATCTCATAACATTTTAGGACATGCCAAGAGAAAGCAGAGCTTGCCTTACCATTCCTCGAGTCTTCAATATGATCCAATAATGAACTCCTCGTAACTATTATGCCCACCCTATAACAAAGGTATACATGTATAAACTTAGGCGACGCTAGTATATCACATATATCAAGAGATAATTCGATTCTTAAATGAAACAGAAAACATTTCCCCTATTTCACGACCATCATAGTACAACCAACAAGACTAACAAATGCAACCACAACCTCTTCAAACCTTCCTTAGACTCTAATTACCAACAACACAAAGATATACAAGAACCAGTCCAATATACGCTCGTATACGGTATCTTTATACACTTCCTTCCTCCAAATTCATGAAGTACATAAACACATCATAATAACAACATTAAACACTTTCCATATACAAGGAAAAAATCTCAACAACACAACAATAACAAGTTCCAAAACAGCCACCAAGCAGCCCATAAGCCAACAACAACATCAACTACGATTTACGGTATAATTTTCGTACTTTCTCATTTAACAACTTAGCGATGATCTAGATTGACTTAAATTCATATAAAGGAGGAGAATTCTTACCTTAAATGCAAAGAATTCCTTTTCTTCCACCCTATTTCACTTTGAAGAATGCCCGGATTCAACAACACGACTAAATGGAGCAACGAGATCGAAGCGGTGAGCAAAACTCGTATGTTTCTTCCTTGAAATTGCAAGTAACGTAGCTGTTGTAGCATAAGCTTTCACGTTGCAGCCCACTTCTAATCTTCCTCTAAATTAATGTGAGAAGGAAGAAATTTTACACCTGCCATGTATAACCAGAAGGTAATTGATGCATGCATAGAGATATATGTATAGATATCTCAAGAGACATGTACTCCAATTCAAGTAGGATAAGGATTACAACATTAGTGGCAAGTGGGGTCCACTTAATAATCCTTATTTTTTGAAAATAACATTTCTACACTTAAAGGACATCCAACCACCTCCCTACATAGTCACCAATTCAATTGCCACTTGTCACATGGAAATGATATTATTAATATAACATTTATTCCTTCATCCAATAATACCATAATTAATTTTCTGCTCTCCCACTTTATTTCAATATTTAACCAACTACCTATACAATTAATTCTTGCTCTCAATTCAATTAAATAATAAGCATTGTTAACACACTTCATAAACTCATTATCATGATAATGTGATACAACAATAGTCCGTATCCTTTTTATACATACACCAAATATTATTCCCAATTACCGTTGTAACACTTGTTAAGTCCTAAATTATTTCGGGACCTCATCCTTTTATTCACTGATATCTTTATTTGCATACTTGAATATGAACAAAATTTCTCTGGTGCGAGCGGTTCGAACTATAACCCGAAGGTACGGGTATAATACATTGATGAAACTTCTATTCTACGATTCGCTTGACCTATAACCTTCACGACACTCACTTGTCACTTGTTAAACATAACATAGATATTTATAACCTCAAAATTAATCTTGTCATTGAACTTATGTCGATTAACTTACGACAAATCCAACGTACAAAAGTATGGGATGTAACATCCTTCCCCCCTTTAGAAACATTCATCCTCGAATGCTAATTCTTAGAGACATGCAAATTTTTTGATAGAGTCTCCTTTGTAAACTGAACTAAAACCCAACCTACGCAGCCAGAAAACACAGTGTACATGCCACACAGGGCCAATATCCATAAATAGCAACACTTGGTTTCACACGACCGCAATAAGAGCTTACCTGAAGATCTACTAGCTTGTGCCGGGCTATGATGTAATATTTATAATTGCTAGCATCTTTGTATCATTATCAAACATAAGTTCTGACTCAAACTCTTATAACTCAACTATATAGCACCATTTGGATTTGAAAAAAGGGTAACAGACTCCTAAATGCCCTGTAGCTTCCTGTTTATCTAATGTGGTACACAACACATTTATAAACAAGACTCTACTAGACACAGCTTGTAGACCCCATGGGAAGACTTGCTCTGATATCAATTTGTCACACCCCAACCTAGGTAAGGCGTGATTGGCACCCGACACCCTACTAAGACCGAGCGAACCAAACTGTAACTCGTACCCTCTATGTCGTAGAGGACAAATTAGGCCAAGGTGGCTAACCTGTAAACCCATTATCATATTGGGGCCGACGAGGCCTTATGCTGTAACATCTGTACTTTAGACTAACTCAACAAGGTGGGACCATCCCAATGCATACGTGAATAGCTATTTGGCTGACTAGGATAGTATACGTCTCTATAAGCAGTAATAACCCATAAAAGACATATACAAGGGTCGATAAGGCCTCATTACTGACATACTGAACTGAGAACACAAGTCCACAAGCCGCTACAGGAGCCTAACTATAACATGGTCGGAACAGGGCCCCGGCCTACCCATACTATATGTAGACAAAACTCTAGACCTAGTAACTCCGATTGACATGGAGCTCACCACACTGGCCAGTACTCGGTAAATCCTATCAGTGCAATCCTCCTGGCAACTTGTCTGAACCTGTGGGCATGAACACAGCGTTCCCAGGCAAAAGGACGTCAGTACAAATAATGTACCGAGTATGTAAGGCGGAAATGAAACATAATGATAACATAATGTAAGTTAGGTGGATAAAAATCAACCAGTAACCTCAGACTTACCGCTGAGAGCCTAACATGTATATCACTACAATCTCATATGTATATCTACATATATGTACAATACTATAATTATGACTAACTCATCATTATAGCGCTAACTGCCTAACTAATTAGTGGTAACTACCCACTCGGCCATAGCTCAGTGGTAACTGCATAACTACCTATCCGGCTGTCGTTCGATAGTAGAGCGTAAGCCATAACTAACTGACCGGCTGCAACTCGATGGTAAATACATGTCTGCCCATCCGGCTATAGTCCGGTGGTAACGTGCGCATGACCAATCAGCTGCAACCCGGTGGTGTATACGCATCTGCCCAGCCGGGTTATCCCGGTGGTAACTAAAGGTACATCACTGCCCACCCGACCGTAGTTCGGCGGTAACTAGACTTCTCTAATCTAGCATGTATGCATACTCTATATTTGTATATCACCTCATATCTTACTCATTTGAGAGTACATATGGATTAGGAGACCTCTTTCAATTCTTTAGAACTTCCTTCGAAGTGACGTAAGCTCGTTACACATCCAATTACATTATGGATATCATCCTTGTTACCATAAGTTGTACAAGACTTGGAATCATATATATATATATATATATATATATATATATATCATGCTTGAACAACATCGGAAGGCAATGAACAATATGAACATCCTTGACTACTAAGAGGGGAGTCTTGTGAAACAACGTTCGTCTACATATCCTAACATTTTAGGACATGCCAAGAGAATGAAGAGTTAGCCTTAACATAGCTCAAGTATTCAATATGATCCAACAATGAACTCGTCGTAACTATTACGCCAAGCCTATAACAAAGGTATGCATGTATAAACTTTGGCGACACTAGTATATCACGTATATCAATAGATAATTCGATTCTAAAATGAAACGGACAACATTTCCCCTATTTCACGACCACCACAATACAACCAACAAGACTAAAAAATGCAACCAAATCCTCTTCAAACCTTCCTTATACTCTAATTACCAACAACACAAAGATATACAAGAACAACTCCAATATACGCTCGTATACGATATCTTTATACACTTCCTTCTTCCAAATTCATGAAGTACATAAACACATCACAATAACAACATTAAACACTTTCCATATACAAGGAAAAAATCTCAACAACACAACAATAACAAGTTCCAAAACAGCCCATAAGCCAACAACAACATCAACTACGATTTACGGTATAATTTTCGTACTTTCTCATTTAAAAACTTAGCGATGATCTAGATTGAATTAAATTCCTTTTTTTCCACGTTATTTCACTTCGAAGAAAGCCCGGATTCAACAACACGACAAAACAGAACAACAAAATCGAAGCGGTGAGCAAAATCCGTTTGTTTCTTCCTTGAAATTGCAAGTGACATAGCTGCTGTAACATAAGCTTTCACATTGCTGCCCACTTCTAATCTTCCTCCAAATTAATGTGAGAAGGAAGAAATTTTACACCTTCCTTGTATAACTAGAACGAAATTGATGCATACATAGAGTTATATGTATAGATATCTCAAGAGACATGTACTCCAATTCAGGTAGGATAAGGATTAAAACATTAGTGGAAAGTGGGGTCCACTTAATAATCCTTATTTTCTTAAAATAGCATTTCTACATTTAAAGAACATCGAGCCACCTCCCTACATAGTCACCAATTAAATTGCCCCTTGTCACATGGAAATGATATTATTAATATAACATTTATTCCTTCATCCAATAATACCATAATTAATTTTATACTCTCCCACTTTATTTCAATATTTAACAAACTACCCATACAATTAATTCTTTCTCTCAATTCACTTAAACAATAAGCATTGTTAACACACTTCATAAACTAATTATCATGATAATGTGATATAATACTAGTCCACATCCTCTTTATACATACACCTAATTTTGTTCCCGATCACCATCGTCATACTTGTTAAGTCCTAAATTATTTCGGGACCTCATCTTTTTATACACCGATCTCTTTATTTGTATACTTGAATATGACCAAAGTTTCTTCGGTGCTAGCGGTTCGAACCATAACCCGAAGGTGCGGGTATAATACATCGATGAAACTTCTATTCTTCGATTCACTTAACCTATAACCTTCACGACACTTACTTGTCACTTGTTAAACATAACATAGATACTTATAACCTCAAAAATAATATTGTCCTTGAACTTATGTCGATTAACATATGACAAATCCAACATACAAAAGGACGGGATGTAACAGTATCACACAGCCTAGAATGACTCATCCATCCAATATCATTGCTAACCACTTTGTATCACACATCATAGCGATGGCTACACAAATATAGTAATGTTGCATGAATCATACTTACCTCTGTCATCACCATCTCCCAATATCAAGATCAATACAGATATATAATGGATATGAGAAAGTATGTCATGCAATGAGAGTATCATAAATAACATACAGATTCTAATCAATTCACATAAGAAAGCTATCATAGTAAAAGTATTACATGAATCCATTCATTCCAACCAGTCTTCGATAAGACAAAGAAACCACCTATTCATATAAGGACAGCCAAGCATAACCTAAGGATTCTACGGGCCACGAGCCCGAACACACAAGTCACACAACAATACCAATTCGAAGAATTTCATCCCAACTTCATACCCGAAGGTTTACATGATGTCTCTACCAATTTCCTAGTACTACATACGAGTTGCTAACCGTAGTCTAACCAAAAGGTAAGCCATAACCTACTTGGAGTGCCGAACAGAAATCCCAAACAAATCACGCAAGCGCCTTGCCCTTCCTCAATGCCTCCAAATACTCAAGGTCTATTTATAGTGCAATCTAGATTAGAAATCATGAAGAACGATACCCATATTACTAGGCTTTCAATTTGGTCAACTCAAGCCAATGGGATTTGGGGAAACGGGCCCACAAGGGCAAAACGAGAAATTCAAAAGTGAAACATGCAATTCAAGTTTAAGTGATCAAAATCCACTAATCCATTTCTAAAAAAAACTCAATATTAAGCCAAAAACATATTTAAATAGAAACCTCCAATTTTGGGTATGAACCCTGACTCTTATTTTCACAAATTATTTACTAATAATGAAGGAATCAGGTTTATATAACTATTACCCATCAATTCCATATTACTACAAGCTTATACCATCAACAAATCAAGGTTTGATAACCAAAAGTTCATTTAAGAAAGAAACCCCAAGAACCCTCTTTAACCCTTATGTTATAGGAAGATTCTAGCATGAAATAAGGAGTTTCTAAGGTGGATTATCAATCATAAATGAAGAATAGTGCTAGATGAATTTATCCCAATGAAGAATTCCCTTAGAATCTCATGTTTTTCTCCGAAGATAGCTCTAGAACCAAAGGTAATGAATAAGGAGTGATAGGGTTTGAAAAAGGATTTAAGTCATTTAAGTTTCCGTCGACTGCTACAACGGTCTTCAGTGTGCTATGGCGGAACCGCTGCAGCGGTGAAATGTCTGCCCCAGTGGTCACTCATTCTCGTTGAGCCGCTATAGCGGCAGGGTCATCATTGTGGTGATACCGTTGCCGCGGTCCTGGTGTCACCATGGCGATGCACCTGACACCAGAATCTCCCATACTCCATAAGTCTCAACCCGAGATCTGACTATCACCCGAGGCCCCACAGATACAACACAAACATGCAGACACATATAAAAATGCACTAAAAACTCACCCGTGGACTCGAATTTCCCAACGGGGGTCTCGTTGACCAAGTCGACCCCAATACCTCAAAACCAACTTCCCAACCCAAGTCCCAAAACACATTCTAATGAATTGGGAAGCGAAGCGAATATACCAACAAGTCATAATTGACCATCCGAACCTCTCGAAATTGACAGATTTCCGTAAAAGGTCCATTTACCCAAAAGTCAACTTTGTGTCAAGCATTTTTCGCTTAAAGGCTTATTATCACAAAAACCCATCTAATATTCATCCGATGACCTCAAAAATCGCACCACCCATCTCCGTAAGTCTAATATATGCCAATGAAGCTAAAAAAAGGCCAATAAGGTCAAAAGCGTCGTAATGGCCAAACGAGTCGTTACATCAGAGACCAATTAAATAATCGCTCGTCCTCGAGCGACAAGGAAATGAAGCGGGGAAAAAGTACCTGAATCAGCGAATAACTGGGGATATCTCTCTCTCATATCAGACTCAGTCTCCCAAGTAGCCTCCTCAACAGGACGATGCTTCCATTAAACCTTCACAGAAGAAATCTCTTTGGACCTCAATTTCGGAACCTACCCATCCAAGATCGCTAATGGCTTCCCCTCATAGGTCAGATTCTCATTAAGTATCACGAAATCCCAACGGACAATGTAATAACCATCAGAATGATATTTCTTCAACATAGACACGTGAAAGATAGGATGAACACCGGACAGGCCCGGTGGCAAAGCCAACTCATAAGCAATATCTTCAACTCTACGGAGGATCTCAAATGGGCCAAAATACCTCGAACTCAAGTTACCCCTCTTCCCGAATCGCATAACACCCTTTATGGGGGAGATCTTCAGAAGCACTTGCTCACCCACCCCAAACTCTAAATCCCAAAACTTTCCATCCGCATACATCCTCTGTCGACTCTGGGCTGCTAGAAGCTTTTCCTGAATAAGCTTCATCTTATCAACAGAATCTCTCAACAAATCAGTACCCCAAGGGCGAACTTCGAAAGCATCAAACCACCCAATAGGATAATGGCACCTCCTACCATACATAGCCTCGAACGGCACCGTATCAATGCTCGAATGGTAACTATCGTTGTACGCAAACTCCGCTAAGGGCAAGAACTAGTCCCAATGACCACCAAAATCAATAACACATGCTCTCAACATATCCTCTAGCACCTGAATAGTCCTCTTGGACTGACCATCAGTCAGGGCCTGAAAGGTTGTACTCAAGTCAAACTGAGTACCTAACTCTGCCTTAAAAGATCTCTAGAAACTGGAAGTAAACTGGGGACCTCGATCCGAAATAATGGAAATAGGAACCTGTACAATCGCACAATATCATGAACATAGATCTTGGCTAACCTCTCTGCAGTATAAGTGACCTGAACTAGAACGAAATGAGCAGATTTAGTCAACCGGTCAACAATAACCCTCACAGAATCAAACTTACCCAGGGTCTTCGAAAGACCTACAACGAAATCCATGGCAATCCTCTCCCATTTCCACTTGGGAATGGGCATCCTCTGGAGCATACCACCAGGTCTCTAGTGCTCATACTTCACTTGCTAACAATTCCCACACTTAGACACAAAATCTGCAATATCCCTCTTCATCCTCCCCACCAGCAGTGCTGTCTCAAATCACGATACATCTTCGTGGCACCCGGATGAATGGAGCACCTCAAACTATGGGCCTCAGTCAAGATCAAATGAAGTAAATCACAAACACGAGGAACGCACATGCGTCCCTTGATCCTCAGAATTCCCTCATTATCAAGAATGGCCTCCTTGGCCTCACCCTTTAGAACCTTATCTCGAATCTTATGCAACTGAGCATCCTCAAACTGATGAGACCTGATATGCTCTAATAGGGACGATCTTGCCTCAACACAAACTAAGACTCTATCTGGAACTAAAATATCTAGATGAATGAAACTGTTGGCCAGAGTCTGAACCTCCATGGTCAACGGATGCTCAGAAAACACCAAACAAGCTAAACTCCCCATATTCGTGGCCTTGCACCTCAAGGCATCAAAAATAACATTGGCTTTCCCGGGATGATAAAGAATGGAGATGTCATAGTCCTTCAGGAGCTCCATCCATCGGCGCTGCCTAGAATTAAGAACTTTCTAGGTGAACACATATTGAAGGGTACGGTGGTCGGTGAGAACCTAATAATGGACACCGTACAAGTAATGCCTCCAAAACTTCAAAGCACAGACCACAACTAGTATCTCCAAATCATCGGTAGGGTAGTTACTCTCATGGATCTTCAACTAACAAGAAACATAGGCTATGATGCTATCCCTCCTGTATCAAAACAGTACCCACATCCACATGGGATGCTTCACAATAGACTGAGAAATCCTTGCCCTCCATGAGCAATGCTAGAATCGAGGATGAAGTCAAAAGGTCTTGAGCATTTGAAAGCTCTTCTCACAATTATCGGACCACTGGAAGGGAACATCCTTCTGAGTCAATCTTGTCAATAAAGAAGAAATAGAAGTGAAACCCTTCACAAATAAACAGTAATAACTGGCAAAACTCACGAAGCTACAAATCTCGGTCACAGTAGTGGGCCTTGCCCAATCTCTAACGGACTCAATCTTCTTGGGATCAACCATGATCCTGTCCTTAGACACAACGTGGCCCAAGAATGCAATGGACTCAAGCCAGAACTCGCACTTAAACTTGTCATAAAGCCTCTTCTCCCTCAACAACCCAAGGAAAATCCTTAAATGGCGCTTATGCTCGTCTCTACTCTTGGAATAAACCAATATATCATCAATGAACAGGTCATCAATACAAGAAAGGGAATGCTTGTTACGAATAGTGACCTTGTTCAACTGACGATAATCAATGCACACCGTCATAGTACCAACCTTTTTCTTCACAAAAAAAATAGGAGCTCCCCAAGGAGAAACACTCGGTTTAATAAACCCTTACCCAACAGATCTTAAAACTACTCCTTTAGCACACTAAACTCAGCGGGTGCCATCTTATAAGAAGGAATAGAGATAAGACGCATGCTCGGCTCCAAGTCAATACAGAAATCAATGTCGCAGTCGGGCAGCAGACCAGGTAAATCAGAAGGGAAGACCTTAGCAAACTCACTCACAATAGGTACAGACTCAAGGGGAATAGAATCAACACTAGTATCACGAACACGGGCTAAATAAGCCAAACACCCCTTGGCACTAAATTCTTCGCAGGAACATAGGAAATGATCTTCTTCAGAGCAGGACTCGGAGTACCCCTCCACTCTAATCTAGGAATACCCGGCATGACTAATGTGACTGTCTTGGCGTGACAGTCCAAGATCGCATGATAAGGAGATAATCAAGTCATACTCAAAATAATATCGAAGTCTACCATATCCAATATCATCAAGTATACCCACGTATCATACCCCATGAAAGTAACTAAATAAGACTGAAAGACTCTTTCAACCATCATAGAATCTCCGATCGGAGTAGAGATACGGATAGGCACACACTTACGATCACAACACAAATCCCAATCAACAGCATAAAAGAAAGACACATAGGAATAATTTGACCCTGAATCAAACAGTACCTAAGTAGGTTGAAGTCGAATAGAAATATTACCTGAGATCATAGCATCAGAAGCCTTTACCTTGGGCCTGGTCAAGAAAGAATAGCAAATACCGCCACCACGACAACCTCTAGAAGCCTACGGACCACCTCTACCTGACTGGTGTCCACCTCTTGTCTGATGAGAGCCACCGCGGCCTGACTAAGTACCACCTCTAACTGAGGAGCCACCTCAGCCACTAGAAGGTACTAGGGGCCTCAGAGTTAGAAACCTGGAACCCTGCTGGGATCCACACTGTGCTGACCTGGAATAATCCCTCATAATGTGTCCTGGGTCACCATACACATAGCATGCTCTAGGAGCTGGAGTTCGATGTACAGAAACTGATGAACTAGAGGGACCGGCACGGTCCACTGTATGGGCGTCAGATCCACCATAAGACTGCCCAGCGCCATAGCCTCTGGGCCTAGTAGGACCACCCAAAGAAGCCTACAGTACTGACTTGATAGGGAGGCTGGAGGCTGATTGGTAGGGCCTGGATGACTGTCCCCCACCCCTGTAACTTGATCCACTAAAACTGCCATAATGACGTGGCTTCTTCTCACCAGCATCCCCCAGAGACCGAGCCTTAGTAGACTTGACACCAATGGCATGATCAATAATAGCCTAGAAAGAAGACCCCCATGGTCACCAACTGAAGACAAGCAATATGAATCGGTTACACAAGTCCATTCACAATTATACAGACTCTCTCCTCCTCTGAGGGAATCATTTAAGCAGCATATTAGGACAAGAACAGAAATCTAGCATCATAATCAGAAATAGACAACCCACGCTGTCGCAAGCGAAGAAACTCGTCCCTGTACGCATCCCTCAAAGTGCATGGCACGCACTTCTCAAAGAAGGCCAGAAGGAACTGAGTCCAAGAAAGAGGGGGCGCACCAACTGGCCTACTATCAATAAATGCTCTCCAACATTTCTTCGTGTTACTGCGAAACTAGAATGACACGTTGTCCATACCAAGAGTCTCAACTATACCAATCTTGTAGAGACACTCATGCATCTCCACAAGGAACTCCTAAGCATCCTCGGTAGGTAAGCCATAGAACTTGGGCGGCTTAATCCTCAGAAACCTCCCGACAAGATCCTGATCATCAACTGTAATAGTATACACAGCAACAGGCCTAGAAACACCCTCAGGAATCTGAATAGCACTAATACACGGGGCCATGGCTGCAGCAAGATACATACTCGCGGTCTGTCCTTGGTCGGGAGTGCGTACCCCCACTCGAGTATGAGAACCACCATATAGAGTAGTGGCACCCCCAATAGTATGCTGACCGTCCAAATGAAGAAGTACCCTGGACATGATATCATGAAACATGAGGTTAGACACAGTGTCGGGGTGGGTATCAGCTAGTCCTGCACCACCCCGACTGCCGGTGCTGCCTCTAGCTACTGTTTTGTAGAGGCTGAGCGTGCTCGCCTCTACCCAGCTACAGGGGCTCCACCCCTAGCTGGTGCAGCTCCACGGCCTCTCGCCGCTCGTTTGGTGAAATTTTTCCATTTCATTTGGAAAAATATCTTCAAATATATTATTGTATATCATCCTATGTATGTTGTATATTTAGTATAATTTTCAAGTATATTTGTCAGAATTTTGATTCAGAAATATTTAAAACAATAGTTTAATTAATTGTTTAAAACTATTAATATTCAATTAATAAATATTTTATCATGTTTAATCAAGAAATTTTAATAATTAAATAGATAATCAATTACCTCTCAATTTTATAAGTTATTTGGCCATATTTACAATTATTTCAAAAAAAATTAACAAAATTGAATTTTTGTTAATTATTGCAAGAGTTAATTGTGGCCATAATCGAAATAGCTAATTGTTTGCTATGTTTAACTTGGGCTATAATTGAAATGAGAAATTTATCTTAGGTATTGGTAATATTTGTAAAGGTTAATTAATTTCCACATTTGTAACTTGCAAACCTCACGAAGCTACAAATCTCGGTCACGGTAGTGGGCCTCGCCCAATCTCTAACGGACTCAATCTTCTTTGGATTAACCATGATCCTGTCCTTAGACACAACGTGGCCCAAGAATGCCACGGACTCAAGCCAGAACTCGCACTTAAACTTGTCATAAAGCCTATTCTCCCTCAATAACCCAAGGAAAATCCTTAAATGGCGCTTATGCTCGACTCTACTCATGGAATAAACCAAGATATCATCAATGAACACAATCACAAAGGAATCAAGATATGTCCTAAAAATACCATTCAACAAAGTCATAAAAGCAGCTGGTGCATTCGTAAGCCCAAACGACATCACAAGGAACTTAATGACCATAATGAGTCCTAAAGGCTGTATTCGAAACATCCTCGGCCCGAATCTTCAGCTGATGGTAGCCTGACCTCAAATCAATCTTCAAAAATACTGGAGCACCCAGAAGCTAGATGAACAGGTCATCAATAGAAGAAAGGGAATACTTGTTACGAATAGTGACCTTGTTCAACTGACGATAATCAATGCACACCGTCATAGTACCAACCTTCTTCTTCAAAAATAAAATAGGAGCTCCCCAAGGAGAAACACTCGGTTTAATAAACCCTTACCCAACATATCTTGCAACTAATCCTGTAGCTCTCTAAACTCAGCAGGTGCCATCCTATAAGAAGGAATAGAGATAAGACGCATGCTCGGTTCCAAGTCAATACAGAAATCAATGTCGCAGTCGGGCAGCATACCAGGTAAATCAGAAGGGAAGACCTCAAAAAACTCACTCACAATAGATACAGACTCAAGGGGCATAAAATCCACACTAGTATCACGAACACGGGCTAAATAAGCCAAACACCCCTTGGCACTAAATTCTTCGGAGGAACATAGGAACTGATCTTCTTCAGAGCGGGACTCGGAGTACCCCTCCACTCTAATCTATGAATACCCGGCATGACTAATGTGACTGTCTTGGCGTGATAGTCCAAGATCGCATGGTAGGGAGATAATCAAGTCATACTCAAAATAATATTGAAGTCTACCATATCTAATATTATCAAGTATACCCACGTATCATACCCCATGAAAGTAACTAAATAAGACTGAAAGACTCTATCAACCATCGTAGAATCTCCGATCAGAGTAGAGATACGGATAGGCACATCCTTACGATCACAACACAAATCCCAATCAACAACATAATAGACAGACACATAGGAATAATTTGACCCTGGATCAAATAGTACCTAAGTAGGTTGAAGTCGAATAGAAATATTACCTGAGATCATAGCATCAGAAGCCTTTACCTCAGGCCTGCTCAGGAAAGAATAGCAAATACCGCCACCACGACAACCTCTAGAAGCCTGCGGACCACCTCTACCAGACTGGTGTCCACCTTTTGCCTCATGAGAGCCCCCTGGCCTGACTAAGTACCACTAACTGAGGAGCCACCTCAGCCACTAGAGGGTACTGGGGGCCTCAGAGTCAGAAACCTGGAACCCTGCTGGGATCCACTCTGTGCTGACCTGGGACAATCCCTCATAATGTGACCTGGGTCACCACACACATAGCATGCTCTAGGAGCTGGAGTTCGATGCATAGAACTGATGAACTAGAGGGACCGGCACTGTCCACTGTATGGGCGTAAGATCCACCATAAGACTGCCCAGCGCCATAGCCACTGGGCCTAGTAGGACCACTTAAAGAAACCTATAGTGCTGACTGGATAGGGAGGCTGGAGGCTGATTGGTAGGGCCTCGATGACTGTCCCCCACCCCTGTAAATTTATCCACTAAAACTACCATAATGACGTGGCTTCTTCTCACCAGCATCCCCCAGAGACCGAGCCTTAGTAGACTTGACACCAATGGCATGATCAATAATAGCCTAGAAAGAAGACCCCATGGTCACCAACTGAAGACAAGCAATATGAATCGGTTACACAAGTCCATTCACAGTTATACAGACTCTCTCCTCCTCTGAGGGAATCATTTAAGCAGCATATCAGGCCAAGAACAGAAATCTAGCATCATACTCAGAAATAGACAACCCACGCTGTCGCAAGCGAAGAAACTCGTCCCTGTGCGCATCCCTCAAAGTGCATGGCACGTACTTCTCAAAGAAGACCTGATGGAACTGAGTCCAAGAAAGAGGGGGCGCACCAACTGGCCTACTATCAATAAATGCTCTCCACCATTTCTTCACGTTGCTGCGAAACTAGAATGACACGTTGTCCATACCAAGAGTCTCAACTATACCAATCTTGTAGACACGCTCATGCATCTCCACAAGGAACTCCTAAGCATCCTCGGTAGGTAAGCCATTGAACTTGTGTGGCTTAATCCTCAGAAACCTCCCAACAAGATCCTGATCATCAACTGTAATAGAATACACAGCAACAGGCCTACAAACACCCTCAGGAATCTGAATAGCACTAATACACGGGGCCATGGCTGCAGCAAGATACATACTCGTGGTCTGTCCTTGGTCGGGAGTGCGTACCCCCACTCGAGTCTGAGAACCACCACCTAGAGTAGTGGCACCCCCAACAGTATGCTGACCGTCCAAATGAAGAAGTACCCTGGACATGATATCATGAAACATGAGGTCATACAGTGTGTCGGGGTGGGTATGAGCTGGTCCTACACCACCCCCGACTGTCGGTGCTGCCTCTAGCTACTGTTTTGTAGAGGCTGAGGGTGCTCGCCTCTACCCAGCTACAGGGGCTCCACCCCTAGCTGGTGCAGCTCCACGGCCTCTCGCCGCTCGTTTGGTGAAATTTTGCCATTTCATTTGGAAAGATATCTTCAAATATATTATTGTATATCATCCTATGTATTTTGTATATTTACTATAATTTTCAAGTATATTTGTCAGAATTTTGATTTACAAATAGTTAAAACAATAATTTAATTAATTGTTTAAAACTATTAATAATCAATTAATAAATATTTTATCATGTTTAATCAAGAAATTTTATTAATTAAATAGATAACCAATTACCTCTCAATTTTATAAGTTATTTGGCCATATTTACAATTATTTCAAAAAAATTGATCAAAATTGATTTTTTGTTAATTATTGCAGGAGTTAATTGTGGCCATAATCGAAATAGCTAATTGTTTGCTATGTTTAACTTGGGCTATAATTGACATGAGAAATTTATCTTAGGTATTGGTAATATTTGTAAAGGTTAATTAATTTCCACATTTGTAACATGGCAATAATCGAAATGATCAATTAGTTTCAACTTTTAAAATCGGCTATTTGTTAAATTAATTGGGAGCCTCATTTTGACAAAATTTCCCCTTCTATATACATGAATATAATACGTATATATATATATATATATATATATATATATATATATATATATATATATATATATATATATATATATATATATACATATCTACATACATACACACACATTTGGGCCTCCCTTCTCTTCTTTTTTAATTAGCCAGAACCGGTCCAATTCGGACCAACCCGGCCCAACCCCACTTCTACAAACACACATACAGATACACACAAACAGACCTCGATGGTCTTATGTGTGTAGACAAAGGTTTCAACAATTGAAAACCTTGCATCGCTTGCTTTTTCCTGTTTATCTCTCATCGTTATCGTTGCCATTTAAGGCAAATTTGGAGATGTACGATGCTTATTCAGATTGTTTACAACCGATTTGGGCAAGAATTAATTGCTTCTCACCCATTTCCATCGCATCTCAACCCAAACGAGGTATATCTTCTCATTTTCTTGCTTTTTCTGCCTTTCATTTGTCACGCCCAATCGTGGAACATGCAGGCACCTACTATTTCCTACCTTAGTCGGCGAACCCGTCCCTTATGCAACCAATCATCAGTAAGTAAATCATGAATAAAAGAATGAAATACCCAAGAATAATATGATAAGTCTGACATAATATATAAATACCAAGTGTAGAAGATAAGTAAATTCCAGATCATGGTCTGATTAGTACAAGAGCTACTAAATACTACTACAAGTTTGAATAGTCAATACATCATCTGAAGACATATGGTCTCGAAATAGAAATGGGACAATAAAAGAGATAGACTCTCGGGCTACATGGATCGTCAGTAGCTCACCCTTAGAACTCTAGGAATGTTGCCTCGGGATCAATCTCTAAGTATGGAAGTCTCCCCAACAACGAACTCTGTACTCATAAAAAGAGTACAACAAGGTAGCATCAGTACAAACACGGTGCTAAGAAAGCATCATAGGCTAACGATAGTTAGATCACGCATACAAACAAGGAAATGGAAAGATAATCATGCTCACAGATAGCTACAAGTCAACAAGTCCAAGTAGTAAAATCACTCACCCAATGATGTCTCAAATAATTCACGAATCCAAACATAACCAAATAATCACCCAATAACTTAAGTATCACTGAAGATCAATATCAATCCAAATGATGATAAGAACAAGTAATGTGAATGCAAATGGAATGCAATGAAATGATACACACATGCTCCGAGGGGACAATGTCACCTCTCGACAGTCATGACCCATGGGGGACCGTTAAGTTCATGTACCGTCATTCCGTATTACACAGCCTAGAATGACTCCTCCATCCAATTTAATTTCTAACTACTTCGTATCACACAACATAGAGATGGCTATGCAAATATAGTAATGTCACATGAATCATACTTATTGTTGTCATCATTATCTCCCAATATCAAGATCAATATAGATATATCATGAATATGAGAAAGTATGTCATGAAAAGAGAGTACCATAAATAACATATGGATTTAAATCAATTCACATAAGAAAGCCATCATAGTATAAGTATTACATGAATCCGTTCCTTCCAACGAGTCTTCGATAATACAAAGAAACCACCAATTCATATAAGGACAGCCAAGCATAATCTAAGGATTCTACGGGCCACGAGCCTGAACACACAGGTCACACAACAATACCAATCCTAAGAAATCCATCCCAACTTCATACTCGAAGGTTCACATGATATCTCCAACAATTGTGTAGTACTACATACAAGTCGCTAACCGAAGTCTAACCGAACAGAAATCCCAAACAAATCAAGCGAGTGCCTTTCCCTTCCTCAATGCCTCCAAATACTCAAGGTCTATTTATAATGTAATCTCGATATAAATCATGAAGAACGATACCCTTATTTCTAGGCTTTCAATTTGGTCAACTTAAGCCTATGAGATTTGGGGAAACAGGCCCACGAAGGCAAAAAAATTCAAAAGCAAAACATGCAATTCAAGTCTAGGTGATCAAAAACCACTAATCAATTTATAAATCAACGCAATATTAAGCCAAAAATGTTTTAAAGAGAACCCCAGATTTTGGGTATGAACCCTAACTCTCATTTTCACAAATTAGTTACTATTAATGAAGGAATCATGTTTATATAGCTATTACCCATCAATTCCATACTACTACAAGCTTATACCATCAACAAATCAAGGATTGATAACCAAAACTTCTTTTAAGAAAGAAACCCCAAGAACCCTCTTTAACACTTATGTTATAGGAAGATTCTAGCATGGAATAAGGAGTTTCTAAGGTGGAATATGAATCATAAATGAATAATTGTGCCGGATGAACTTACCCCAATGAAGAATTCCCCCAGAATATCTTGTTTTGCTCCCAAGATAGCTCTAGAACTGAGGGTAATGAATGAGGAGTGATAGAGTTTGCAAAAGGATGTAAGTCATTCCAGATCCCGTCGACCGCTACAGCGATCTTCAGTCCACTACGGCAGAATCACTGCAGCTGTGACATGACGGCCCCAATGGTCACTCAAAATCTCGCTGAGCCATTATAGCGGCAAGGCGATCATCGTGGCGACATCGCTGCCGCGATCCTAGTGTCACCATGGTTTTCTACGAGACACCAGAATCTCCCATACTCCACAAGTCTCAGCCCGAAATCTGACTATCACCTGAGGCCCCACAGATACAACACAAACATACAAACACACATAAAAACGTGCTACGAACTCACCCGTGGCCTCGGATTTCCCCACGGAGGTCTCGTTGACCAAGTCAACCCCCAATACCCCAAAACTAACTTTCCAACCCATGTCCTAACACACATTCTAATGCATTGGGAAGCGAATCGAATATATCGACAAGTCACAAATGACCATCCAAACCTCTCAGAATTGATGGATTTCTGAAAAGGTCCGTTTACCTGAAAGTCAACTTTGGGTCAAGCATTTTCCTTTTAAAGTCTTATCATCACAAAAACCCATCTAATATTCATTCATTGACCTCAAAAATCAGACCACCCATCCCCGCAAGTGTAATATAAGCTAATGAAGCTTGGAAAAAGGTTAACAATGTCAAAAGTACCGTAACAGCCAAACGAGTCATTACATTATTAATCATCTTGGTCCATTTGTGAATTCAGATACTCAATTTTCATTAGTTGTCACAGGTTTGAGAGAGAGTTCAAGAGAAATCCCCCCCCCCCCCCCCCCCCACCACCAAATCAATTTGTCCCACACCAATTGAAATGTTGAAGCCCTAGGATTTGAGGTTCTATATAAAGAACCCCATTTATTCTCAGAAATATAGGTCTCAATTCGATACACACAAAAGTCTCTATATTTAGAGCGAAGACACTGAATACACCTAGGGATCTAGAAATTTTTGTTGGAAACTTTAACTTATTAAGTTTTCCTAGTTAAAAAAGATTAATTTCTTTTGTTTGTGGCTGAGTTTTGGTGTTAAGGAGCAAAGGGATCTTCAAACTCCAATCTCGACTCAAAACTGTACAAGAAAACTTAATGTTTCATCCTTTAATTTTGTCTTACTTTAATTATTTATCTATGTGTAAGTGTTTATTTGGCTTGTGTCTATTAGTCAATAGTAGTTTTAGCATAATTTTTGTTCAGTTTCTTGTTGAATATAATAGTAGATTAGTCATTAGTATGCTAAGTTTTGATTAGTTCAAAATGCTTAAGTGTTGTTTAGGCATTGTTGTAGGTTTAGTATAGTAGCTAGTATGCCTATATACCATTTATGTTTAATATAGTATTAGTTCAACATGGTAGTTTTAGTATAGCTTAATTTCTAAAGGCTA
Source organism: Lycium barbarum (assembly GCF_019175385.1). NCBI lineage: Eukaryota > Viridiplantae > Streptophyta > Magnoliopsida > Solanales > Solanaceae > Lycium > Lycium barbarum. The sequence goes on from NC_083337.1 coordinate 104,447,100, forward strand.
ATCAACTTGAGAAATTTAAGTTAAAGTCTATTTGTGACAAGTTAACTTGTTCATGATTCCTCTTTAGCTAAAAATAATGTTAAAATCTTGTTTTTGTTTAGCATTCACCCGTTCATTAAGATATTAGTATGTTTATAGCCTAGCATAGCTGTTGCTTGAACAAATGCATGCCAAATCAGGTCATCTATGTTATCAGCATGCCTACAAGTCTATTTAAAGTCTCAATATGGCCTTAATCTTTCTGTGTTAGTCACTTGTTGGTTCATTAGCACAGTTAGAGGTTCATTCGATCTTATTATACTTAGTTACATGTCATGAATGTGTTTATAAACCCATGAGATGCTTCAATCATTGTTTACCAACATGCCTATTAGCTTAGATGTGGAATTGCCTAAATATTTTATCCTAATGTTATTATATAACTAAGTGTGCCAGCTTTACTTAGTTATTCGGTTTATATACATTGGTCAACACATATTGTAGTTTCTTGTGATACATAAAGGTTAAATTGAACTCCCTTGATTGCATATGGTTGATATGTCTGCCCTATTTCTTTTAAAGATGGTGTATCCTGTAATGAAACCAACTAGTATCCTCATGCCTATATTAAGCAAAGTCTGAGCTAAAATGATCTTGACTGCTGTTTCCCTATATGTTTGGCACTCAAACCTAACTTAATAAATGACATTCTATCTAAATGTCTTAAATGCTTAGAGGATTAGTTAATGCAGAATAATGAAATGTCAATTGTTAACCATACTATGTCTCCCCTAGGTGTTTACTTAGATTAAGAATGGTATTTTCATGAATGGTAATGATTTTAGCCTTATTAAGTGGTATGTCCTGAATCTTGAATCTATTTCTTACATCATTAAATGTCTTGTTGGGATGTGCCTGCTCATGAATAGTTTTTTCCCCTTTTTGATTGAAATGGTTTTTGATAGAACTAGTTAATCATTATTAGATATTTGTAGTTGTTGAACAATGGTTGAACCTCATAGTCCTGCACCCCAGTCTGATTTCAAATAAGTATTTGTATATCTCCCAGACATAAAAAGTTAATTGGTATGTCTGATATTGCACTATCGTGGTTAATAGAATGAAGTTGGTAGTATGAAATCCCTAGGATATAATAGAAGATGAAATTTGGACTTATGCCTAATAAGTTGAATTGATAAAGTTCATTTAGGGAAGGATGAAATGATGAATGATAATATGAGTATACTAATGGACTAACTATTTACTATCCCAAAGAAAAACACAAAGAAATACCAAAATAGCCAAAAAGTTGCATATACTAAAGGACTAACCATTTACACCTCTCTAAAGTTTGACTTGCTATCATGGACTTTAAAGAGAGCCAAGGTGACACCACCCCTATTGTCAACTCAGTCAGCGAGGAAGAAAATGAGGATTCACTTCGTAGAAAGATCCGTAGGCTGGAAGGGAAAATCAATTTGGTCAAGGAGAAGATCAAAGACATCAACCGAATCTTGAACTTGGTTGGAAGCCCACCGAAAGAGGCCACTAAACTGGAACGTTACTGTGAGAACCTCTTAGACAAGGTCAAAGGAATGGTACAAAGCTACATACCACTTCTGGGCAAATCTGAAACGTCCAAACAAGAAACTGAGGATCCCAAAGAGGAGACTGAACCTTATGAGGAAGAACAAAGTTGGCCATGAAAAAGGCCACAACTGCTACCTCTATGGCGGAAGCCAATAATTACGAGATACCTCAAGGGTTCGCTCGCCCACCATCACTAACATGGTGGTCAATAATCCTCAGAGCCCATGCGTGCCCCTAACGAGTCACGCCAGAATATGTGCGATGTGAGGAAATCTATGACAAAATGAAAACTATAGGGATCACATGCTTTAGTTATGAAAAGCTACCACCTTATGCTTCAAAATATGTTCAAAAAAGATATCCATTCCATAAAAATCAACCTGGCAGCACCGCCGATGAATGTGTGGCCCTCAAGAGTAGGATCATAAGATGATCCGCAATTTGTGAGAGCCGCAACCATTGTTGGTCCATGACCCTGTTACACCTCAGAAAATTTCATGTCGTCACATGGTAGATAGACTAATGCAAGGTAAGAAGTATATGATGTTTCCACAAGTAATGAGTAGTACTTAATGGTTCTAACTAAGTTCCAAAGACATTTGACGCAAGAGAAGAAAGTTCATTTAGGAATGTAAAGTATAAGTCGATTTGAAGAAAGGTTTGCAAAGTACCGAGCTAATGTTGATTTAATAATGTCTTGAGGAAGGTTTATAACTCTCCTTTGGTTGGTAGTCAAGTATTAAACAAGTTCTAAGAAGGTTCCATAAGGATTGGAGATCAAACGAAAAGACGGAAATAATTTCAGAAAAGTGGAGTTATACGGCCACTTATACGGTCCGTATAACTTTATACGGTCCATATAAGGGTCCGTATAACCCAACAGGAAGGATGTTTTCCATTATGGTGAAATACGATCACTTATACGGACCGTATAATGTAATACGGACCGTATAAGTGTCCGTATAACACCCGACGGGCTGAGCATTTTTCAAGTATAAAAACATGTTCCCACTTCTAATTTCTTATTTCTCCAACTTCTCCACTTCTCTCCAAGTCTATAGAACATTCCAAACATTTTATCTATAATAATTTAAGGGAAATCAAAGATCAAAATCATTAATCCAAGGAAATGAAGTGTAAGAGAGCTCTTTAGGGTTGCTAGAAGTCAAGAATTTCTTTGGAAGAGGAACTAGGGTTTTCTTCAAGTGAAGCATTTCTATCCAAAATCCATTCCTATGCAATCAAAGGTGAGTTTTTTGATCATTTCATGATATTTAGAATATTGAAAGGTTGAAAGACTTGGACTATGGAAGGAAGTAGAAAATGGGTTACAAATATGAGAATAGTAGTGTTTTTGAGTGATAGCTTCACATGAATCATGATTCTTGACATGCTACGAGTATAATTATGTTATAAATGATATTGATAATATGGTAGAAACATTATATGAGGGTGAATGTGATGTTATATTATAGCTATGGTTATGAATGACTATGAGAGGGAATTGTGGGAATTGGATGATGTCGAACTTGTCGGAGTTATTGATTATGATATTATGAATATTGTTATTGGTGTTTGGAGGTTGTTATATCATATGGAGAAATTTGTAGAAACAGAGGAAATGCTGCCCAATTTTCGTTAGACTTAGCTTAAGCTTAAGTACGTTTCCGATTATCTAATCTTAGCACGAATTCCTTTGAATGTAGACTTACGAACTTGGAAGGAAGCATATAGTCGGAAAGTTAGGAAGGCGAAAAGGTATGTGACTCTAGTCCCTTCATTTTCTAAGGCATGATTCCTATGACATGATTCCTTTTATTTTTCCATGACGTTCTTACATTCTGGAAACTATGAGTCTATGTTTATAAAGAGCTTCTCATAAGATGAAGATAGGAGATATGTTATGAATATGATAATGATGGTGATGAGTCTATGTCCAAAGATTCTAAAGCCAATGATTCCTTGACGTTATTCATTGTTGTTACACGCGCCTTATAATGCTAGTTCCTTCAAGGTGAGGCATGATGAGTATGGCTACTCCATAATGGAATGGGGGGTTCTTGACCTTACGTTACACCGATAGAGTTATAGCATATCCTTGAGTTTTTATGCATGCTTTATGATAAGTATATGATGATGAGATTACACTGTGCCTATATGGCCGGGTAGACACCGCTATGGCAGGCGACATATACACCATGTCTAGAGGGCATGTGCAGACACCACTAGTGGGCGGCATGAGATGTTTACCCCGGACGCGGGAGGCCTAGACGCGGGCTAATGATGATTACACCGTACCTATATGGTCGGGTAGCTTATATATGCATACTTGATATGATAATGTTTATGATGTAAGTTAGCATGCATTGTTCTGTTTAAATTGATCTTCAGTATAGGTTGTTTCCTTACTTGATGTTTCCTTATTTCTTCGATATGTTATTAATGTTCATGCCTTACATACTCGGTACAATGTTCGTACTAACATCCTTTTGTTTTTGGACGTTGTGTTCATGCCCACAGGTAGACAGTGAGGCAGCCCAGATTCATAGGTGTTTATCAGCAGATTTACAGGAGCACTCCATTGTTTCGGAGGTGCCACTTTTGATACATTATTTTAGTGCATATACATATGGGCACGATGGGGTCCTGCCTCGTCCTCATATCTTAGTACTCTAGTAGAGGCTCGTATATGCGTATGTGTGGGTGGTGGACGTCCCGTGATGACTATATTGTACATTTGTATATCCTTTTGCAATTGTCAGGGCTTACATATATACATGTGTTGTCTTCGAGATTATATGTGTCCAGGATAAGTATGATGACTGGCTTAATGAGTGGTGCTCAGTAGTTAGCTCCGGGTACCCGTCATGGCCCCTTAGTCGGGTCGTGGCAGAGCTAATCATCCCAAGTGAAGGAATCATGCTAGACACTCATATCTAGAACTAGGACTTCACCGTCTTCAAGGACTCATATGCGAGCATTTTCCCAAAGCTTGAAAGCACTAGAAAAATCTGCCCAATTAAGGCTGCTTGGAAATCCTTATCCGATAGACCAAGCCAAAGATGGGTTTGCCTGTTTAATTCTGGGGCAACTGGGCATGATATCAAGAATGCGAACCCTTCAAGTTTGAGTTGGAGCATCTGGTTCATACTGGGGAGTTTTGGGTAGTGCTCCCTCCTCGTTACTAAGAAGTAAGGCCCTCGACCAAATCCGTGGTTGTAAGGACAACAACCCGTTTCGACTTCAAGGAAAGGCCTTCTTTTGGTTAGATCTAGGCATCCCTTTTTCAAATCAAATGCTATCCCCTCCTATTTCTATGTAAAAGTAACTACGTCTGACCTGATGTCCCCAGGAGGGATACGTAGGAAGCCCTCACCGGGCCTAGTTTGGGAAGGCTTTTGGGTAGAACTAACTTAGGAGACATTTTATATAAACCGAACTACAGAAGGGCCTGATTTCTTGTGGAGGGATACGTAGGCAGTCTACATAAGACTCTGTCCCTATATTATATAAAATATATATTCCCCCATTTAAGTAGAGGAAAGCATCACAAAGACCGCATAAAGCAAGTCAACCAAAGACTCCCAAACCAAAATCCTCAAAATGCCGAGATACCAAACCCTTGGAATAGAGAATTAATCAAACACTTGGATCGAATACATGAATCTTCTGTGCCTTATGTGTTTATTTGCAAATTGCGTGTGATATCTTCTATTGTTTGTTATTGCCTAATATACTAACGTCATTTGTCTTTCATTTTTTCTTTTCTCATAGAAAGAGGTTGATCCGTGTCTTGTCGCGCTGGCCTACTTCACTAGACCAAAAATTGCAATAGCATACCTTCCCGAGGGAGACAAATGCAAAGAAACAATCGCTGGTACTTTGAAAAACGAACACAACAATGAACTTGTCGTAAGGGACTCCGTATCCCCAGACCTAAAATAGACATTCCATTCTGAGGATGTGATCACTATGACCAATACAACCAAAGAAACACCTATTGAGGCAAGCAGACCTCCTCCGCCCGTTCCATAGCTGAGTTCTCCACTTCCTGACCATTTTCCTAGTCACCCAACCGTACCATCCAATCCAAATCCACTTGCTGTTGAAGTTCCCCATATTGGTACATCATAACACACCCCACCACCAACTAACACTACCCAAATCCCTAGAATTGACCATTCTTTACTTAATGTGGGCATACCACACCCCACCACCAACTAACACTACCCAAATCCCTAGAATTGACCATTCTTTACTTAATGTGGGCATGGGGATACTAGTAGGTTTCATTACAGGATACACCATCTTTAAAAGAAATAGGGCAGACATATCAACCATATGCAATCAAGGGAGTTCAATTTAACCTTCATGTGTCACAATAAAATACCATATGTGTTAACCAATGTATAAAAACTGAATAACTAAGCAAAGCTGTCACACTGAGTTATATAATAACATTAGGATAAAATACATAGGCAAATCAACATCTAAGCTAATAGGCATGTTGGTAAACAATGATTGAAGCATCCCATGGGTTTATAAACACATTCATGACATATAGCTAAGTATAATCAGATCGAATGAACCTCTAACTATGCTAATGAACCAACAAGTGACTAACACAGAAAGATTAAGGCCATATTAAGACTTTAAATAGACTTGTGGGCAGGCTCATAACATAGATGACCTGATTTGGCATGCATATGTTCAAGCAACAACTATGATAGGCTATAAACATACTAATATCTTAATGAACGGGTCAATGCTGAACAAAAACAAGATTTTAACATTATTTTTAGCTAAAGAGGAATCATGAACAAGTTAACTTGTCACAAATAGACTTTAACTTAAATTTGTCAGGGTGATTAGCCTTTAGAAATTAAGCTATACTAAAACTACCATGTTGAACTAATACTATATTAAACATAAATGGTATATAGGCATACTAGCTACTGGACTAAAGCCACAGCCTGTCTAAACAACACTTGAACCATTTTGAACTAATCAAAACATAGCATACTAATGACTGATCTACTATTATATTCAACAAGAAACTAAACAAAAATTATTGATTATGATATTATGAATATTGTTATTGATGTTTGGAGGTTGTTATATCATATGGAGAAAGTTGTAGAAACAGAGGAAGTGTTGCCCAATTTTCATTAGCCTTAGCTTAAGCTTAAGTATGTTTCTGATTTTCTAATCTTGGCACGAATTCCTTTGAATGTAGACTTATGCACTTGGAAGGAAGCGTATAGTCGGCAAGTTAGCAAGACGAAAAGGTATGTGAGGCTAGTCCCTTCTTTTTCTAAGGCATGATTCCTATGACATGATTCCCTTTATTTTTCCATGACCTTCTTACATTCCGGAAACTATGAGTCCATGTTTATAAAGAGCTTCTCATGAGATGAAGAAAAGAGATATGTTATGAATACGATAATGATGGTTATGAGACTATGTCCAAAGATTCTAAAGCCAATGTTTCCTTGACGTTATTCATTGTTGTTACACTCACCTTATAATGATAGTTCCTTCAAGGTGAGGCATGATAAGTATGGCTACTCCATACCCCGATAGATTTATAGCATATCCTTGAGTTATTGTGCATGCTTTATGATAAGTATATGATGATGAGATTACACTGTGCCTGTCACGACCCGACTAGGGGCCGTGAAGGGTACCCGGGGCTAACCACCGAGCACCACTCATTTTCTTACTCGTCATAGTCATCCTTCACTTCTTTATCATTCATATACCCATAATCATATGACAACCATTTTTCATTTAAAAACATAATTAATTTTATATACATAAGCCCTTCGGCTATTATAATAATATATATGTATACATAATAGCAACCTCGTGAGACCATATAACCCACACTGCGTGTCTACGAGCCTCTACTAGAGTGCTAGACAACGGGATGGGACAGGACCCCGTCGTGCCCAAAATATACATATACACACAAAAGAATAGTCAAAGGCACCTCCGGAACAATGGAGTGCTCTCAAATCAGCTACTAGCTCCTACGAGTCTAGATCAAGATCACCTCCCTGTCTACCTGTGGGCATGAACACAGCGTCCAAAGAAAACGGACGTCAGTACGAACATTGTACTGAGTATGAGAGGCATAAGAAATGAAAATACATCAATGAGATAAAGGAAGCATCAATAAGGAGCAACTGTATATGACTGTCACCTATAAAAGGGATAACACATGCTGACTTACTCATAATCTTCATCATGTCATGTATACAATAATGTACAAGTGTATAAGTGTACAAGCTGCCCGTCCATTTAGGTACGGTGTGATAATAATCATATGTATAAGCTGCCCGTCCATATAGGTACGGTGTGATAATGATTAACCTGCATCCAGGCCTCCCGTGTCCGGGGTACAAGCTGCCCACTAGTGGTGTGTCTGCCCAGCCATGGAGGCATGGTGTGATCATACATAAAAATAACATATACCCCTCATAATGCATGTATAATAACTCAAAGATAGCTATACTTTATCGAGATGACCTAAGGTCGTGAACCCCCGATTCCATTATGGACATTTTCAAGTATTCTACCTCACCTTGGAGGGAATAGTATATAAGGTTAGTGTATACAATAGATGACATCTTTAACTTTATGGTATTCTGCCTCACCTTGAAGGACATAATGTATGAGGTGAGTGTATACAACTTACAACATCATTAGCGTTATAGGAACATCATATCATGAACTCTAGAATCTTTATACTTAACTCATCATCATCATAATTGAACTCATAATTTATCTCTTATCTCATGTAGCTAGTCATAGACATAGACCCTTAGCTTTCCGGGATATAAAAGATTCATAGAGAAGAAGGAAAGTCATACCATAGGATTCATGCCATAGAAAGAAAGGACTAGCCTCACATACCTTTACGTTTAACAACTCTATCGCTTGATTGTTCTCCTTCAACGCTCACGTTTCTACCTTCAAGACAAGTCGCATGAACATTAGCTAATCGATTACTTAAACGCACTTGCTAAAGCCAAAGAAAATTTGGCAGCATTTCCTTTGTTTCTACTACTTTCTCCATATCATATTTCAACTCCCAAACAATCATAACAACATTTACAATATCATGGGCAACAATCATCATTCATCTACATTATCCACATTTCACAATTTCACTCCAATTTCTCCATAATCATGGTCATGATTCATTATCGCATTTTCTCACATATAATACTTATTCCATGTTCTAAATGTCATTCATATAATATTTACAATCACAATATATCAATATTAATAATTCACCCCAAACTATTTCTCAACAATAGCACTTTTCACTCATTGATGACCCATTTTCCATATCTTTCTACAATTCAAGTGTCTTAGCTTTCCAATACCTTAAACAACTTGGAATGATCATAAAACTCACCTTAGATGATGGATGAACAACCCTTGAGTGGAACTTCTCTTCTTGCACCAAAACCCTAACTCACTTCCCTTGAGTTTTTTCTTGGTGTAGATGAACTTTTGTTAGGTTTCATACACTTGATTTCGTGGTTTTGATGTTGTTGATCATGGTTTTCCCTTGGTTTCTTGTGTATGAATAATGGAGAGCGTTCTAGAGGTTTCTCGAAGTGTAGAGAAGTGAAATGAAATGAAAGAGAGGTCCTTATATCATTTTAATTTTTGTCCCGACCGAGATATACGTACATTTATATGGGCCGTATGTGTGGCCATATGTTTGGTCCAGAGAGGTATGACATTCTGGGCTAATTATATGGCCTGAAATATGGCCGGTATAATTTATACGGCCCGAATGTTGGGCCATATAATGCCCAGTTTGTCCGAACACCGTCTCGTTGACTTGTTTGATCTCCAATCCTTATGGAACCTTCTTGAAACTTGATTAACACCTCAATAAAACTCTAAGGGACGTTATAACTCATCTCTAAAGCATCTTTAAGCCATCGCTAACTTTCCACTCAAAATGCTTGCCCGACACATAACATATCCTTTACTTTCTTTGACAACCTTCTTCCTTTACGCCAAATGTCCTTGGATCTCGATTAGGATCCTCAAATGCTATTTCTTACTTATCGAAATGTCATATACATTATGCTATTCTCTAGCCTATTCATTGTATGTTAACGGGAAATTTTCCAAGGTGTAACATTCTTCCCCTAGTTTTGAACATTCGTCCTCAAATGTTAGACACTCGGGAATTCTGCGAAAATTTCGCCAGAATTTCCCCTGTAATATGGCACTACAATCCTGTCACAACAACCCATAATAACATTGCCTCATAGGGACACAATACAATAACACTAAAATTTGGCCACACACGACCAATATGCATAAACGAGAAAGTACACATACCTCAAAATCTTGGTGTTTCATCATGAATCCCTTCTGGCGGTTGGAATAAGTGCGGATATGTGGATTTCATTTTCTCTTCCGCTTCCCAAGTCATTTCTTCTCGGTTGTTGTTTCGCCACAAGACTTTAACTGAAGCTACTTCCTTATTTCGAAGTCTCCGTACTTTCCTGTCTAAGATGGCAATGGGCACTTCTTCCTATGCTAGCTTTTCTGTCACTTGCACATTATCTACTGGAATGATTTTCGTGGGATCTCCAACATACTTGCGGAGCATTGAGACATGGAAGACTGGATGGACTGATTCAAGCTCTGAAGGCAAGTCCAACTCGTAGGCTACATGACACACCTTGCGGATAATTCTATAGGGTCCAATGTATCGAGGACTTAACTTCCATCTCTTGCCAAATCTCATCACCCCTTTCATTGGCGACACCTTCAAAAATACCCAATCATCAACCTGAAACTCCAAATCTCACCGGCGGTTGTCCGCATAAGATTTTTGGCGACTTTGGGCTGTCAACAATCGATCTCGGATCACCTTGACTTTTTCTACCGCTTGCTGAATCAATTCAGGGCCTATTAGCTATACTTCTCCTATTTCAAACCATCCAACTGAGGATCTACACTTCCTTCCATATAAAGCTTTATACGAAGCCATTTGGATACTGGAATGGTAACTATTGTTGTATGCAAACTCGATTAGAGGTAAGTGATCGTCCCAACAACCACCGAAGTCTAGTATACATGCACGTATCATTTCTTCCAAAGTCTGAATAGTACGTTCGGCCTGTCCATCGGTCAGCGGATGAAATGCTGTGCTAAACTTCCCTTGGGTACCTAGACCATCTTGGAAGGACTTCCAGAACTTGGCTGTAAAATGTGCTCCTCTATCAGTGATAGTAGATATTGGAATACCATGGAGTCTCACAATTTCCTTGAGATACAACCTCGCATAATCTTTTGCTGAGTATGTGGTTCTGACTGGAAGAAAATGAGTTGCTTTTCTTAATCGGTCCACAATCACCCATATAGAATCATATTTGCCTCGAGATCGAGGTAACCCCACAATAAAATGCATGTTGATCACTTCCCATTTCCAAGTAGGAATTTCCATTGCTTGCAATAATCCTCCTGGCTTTTGATGTTCGATTTTCACTTGTTGGCAATTTGGACACTGAGCTACAAATTCTGCTATGTCTCTCTTCATGCCATCCCACCAATATATCAACATGAGATCATGATACATTTTGGTTGCACCTGGGTAAACAGAATACCGAGAATAATGGGCTTCTTCCAGAATTCGACGGTGCAACTCTGCAACATTAGGCACACATAGCCTACCTCGGTATCTAAGACTTTCATCCATAGAAACTTCAAATGGGGACTTCTCTTTTTCATTAGATATGTGTCTATAATGACACGATTGAGGATATTCATACTGACGCTCTTTCACTTCTACATTCAGGGACGAAACTGTGGGATCATTTATATCAATTCCGGTATTACCCGAATCAATTACACGTACTCCAAGATTATCTAGTTGATGGATCTCATGAACTAATTATTTCTTTTCCGGAGGGACTTCGCATAAACTGCCCATTGATCGGCGGCTAAGCGCATCGGCTACTACATTTCCTTTTCTGGGGTGGTACAAAATATTCACATCATAATCTTTTAATAACTCTAACCACCGCCTCTGCCGCAGATTTAACTCCTTCTTTTTGAAAATGTATTAACTCTTAGAAGCTGCATTCACAAGCATCATTCCACTGAAATTTAGCTGACTTCTGGGTTAGCTTTGTCAATGGGGCTAAAATGTAGGAAAATCCCTCAACGAATCTTCTATAGTAGCCTGCCAATCCCAGAAAACTACGGACTTCTGCAGACGTCGTAGACCTTGGCCAAGTCTTCACAGCTTCAATTTTATGAGTGTCGACTCGAATGCCATCATCTGAAATAACATAGCCCAGAAATGTTACAGAATTCAGCCAAAACTCGCACTTTGAAAATTTTGCATATAATTCTCGGGTTCGAAGAATTCCAAGAATGATACATAAATGATCTGCATGTTCTGATTCTGTGCGATAATATACCAGAATATCATCAATGAATACTATCACGAAAAAATCCAAGAGTGGCCTGAATACATTATTCATCAAGTTCATGAACACTGCCAGAGCATTAGTCAACCCAAACGACATCACGCAGAATTCATAATGGCCATACCTCGTTCTGAAGGCTGTTTTGGGAATATCTTCTTCTCTAACTCTCACATGATGATAACCCAACCTCAAGTCTATTTTAGAAAACCACTTAGCACCCTGTAGTTGATCAAATAAATCATCAATCCTTGGGAGAGGATATTTGTTCTTTATCGTCACCTTATTCAATTACCTATAATCGATGCACATTCGTAGGGAACCGTCGTTCTTTCTCATGAACAAGACTGGTGCCCCCCCACGGTGACGAACTGGGTCTAATAAACCCCTTCTCAAGCAAATCTTTCAACTGTGCCTTTAACTCTTTCAATTCTGCCGGAGCCATTCGATACGGAGGAATAGAAATAGGCTTGGTGTCTGGCAACACATCAATAGTGAAGTCAAGCTCTCTTTCGGGAGGAAGGCCTGGAAGTTCATCCTGAAATACATCCGGAAATTCATTCACTACCAGAACAGATTGGAACGTTGGTGACGTTGCTTCGGTGTCATGTACTCGGACTAAGTGATAAATATAGCCCTTAGCTATCATCTTCCTTGCCTTAAGGTAGGAAATACACGTACCTTTTGGAGATGCTGTATTACCCTTCCATTCAAGTACGGGCTCTCCCGGAAATTGGAATTGAACTATTTTCATTCGGCAATCGACACTAGCATAACATGAGGCCAACCAGTCCATACCCATAATCACATTGAAATCTAGCATTTCCAGCTCAATTAAATCAGCTTTGGTCTGGCGATTTCATACTACAAGTACATAATTTTTATACACTTGTCTAGCTATCACGGGATCACTAACCGGAGTAGATACCTCAAAAGGTTTAATTGGCTCAGGTTTTACCCCAATACAACCAGCAACATACGGAGTAATATAAGAGAGTGTAGAACCCGGATCTATCAATGTATATACATCATGGGAAAATATGGATAATATACCTGTAACCACATCCGGGGAGGACTCGAGATTTTATCATCCGGCTGAAGCATACACTCGGGGCTGAGGGGCACCTGAAGTAGATGCTCCCCCTCTGCCTGCTGACATTTGGGGAGTCTGACCTACCGGGCGCACTGAAGATGAACCAGCCACTGATCCTATGGGCTGAACCCCAACTCTACCACTCATCGACGGGCAATCTCACATCATGTGCCCAATCCGGCCATAGGCATAGCAAGCATCCGAACCCTAGCGACACCGTCCGGAATGTAACCTACCGCACTGGCTGTATTGAGGTACTGGGGTCTCCTCTGGCTATAATCTCCCCCAAACTGAGAATCTGGGGCCCTCGAACTCTTACCTTGTCCTAACGAAAGGAGCAATCAAATCTCCTACCTGTAAATCGAGGAGGTGCGCTAGTCACCGATTGGCCTGAGTACCTAGAATGTGTCTGCCTTAATCCCCCTCTATAATCACTGCCTGCCCCCATCGATCTGGCCCTCTTTCTTTGCCTCCTATCAATATCACGATCACCCCTTTGTGGTTGTTATCGTCCCTCTATGTTCTGGGCATGGGCTTGTAGTCGGGAAATATCCATCCCATCTTGCGACGAAGCCGTCAAACAATCCTTGAAAAAATGTGGCCCCAAGCCACTCACAAAACTATGTACCCTGTCTCCCATATTGGCCACCATGGTCGGGGCATATCTAGCTAATGAATTAAATTGAAGGCTATATTCCCGGGCACTCATATTTCCTTGCTTTAGATTTAAGACCCTATCCGCTCTAGCTCGACGGACCTCGGGTGGCAAATAGTGGCGGATGAAAGCATCTACAAATTCTTGCCACACGGGAGGAGGCGCATTTTCTTTTCTTGATGCTAGCCCATTATTGTACCACAATACCGCCACATCTCGGCGTCTATAAGATGCCAACTCCACAGATTCGGTTTCAGAGGCATGAATAATCCTCAATGTTCTCAGCATATCATCAATAAAACCTTGCGGGTCTTCATCCGGCTTTGACCCTAAAAACTCCGGAGGATTCAAACTCATAAAATCACGGCCTCTGGTACTAGCTGCCCGATCACTTGAACTCACATTCTGCCGCTGTGCCTGGGCAGCAACTAACTGTGTCAATAGATGAATAGCCTCGGTAACTTGTTGACCCGAAGCACCCGGTGGAGGAACTGGAGCTGAAGCTCCTCCTTGTTCTTCTACATTGGGCGGGGTAGAGAAACTATTAGATAGGGCCTCATTATGTGACTCGCCCTCCTCTACATGAATTGGCGGCTCTCTTTCTACCCGCCTTTTTATCGTAGTCTTGCCCTTCTGGGCAGCTGTAGCTTTTCCCTTTGGCGGCATTTCTGAAATCATAGCGCACTATTAGGGAGGAGAAAATCTTATAACATGGCTCTATCACACGATCTCTAAATGCCCTGTAGCTTCCTGTTTATTAGTGTGGTGCGCAACACACTATAAACGAGACTCTACTAGACACGTTTCGTAGACACTTCCTAGGATTGAACTGCTCTAATACCACTTCTGTCACGACCCGACTAGGGGCCGTGACGGGTACCCGGGGCTAACCACCGAGCACCACTCATTTCCTTACTTGTCATAGTCATCCTTCACTTCTTTATCATTCATATACCCATGATCATACGACAACCATTTTTCATTTGAAAACATAATTAATTTTATATACATAAGCCCTTCGGCTATCAAAATAATATATATGTATACATAATAGCAACCTCGTGAGACCATATAACCCACACTGCGTATCTACGAGTGTCACACCCTAATTCCGCTAGGGTGTGATGGGCACCCGGCCCCACATCCGAAGCCGAGCGAACCCACAGACCTTTAGGACACACATAATCTTAAAAGACTTTTTTAGATCAAATAAAGATAAAATACATAATAAACTATCAAAATATTCTTGTTCGATGCTTTCCAAATCAAACAGAATCTATGATCATACAGAATTTAACACATAATACAGAATGACATATCGGGTGATGAAGCCGCATACACAACTGACATACTATACCCACGACTCTGTCTGCAAAGTCTCTAACATCAATCCAGAAGAAGCATACATACAAACTCTGACTCGGCAGCACTCCAGGAGCAAATGGAGCTTGCCAACTCTGCTGGAACATCCTCTATAATAACTTCACATCAACTGGGTGTAGCTGCGCGGCATGAAACGCAGCCCCCAAAGAAAGGGGGTCAGTACGGAATATGTACTAAGTATGTAAAGCATGGAATATAGAAAATAGAAACATAACCGGAACAATGGTACAAGAAAGTAAGTACATTAGTCAGAATACCAAGGTGTTTATTTACCAAATGTAAATCATGCTTACCGATGTCTCATGTCAGCTAAAGTACCAAGAATGAGCAAATCATCCAGAGTACCAAAATACATACTTTCCAAACACAGATCATACGTGCTGACATCATACGTCACCCTACGCATATACATATAACCGATCCGTATATAACATAGCAGTGCCGAGGAACGTACGGCCCGATCCATATATACATATAACATATACTGTCGAGGAACGTTTGGCCAGATCCATAATATAATATATACTGCCGAGAAACGTTCGGCCTGATCCATAATATAATATATACTGTCGAGGAACATTCGGCCCGATCCATACATATAATATATTGTCGAGGAACGTTCGGCCCGATCCATACATATAATATACTGCCGAGGAACATTCGGCCCGATCCATAATATAATATATACTGCCGAGGAACGTTCGGCCCGATCCATAATATAATATATACTGCCGAGGAAAGTTCGACCCAATCCATACATATAATATACTACCGAGGAACGTTCGGCCCGATCCATAATATAATATATACTACCGAGGAACGTTCGGCCCGATCCATACATATAATATACTGCTGCGGAACGTGCAGCCCGATCCATAATATAGTATACTGCTGCGGAACGTGCAGCCCGATCCATACATATAATATACTTATTCATAACATACATATTAGGGCCAAACTTAACATAGTACGAATAATAACATAACAGCCGGTACTTGGCAAACGACATAATAGGGGTACGCACGAGCAGAGTAGTGCGAAACCATATACATCATAAAATATTTACAAGGATTCGATAAAATAATCCAAACGGTAAATAATTTAGAGAAGGAACCAAACGATAGTCATAGTACGTACTTTTCGGATGTTACGACAAATTATGTCAAGCAAAGCTTCTGAGATCGTTTATACATATCAAGATAGATCACAGGGTTCAACGGAATAGTTAAAACAATTGTCCTTTAGTAGGCGGAACAACAACTAAAGATTTCCTTTAAATTTTGCTTGAAAACAAATCAATAGCACAATAGGAGAGGATTTGGAAATAGTGGGCCCACCTCGGGTAATCTGAGGTGGCGCACACAAATTACGTACATAAAGATTTATGGAGCCACTTATGAAAGTTTTAGCGTAATCCGGTTCCATTTGGGGAAAATTATAGATGTTTAGGCAATTGTCTCAACAAGACACGAAGTACTTAATTCAATTCTATTGAATGAAAAAGGGTCAAATTCAAACTCGGATTTCTAGAAATAGAGTTGTCCCCGAGGCTCGTATCCAAACCTATTATGTCTAAGACATGCCAAAAGAAGGAAAGGTAAAGCCTTACATACCTTACTTGCTCCTTACGCCAATCCAAACTCAAGTTCCACGCTTCACAAAATCTATAATTTGTCATAATTACCAAATATTAATTATAAGCCTTTAGGAATTAAATCTTAAACCCATACTTGTCTACAGAAATTTGGGCAGCATCTCCCCTATAAATTCAACATCCCCGAGAATTAACTCGGCCAAAATATCAACAACAACACCCACAACAACATCAACAATCACTACAAAACACATTCTAACATAAATAGTCTTCCTTTCTACATAGTGCAACAACTTCTATTCCAACTTCACACTTTCAAACTAATATCAACATTTTCATATTCATTTACTAAATTCCAGACCATTCAAATACAATTCGAATGCATTTCACATTATTCTATAAAATATACAAAAGTTCCACCAAAACCATAATTTTCCTAAGACCTTCAATCTTCGACATAAACATTCACAACACATTTTCATCTTCCAATTTCATGATTTCATTAACTTTCACATACTAATCACACTACCTCCCATCAATGCAAAAGACTATATACAAGTCGCATTAGCTTTTTATAACAACTTTCCAAAACAAGATTACAACTTCATTAGAATCATGATATTCTCGTTTGCATCATAGAATGCATATCAACAACAACTAAATCATTGCATAGAACTTAGTTCATATGTCACACCACACATATACATTCGGCCACCTTCCAACATTTCCAACTTCAACAAAAACCATTAAACTTTCATTTCCAATATAGAGTTCACAACAACCACAACTAAAATACTACATAAAATTAACTCATCTTTGCCTACACAACAACACATGCACCCGGCCACATATATATTCATCATGCAAACTTCCATATTTCCATGAATTATACCCCTTTCTACATTCCACAACATAAACAAAACCTTCATAACATATAAAAAGGAATTAAATCTTACCTTTTCTCCCTAGCTTCCTCACTTGACCAAGGTGCTAAATCGACGAAACAAGCGACTTATCTTCCGAAATAACTACACCACGTTGTAGAGGACCCTTGAATTAGTGGAAATACCCAAAGAAAATAATTTTTAGAACAAGATTTCAAGGACCTAATTTTTGGGGGTCTTGGCCGAATGGCCTTTCTTTTCTTGCTCTTCGTCTTTTGTTCTCTCCTTCACTAATTTCTCTTAAATGTTCTAATAATTATGTGGCCTTTTATTTATTTATTCATCACATGGATGAATTACATGGGCTTGGGTCCTTTGTTTTGGGCCATGGCCGGCCACCCCAATGGTTGGGCCTTTTTGTTTCTTTTTTTTTTCAAGCCCAATTATTTTGTGACTAATTCTTGTAATTCATGAAACCATTTTCCAAAATTTCAATTTTGACCCTAACCTTCCTCGATATTTCCGCATCCATAACTCTTATAAACAACTTGTGTGCTAATCAAGGTTTAAAAATATAAGCTCTCTCTCAACCTCCCATAATTGTCTTGAATTATCCGAATGCACAAAATGCGGGATATAACAACGAGCCTCTACTAGAACGCTAGACATCGGGATGGACCAGGACCCCGTCGTGCCCAAAATATACATATATACACAAAAGAATAATCAAAGGCACCTCCGGAACAATGGAGTGCTCTCCAATCAGCTACTAACTCCTATGAGTTTGGATCAAGATCACCTCCCTGTCTACCTGTGGGCATGAACACAGCATCCAAAGAAAACGGACGTCAGTACGGACATTGTACTGAGTATGAGAGGCATAAGTAATGAAAATATGTCAATGAGATAAAGGAAGCATCAATAAGGAGCAATTGTATATGACTATCACCTATAAAATAGATAACACATGCTGACTTACTCATAATCATCATCATGCCATGTATGCAATAATGTATAAGTGTATAAGTGTACAAGCTGCCCGTCCATTTAGGTACGGTGTGATAATAATCAAATGTATAAGTTGTCTGTTCATATAAGTACGGTGTGATAATGATTAACCTGCGTCCAGGCCTCCCGCGCCCGGGGTACAAGCTGCCCATTAGTGGCGTGTCTGCCCGACCATGTAGGCACGGTGTGATCATACATAAAAATAACATATACTCCTCATAATGCATGTATACTAACTCAAAGATATCTATACTTTATCGAGGTGACCTAAGGTCGTGAACCCCCGATTCTATTATGGACATTTTCAAGTATTCTGCCTCACCTTGAAGGGAATAGTATATAAGGTGAGTGTATAGAATAGATGATATCTTTAACTTTATGGTATTCTGCCTCACCTTGAAAGAAGTAATGTATGAGGTGAGTGTATACAACTTACGACATCATTAGCGTTATAGGAACATCATATCATGAACTCTAGAATCTTTATACTTAACTCATCATCATAATTGAACTCATAATGTATCTCTTATCTCATGTAGCTAGTCATGGACATAGACCCTTAGCTTTCCGGGATATAAAAGATTCATAGAGAAGAAGGAAAGTCATACCATAGGATTCATGCCATAGAAATAAATTACTAGCCTCACATACCTTTTATGTTTAACTACTTTATCGCTTGCTTATTCTCCTTCAACGCCCACATTTCTACCTTCAAGACAAGTCGCGTGAACATTAGCTAATCGATTACTTAAATGCACTTGCTAAAGCCAAAGAAAATTGGGCAGCATTTCCTTTGTTTCTACTACTTTCTCCATATCATATTTCAACTCCCAAACAATCATAACAACATTTACAATATCATGGGCAACAATCATCGTTCATCTACATTATCCGCATTTCGCCATTTCACTCCAATTTCTCCATAATCATGGTCATGATTCATTATCACATTTTCTCACATATAATACTTATTCCATGTTCTAAATGCCATTAATATAATATTTACAATCACAATATATCAATATTAATAATTCACCCCAAACTATTTCTCAACAATGGCACTTTTCACTCCTTCATGACCCATTTTCCATATCTTTCTACAATTCAAGTGTCTTAGCTTTCCAATACCTTAAACAGCTTGGAATGATCATAAAACTCACCTTAGATGATGGATGAACAACCCTTGAGTAGAAATTCTCTTCTTGCACCAAAACCCTAACTCACTTCCCTTGAGTTTTCTTGGTGTAGATGAACTTTTGTTTGATTTCATACACTTGATTTCGTGGTTTTGATGTAGTTGATCATGGTTTTCCCTTGGTTTCTTGTGGATGACTGATGGAGAGTGTTCTAGAGGTTTCTTGAAGTGTAGAGAAGTCTAATGAAATGAAATGAAATGAAAGAGAGGTCCTTATATCAATTTAATTTCTGTCCCGACCGAGATATACCATCCAACATACGATCCGTACATTTTATACGGGCCGTATGTGTGGCCGTATGTTTGGTCTAGAGAGGTATGACATTCTGGGCTAATTATACGGCTAGACATACGGCCAGTATAATTTATACGGCCCGTATGTTGGGCCGTATAATGCCCTGTTCGTCCGAACTCCGTCTCGTTGACTCGTTTGATCTCCAATCCTTATGGAACCTTCTTGACACTTGTTTAACACCTCAATAACAACCTAAGGGACGTTATCACTCATCTCTAAAGCGTCTTTAAGCCATCGCTAACTTGCCACTCAAAATTCTTGCCCGACACATAACATATCCTTTACTTTCTTTGACAACCTTCTTCCTTTACGCCAAATGTCCTTGGATCTCGATTAGGATCCTTGAATGCTATCTCTTACTTATCAAAACATCGTATACATTGTGCTCTTCGCTATCCTATTCACTGTACATTAACGGGAAATTTTCCAAGGTGTAACAGTGCCTATATGACCCGGCAGACACCGCTAAGGCGGGCGGCATATACACCATGTCTAGAGGGCATGGGCAGACACCGCTATTGGGCCGCATGAGATATTTACCCCGGACGCGGGAGTCTTGGATGCGGGCTAATGATGAATACACTGTACCTATATGGTCGGGCAGCTTATATAGGCATACTTGATATGATGGTGTTTATGATGTAAGTTAGCATGCATTGTTCTGTTTAAAGTGATCTTCAGTACAAGTTGTTTCCGTACTTGATGTTCCCTTATTTCTTCGATATGTTATTATTGTTCATGCCTTACATACTCAGTACAATTTTGTACTGACGTCCATTCTTTTTGGACCCTGTGTTCATGCCCACAAGTAGACAGGGAGGCGGCCCAGATTCATATGAGTTTATCAACAGATTTACAGGAGCACTCCATTGTTCCGGAGCTGCCACTTTTGATACATTATTTTTATGCATATACATATGGGCACGACGGGGTCCTATCCCGTCCTTATGTCTTAGTACTATAGTAGAGGCTCGTAGACGTATATGTGTGGGTAGTGGACTGTCACGACCCAGCTAGAGGCCGCGACGGGTACCCGGGGCTAACGACCGAGCACCGCTCGTTCTACTACTCATCATGCTCAGTAACTACTCTTTTATCGATTTTATACTAAAGTTATAAGAAAGTCATCTTTCATTTGTGAACATAAATAGTTTCATATACATAAGCCTTTTTGGCTAACAAAATAATATATACAATTACACCATAGTGACCCTATTAGACCACATAACTCACACTATGTATCTACGAGCCTCTACTAGAGTGCAAAACGCATAGACGGGACAGAACCCCATCGAGCCCAACATATACAAATATACACAAAAGAATAATCAAGCACCTCCGGAACAAAGGAGTTCTTTCAATCGGCTAACAGCTCCTACGAGTCTGGCACAAGCTCGCCTCCCTGTCTACCTGTGGGCATGAACACAGCGTCCAAACAAAATGGACGTCAGTACGAACATTGTACTGAGTATGCAAGGCAAGAATGAAATAAATATAATAGGAGGATCATGAGCCGTAAGAGAAAGACATAACCTGCAATAGTGTCAGAAGCAATTACATTTTGTACATATATCCTATTTTACATAATCATGGTACATATGTCATCACATCACATATCTCGCCACATTACATATATCATGACATCACATATCTTGTCACATCGCATATCTGGTCACATCATATATCTCATCGTTATCCCACGTCCGGGGAACCATCGTATGCCGCCCACTAGTGGTGATCATGCCTGACCCTCTAGGCTCGGTGTAACATCATAGCCCGCCTTAGCGGTGACATGCCCGGCCCTCTAGGCACGGTGGAACCATATGCAGCCCGCCTTAGCGGTGACATGCCCGGCCATCTAGGTTCGGTGGAATCTCATCATCACAAAATCAATCATTACCCATCACTATTACACATCTCATGAATGTATCACAATCTTATCATAGCTTGGCATATTCATACATCGCATAGGTATGTTATAAGCTAGCATCATTAATCATCTTATAAACATATCATGACTTAGCAATATTTCACGTTTAGCATTAGGAGCATACGTTAGACTTTGAAGACAACCATAGCTATGTCGGGGTGACGTAAGGTCGTAAGCCCCCGATTATATTATGAACATTTATGAGTACTTTGCCTCACCTTGAAGGCAATAGTGCATAAGGTGAGTGTTAACAGCAATGACATCATTAGCGTTGTGTGATCATCATATCATGAACTATCGAACCTCTATACTTTGACTTATTATCATCATTATCATACTCGTATGTAATTTAGTATATTTAAGGACTCATAAGTTCCATCATATAGGAGGATCATGGAAAGCTTGAAAGATTTATGCCTTTGAAGGAAGGGATAGGCCTTACATACCTTTGACGTTTAACTAAGCTATCGCTTGCGTGTTCCCCTTTAATGCACACGTTCTACCTTCAAGAGAATTTATATCGTCATTAGCTAAGATATTATAAGAACGGGCTTTCTAAAGCTAGGGAAAATTGGGCAGCATTTCCTTTGTCTATACTACTCTTCCCACGTTCGATATCAACTTCCAAACGCTCAAAACAATATTCACAATATTGCAATCAACAATCATCATTCATATACATTGACCATAATCCACCATTTCTCTTCAATTTCTCCACATTTATGGTTATAGCTCACTATCACGTGTTCTCATGTATCACACTTATTTCATGGTCTAAATGTCATTTATGATGTATTCATAATCACAACACACCAACATTTATGATTCAATCCAACTACCATCCAAACATGGCACTATTCACTCATTAATGACCCATTTCCTATGTCTTTCTACAATTCAAGTATCTTAACCTTCCAATACCTTAAACAACATGGTTTAGTCATGAAACCTACCTTAGATGATGGTTGAACAGGCCTTGAATGGAATTACTTATTTAGCACCCAAAACCCTACTTCACTTCTTTTGGGTTTTCTTGAGAAAGATGAACTTTAGTGTGATTCTTACACTTGATTTCGTGGGTTTCATGTAGTTGATCACTAATTTCCTTTGAATTCTTGTAGTTGAAGAGTAGAGAGTATTCTAGAGGTTTCTAGAGAGAAATATCATAAAGATGAAATGAATTTAATGAGCTTGTGTTATAGCCCGCATTTTATACGTTCGGAAATTTCGGGGTAGTCGTGGTATGTTGAAGGCAAAAAGGGAAATTCACAAAATGGATTATGGTAATATTGCAAAAGGCTAGGGGCAAAACGGTAATTTCACAAGTATTCAAGAAAATTCTTGAATGGACCAAGGTTTACATAATAAGACAAGTGGTCCTATTTATTTATTATAAGAAACTTCTAGGGAGGGGGCATGTGCCCCTCACATGCTTGTGGAAATATATATATATATATGAGCAAATGGAAGAAAAATCTAGACATTTTTCATCTTTTCCACAATCAAGAAAACTTGAAGAAAAATAAGGCACCATATTCGGCCAAGGCTAGCAAAATTTGAGCCATGGAAATTGATGGAGAAAAATTATTTTCTTCTTGCATTTCAAGCAATTGGAAGGTCCTCTACAACATGGAAGATTTGTTGGAGCAAGGAAATTATTCATTTGGACAAATTCATGACCTTAACCAAGAGGCAACTTGAAGGGAAAAAGGGTAAGAACTAATCTTATTTTATATGTTATGGATGATCTGTGAATATTGTAGTATGTAGAAAAGAATGGAACTCATGAAATATGCATGTGTGTGGTGTGGCCGAATGGGGTGTGTGTGTGTGGAAAAAGGGATTGAATTTATTTAGTAGTTGATTGATGTTGTGTTGTGGATTCCATGATGTTAAATGAAGGTTTGGTCACTTGGGAGTGAAGTTGTAGGTGTGGCCGTGTAGGTGGGGCATTGTATGGAAGGAATGAATTAATTTTACTTAGTATTCTAATTGTTGTTGTAATAGATTTATGATGTTAAATGAAGATTTAGTGGTTTAAAGTGAGATGGGAATCGTTTGTGATTATTGGAGGAGTTAGTGTAGTAATAGTATGGTTCTTATATTTGTATGAATGAAATTGTAGCGTGTGGATTGTGAATATAACTCATGGATTTAGAGGTAAAGGATGTGGTTGGAAGATTGCAAGATTGGGGTTGTTTGAATCGAATTGAATTGAATTGAATATAAAAAGAGATGCACATTAAATTAGTTATTGAAGTTGTAAGTATGATTGTTGGTATTGTTGTTGATATTTTGGCCGAGTTAAATTCTCGGATTGGTTGTTGTATTTTTGGCCGAGTTAAATCTCGGGGATGGTGTATTTATAGGGGAAATGCTGTCGAAATTTCGGTAGAATATAAGTAAATTCATTCGAAAGAATAAGACGAGTATATGTCGATGAATCTAATGACTATGTCAAATTTCTTGAATGTAGACTACCAAGTTTGGAT
Organism: Lycium barbarum; assembly: GCF_019175385.1. Lineage (NCBI taxonomy): Eukaryota > Viridiplantae > Streptophyta > Magnoliopsida > Solanales > Solanaceae > Lycium > Lycium barbarum. Next base: position 104,471,670 of record NC_083337.1, read on the forward strand.
AAATAAGCGTAGCTAATAAGGCGTGGCACAGGTATGTAAGGCTTACCTTTTCCTTCTTTTGGCATGTCCCAGAGTCAAATAAGGTATGATATGGTATACATCTTGAGGTTACTCTATTCTGTGATTCCGAGTTGGTTCATGATTCGTATTCACCCTTTTTGATATGTCTCTATGATTTCTGAAATTCTATTTAATATGTTTCTGAGTCTGCCTATGATTCTGATTCACTTCTGATATAAGTCTGTCTGATATGATTGAGTTGTTATACGATTGAGTAACGAGATAAGTATAAAGAGTTTTGTTTCTGAAAGAATTCTGTGAGTCTTAATGTCCCTAACCTTCGGAAAAGATCTCAGATTTGCTTTAAAACGCTTATAGAACGTTTTGTACTTCAAACGTTTGTAACTTTCTCATACGAAGTCGGATTGACCAGAAACTTGTTTCTGAGCCTTCTGATGTCAGTAAGTATATGTATCTATCGAGTCTTGATTTGTGTGCATATGGTTTCTCACGATTCTGCTCGTGCATGCCTCAATGTATCTTTCACCGAGTCCCGGGCCAGGTACGTTCTCGTGCGCACTCCACTGCATTGTTCACCGAGTCCCTCATTAGAGGGCCGGGTACGGTATATGTATATGATGATATGATTATGGCACCGAGTCCCATGATGGGCCGGGTACGGTACATGTGCACATGACTTCATTTACCGAGTCCCTCACGAGAGGGCCGGGTACGGTATGACTTCATTCACCGAGTCCCTCACTAGAGGGTCGGGTACGGTATATATATGTATATGTATATGCATGCATGTTGATATGATAGTATGATGACATGATTTTATGCACCGAGTCCCATAACGGGCCGGGTACAATATGTGATAATGATATGTATGATTATGTTTTAAACGCAAGAGTTTTGGTATTTTGGACATTGTGCATGTTTCTGTACTCCTTATATCAGTTGTGATCTTTTACTGTGATTCCTGCCTTACATGCTCAGTACATATTCCGTACTGACCCCCTTTCTTCGGGGGCTGCGTTTCATGCCGCGCAGGTACACCCAGATGAGTAGAAGTCATTACAGAAGATGTTCCAGCGAAGTTGGTAGGCTCCATTTGCTCCTGGAGTGCTGCCGAGTCAGAGTGTCTGTGCCGTAATGTCTGATTAATGTTAGAGACTTTGCAGACAGCGTCGTGGGTATTGGTTGTCAGTCTGTAAGCGTCTCCATCAGCCGATATGTCATTCTGTGTTATGTAATAAATTTTATATAATTACAGATTTTGTTTAATTTTGAGAACGATAAAAGAAAGATTTTGAAAACTTAATATGTATTTTACTTTTATTTTATTTTCAGAGTCCGAAGAAATTATGCGTGTAATAAGAATCTGTGGGTTCGCTCGGCTCCGGATATGTGGTCGGGTGCCCATCACACTCTAGTGGAATTGGGGTGTGACAGCTTGGATCTCCTTTTAATGACTTAAAATCTGATCCGGAATGAACAGTAGTCGAAGTGCACAGTGGTCGTAAACCCGGTTTACGGTCTGTATTCTAGTTTACGGGTCGTATATTGTGATCGTATTTAAGCATATCAAAACCAGAAAGGTATGCTGAGGATCATGGCGATTTACGATCGCGGTTTACGGGTCGTATTTCAATTTACGGTCCGTATTCCAAGTCGTATTTAACCATTTAAACATTTGACAGAGAGTTGAAGTTTTGTGAGTTGGAATACGCCGTGGTGGTTTACGGGCCGTATACTACTTTACGGTCCGTATTTCACTTTACGGTCGACTGGGCCAAAATGCAAATCTGCGACTTTCAAGTCTTCAAAACCTATAATTAGTCATTGTGGAGCATAACCTCTCTCTTGTTCCCATTACCTTTGAAATCTTACTTAGGGTCGCCAAACGTCATTCCCTTCTGATTAAAACACCATATACTTCTTCGTTAGTCTATTCGTTGTTCATTCACGGGGAAATTTACGAGGTGTAACATTCTTTCCCCTTTTGGAACATTCGTCCTCGAATGTTAAACACTCGGGATTTCGCGAAAATTTCGCCAGAGTTCCCTCTGTAATATGGCACTACCATCCTGTCACAACAACCCATAATATCATTGCCTCACAGGGCTTCAACATAATAAAATTCTAAGAATACTTACGAAAGCTCTCGAAAGCAGGGAATATAATGTCTGAGTAATGATCGTAATAGGGGTGTTCAGATACTCTAATTATTACACTTCATTTATTGCATACTTACCACATATTGTTGGCGTTTCATCTTGAGTCTCTTCTGGGGGTTGAAATAAATGCGGGTACTTGTACTTCATACTTTCTTCTGCTTCCCAAGTCTTCTCTTCTCGGTTATTGTTTCGCCACAAGACTTTAACTGAAACTACCTCATTATTTCGGAGTCTTCGCACTTGCCTGTCTAAAATAGCAATAGGCACCTCTTCATAGGTCAGCTTTTCTGTCACTTGCACATCATCTATCGTGACAATCTTTGTGGGATCTCCAATACACTTGCGGAGCATCCAAACGTGGAAGACTGGATGGACTGATCCAAGCTCCGAAGGCAAGTCCAATTCATAGGCTACATGACCTACCTTGCGGGTAATTCTATAGGGTCCAATGTATATAGCACTTAGCTTCCCTCTCTTGCCAAATCTCATCACCCCTTTCATTTGCGATACTTTCAAAAATACCCAATCATCAACCTGGAATTTCATGTCTCGTCGGCTATTGTCTGCATAAGACTTTGTCGACTTTGGGCTGTTAGCAATCGATCTCGGATCACCTTAAATTTTTCCACTGCTTGTTGAATCAATTCGGGGCCTATTAATTGTGCTTCTCCTGTTTCAAACCATCCGATTGGGGATCGACATTTCCTTCCATATAAGGCTTCATACGGGGCCATTTTAATGCTGGAATGGTAACTATTGTTATACGCAAATTCGATTAACGGTAAATGATCATCCCAACTTCCACCGAAATCCAGCACACATACTCGTAGCATATCTTCCAGGGTCTGAATAGTACACTCGGGTTGTCCATCGGTCTGCGGATGGAATGTCGTGCTAAGCTTCACTTGAGTGCCTAGACCTTCTTGGAAGGACTTCCAGAACTTGGATGTAAACTGTGCTCCTCTATCTGTAATAATAGATAATGGTATACCATAGAGTCGCACAATTTCCTTGAGATACAACCTCGCATAGTCTTCTACTGAGTATGTGGTTCTGACTGGAAGAAAATGGGTTGCTTTTCTTAATCGGTCCACAATCACCCATATCGAATCATACTTGCCTCAAGAACGAGGTAATCCCACAATAAAATCCATGTTAATCACTTCCCATTTGCAAGTAGGGATTTCCATTGCTTGTAATAAGCCCCCTGGCTTTTGATGTTCGATTTTTACTTGTTGGCAATTTGGACACTATGCTACAAATTCTGCTATGTCTCTCTTCATGCCTTCCCGCCAATACATCATCTTGAGATCACGATACATTTTGGTTGCACCCGGGTGGATAGAATACCGGGAACAATGCGCTTCTTCTAGAATTCATCGGTGCAATTCTGCTATATTAGACACACATAACCTGCCTCGGTATCTAAGAATTCTATCCATAGAAACTTTAAATGAAGACTTCTTTTTTCCATAAGACGTGTCTCTGTAACGGCATAATTGAGGATCTTCATATTGCCGTTCTTTCACTTCCATGTCCAAGGACAAGATTGTGGGATCATTGATACTAATCCCCACATTACCCGAATCGATTACACGCACTCCAAGATTAGCTAGTTGGCGGAGCTCATGAACCATCTCTTTCTTTTTCGGAGGGACTTCACATAAACTGCCCATTGATCGGCGGCTAAGCGTATTGGCTACTACATTGGCCTTTCTGGGGTGGTACAAAATATTCACATCATAATCTTTTAAAAATTCCAACCACCGCCTCTGCCGCAGGTTCAATTCCTTTTGCTTGAAAATGTATTGAAGACTTTTGTGATCTGTATAGATATCAACATGAACACCATACAAATAATGCCTCCATATTTTTAAGGCATGAATAACCGCAGCCAATTCGAGATCATGAGTTGGATAATTCTTTTCATGCTTCCGTAATTGTCTCAAAGAATATGCAATAAATTTACCATACTGCATCAATACGCATCCTAATACGACACCAGAAGCGTCACAATATACCACATATCCATCTGACCCTTCTGGAAGTGTTAAGATTGGAGCTGAGGTCAATCTGCCTTTCAACTCTTGGAAGCTACGTTCACATGCATCATTCCACTGAAATTTGGCTGACTTCTGGGTTAGCTTCGTCAACAGGGCTAAAATAGATAAGAAGCCATCTACGAATCTTCTATAACAACCTGCCAAACCCAGAAAACTACGGACTTCTATAGGCGCCGTAGGCCTTGGCGAAGTCTTCACAGCCTCAATCTTCTGAGTGTCGACTCGAATGCCATCATCTGAAATAACATGGCCCAGAAATTTCATAGAATTTAGCCAGAACTCGCACTTTGAAAATTTTCCATACAATTCTCGGGCTCGAAGAATGCCAAGAACAATTCACAAATGATCTGCATGTTCTGATTCCGTGCAAGAATACACCAGAATATCATCGATGAATACTATCACAAATATATCCAAAAGAGGCCTAAATACATTGTTCATCAAATTCATAATCACGACCGGAGCATTAGTCAGCCCGAACGACATCACTCGGAACTCATAGTGGCCATATCTCATTCTAAAGGCTATCTTGGGAATATCCGCTTCTCTAACTCTCACTTGATGATAACCCGACCTCAAATCTATTTTGAAAACCATTTGGCACCTTGCAATTGATCGAATAAGTCATCAATCCTTGGGAGAGGATATTTATTCTTTATCGTCACCTTGTTCAACTGCCTATAATCGATGCACATTCGTAGAGATCCGTCTTTCTTCCTTACAAACAAGACTGGTGCTCCCCACGGTGATGAACTGGGTCTAATAAACCCCTTTTCAAGAAAATCTTTCAACTGCGCCTTTAACACTTTCAACTCTATCGGAGCCATCCGATAAGGAGGAATAGAAATAGGCTTGGTGTCCGGCAACACATCAATGGCGAAGTCAATTTCTCTTTCTGGAGGAAGACCTGGAAGTTTGTCTGGAAACACATCTGGGAATTCATTCACTACCGGAACGGATCCGAAAGTTTGTGAATTTGCCTCGGTGTCATGGACCTGAACTAAATGATAAATATAACCCTTGGCTATCATCTTCCTTGCCTTAAGGTAGGAAATAAACCTACCCTTCGGAGATGCTGCATTACCCTTCCATTCAAGCACGGGCTCTCCCGGAAATTAGAATCAAACCACTTTCAATCGGCAATCAACATTAGCATAACACGATGCCAACCAATCCATGCCCATAATTACATCGAAATCTAACATTTCTAACTCAATAAAATCAGCCGTGGTCTGGCGACCACATATCACAACTACACAATTTTTGTACACTTGTCTTGCTATCACGGGATCACCAACCGGAGTAGACACTTCAAAAGGTTTGATTGGCTCAGGTTTTACCCCAATACAACCATCAACATATGGAGTAATATAAGAAAATGTAGAACCCGGATCTATCAATGCATACATGTCACGGGAGAATATAGAAAATATACCTGTAACCACATTCGGAGAGGACTCGAGATCCTGTTGTCCCGCTAAAGCATAAACACGGGGCTGAGTGGCACCTGAAGTAGATGTTACCCCTCTGCCTCTACCTCGGCCTGGTGACATCTGAGAAGTCTGCCCTACCGGGCGTACTAATGAAGAACTAGCTGCTGAGCCTGTGGGCTGATCCCCACCTATACCATACCGCGAGGGACAATCCCGCATCAAATGCCCAGTTTGTCCATAAACATAACAAACGTCTGTGTCCTAGCGACATGGCCTTGAGTTCAGTTTCCGGCAACGGCTACATCGTGGAACTGGTGATCTCCTCTGACTGTAATCACCCCCAAACTGAGAACCCGAAGCTCTCGAACTCTGACCCTGTCCTGACGGAAAAGAGCGATCAAATCCCCTATCCGCGAATGGTGGAGGCGCACTAGTCACTGACTGACCTGAATGTCGAGAATAGGTCTGCCTCGATCCCCCTCTATAATCACTGCCTGTGCCCATAGATCTAGCCCTTTTGCTTTGCATTCAATCACTGTCGCGATCACCCCTTTGTGGTTGTTGTCGTCCCTCTAAGTTCTGGGCATGGCTTTGTATTCGGGAAATATCCATCCCTTCTTGCAAAGAGGTCGTCAAGCAGTCCTTGAACAAATGTGGCCCTAAGCCACTCACAAATCTATGTACACGATCCCCCTTATCGGCCACCATAGTCGGGGCATATCTCGCCAAGGAATTAAATTTCATGCTATACTCCCGGACACTCATATTTACTTGCCTCAGATGTAGAAATCTATCCGCTCTAGATCGGTGGACCTCAGGTGTCAAATAGTAACGAATAAATGCATCCACTAATTCTTGCCAAACCGGAGGAGGCGCATTCTCTCCTTTTGATAATACCCAGTTGTTATACCATAAAACTGCCACATCCCAGAGTCTATAAGATGCCAACTCCACGGATTCAGTTTCGGAGGCATGGACAATCTTCAATGTCCTCAACAGCTCATCTATGAAACTTTGCGGGTCTTCATCCAGCTTTGACCCGAAGAATTCCGGAGAATTTAGACTCATAAAATCACGGGCTATGTACTTGCTGCCCGATCACTTGAACCCATATTTTGTCGTTGTGCCTGAGCGGCAACCAATTGTGTCAATAACTTGATGGCCTCGGTCATTTGTTAACCCAAAGCAACCGGTGGAGGAACTGGAGCTGGAGCTCCTCCTTGTCCTTCCACATTAGGTGGGGTAGAAGAAGTATTAGACAAGGCCTCATTATGTGATTCGCTTTCTTTTATATTCATCGGAGGCTCTCTTTCTACCCGCCTCTTTGTCGTAGTCTTGCCCTTCTGGGCGGCTGTAGCCTTTCCCTTTAGTGGCATTCTGAAATCATAACACACTATTAGGGAGGATTAAATCTTACACACGGATCTATTGCACGATCTCTTGAGAAGAAAGATGGTAATTTTTCCTAAATGCCCTGTAGCCTCTTGTTTATTGATGTGGCGCGAAACACACCATTAACAAGACTCTACTAGACACGGCTCGTAGACACTTCCTAGGACTGAACTGCTCTGATACCACTTTTTTCACGACCTAGCTAGGGGCCGCGATGGGTACCCGAGGCTAACCACCGAGCACCGCTCGTTCTACTACTCATCATGCTCAGTAACTACTCTTTTATCGATTTTATACTCAAGTCATAAGAAAGTCATCTTTCATTTGTGAACATAAATAGTTTCATATACATAAGTCTTTTTGGCTAACAAAATAATATATACAATTACACCATAGCGACCCTATCAGACCACATAACCCACACTGTGTATCTACGAGCCTCTACTGGAGTGCAAAATACATAGACGGGACAGGACCCCGTCGAGCTCAACATATACAAATATACACAAAAGAATAATCAAGCACCTTCTGAACAATGGAATGCTTTCAATCGGCTAACAGCTTCTACGAGTCTGGCTCAAGCTCGCCTCCCTATCTACCTGTGGGCATGAACACAGCGTCCAAAGAAAACGGACGTCAGTATGATCATTGTACTGAGTATGTAAGGCAAGAATGAAATAAATGTAATAGGAGGATCATGAGCCATAAGAGAAAGACATAACCTGCAAGAGTGTCATAAGCAATTACATTTTGTACATATATCCTATTTTACATAATCATGGTACATATGTCATCACATCACATATCTCGTCACATTACATAGCTCATCACATCACATATCTTGTCACATCGCATATCTGGTCACATCACATATCTCATCGTTATCCCACGTCCGGGGAACCATCGTAAGCCGCCCACTAGTGGTGATCATGCCCGGCCCTCTAGGCTCGGTGTAACATCACAGCCAGCCTTAGCGGTGACTTGCCCGGCCCTCTAGGTACGGTGGAACCATACGAGTCCATGTGGAAGGGCGACTAGTGCTAGAGCTCATGATTTTATGAGTTTGAATCCCCCAGAATTTTTCAGGTCAAAGCCGGATAAAGACCCGCAAGGTTTTATTGATGAGATGCTGAGAAAGTTGAGAATCATCCATGCCTCCGATACTGAATCGGTGGAGTTGGCATCTTATAGATGCCGGGATGTGACGGTTGTTTGGCATAACAACTAGATTTCTTCAAGAGGAGAGGATGCACCTCCCCCGGTTTGGCAAGAGCTTGTGACAGCTTTTATTGGTCATTATTTTCCACTCGAGGTCTGTCGGGCTAGAGTGGATAAATTCTTGAATCTTAAGCAAGGGAATATGAGTGCCCATAAGTATAGCCTTAACTTTAATTCATTGACTAGATATGCTCCAACTATGGTAGCTGACATGGGAGATAGAGTACATCGATTCGTGAGTGGCTTAGGTCCGCATTTGTTCAAAGACTGCTTGACAGCTTCATTGCAAGAAGAGATGGACATTACCCGTATTCAGACCCACGCCTAGATTTAGAGGAGCAGCAACAGCTGCAAAGCGGTGAGCGTGATACTGATAGAAGACAAAGCAAGAGGGCCAGATTTATCGATGTTAGTAGTGACTATAGAGGGGGTCAGCGCCAACAACATTCCAGATATTCGGGCCAGTCCGCGATGAGTGCACCTTCTCGATTTACGAGTAGGCGATTTGATCGCCCCATTTATTTTGGTTAGGGTCTGAGTTAAGGAGTCTCAGGTTCTCAGTTTGGGGGTGATCCTAGCCAGCGACGACCACCAGTGCTGTGATGTAGTCAGTACGGTAGATTACATTATGGTCAGTGTCACCGAGGTTCAGATGCTTGCTATGCCTGTGGTCAGGTTTGGCATACGATGCAAGACTGTCCATTGATGAGTGGTAGAGTTGGGTTCAGTCCACAAGATCAGCAGCTGGTTTTTTTCGTCTGTGTGCCCGATAGGGCAGACTCCCCAGATTCCAGCAGGCCATGGTAGGGCAGACGGGGAGCATCTAGTTCAGGCGGTACCCAGCCCGTATTTATGCTTTAGCCGGACGTCAGGATCTTGATTCCTCACCGGATGTGGTTATATGTATACTATCTATATTTTCTTATGATGTTTGTGCATGGATAGATCTGGGTTCTACATTGTCTTACATTACTCCCTATATTGCTGGCCGTATTGGGGTGAAACTCGAGGCAATTAAACCTTTTGAGGTATCTTCTCCAGTTGGTGATCCAGTAATAGCGAGACAAGGGTATAAAAATTGTGTGATTGTGATATGTAACTGTCAGACTATTGCTGATTTAATCGAGCTGGAAATGCTAGATTTTGATGTGATTATAGGCATGGAATGGTTGGCTTCTTGTTATGCTAATGTGGATTCCAGGATGAAAATAGTCTGATTCCAATTTCCAGGAGAACCAGTGCTTGAATGGAAGGGTAATACAGCGTCTCCGAGAGGTAGGTTTATTTCCAACCTTAAGGCAAGGAAGATGATCATGAAAGGCTATATTTATCATCTAGTCTGAGTTCATGACACCGAAGCAAAGCCGCCGACTTTTCAATCCGTTCTGGTAGTGATTGAATTTTCGGATGTATTTCCAGATGAACTTCCAGGCCGTCGTCCGGAAAGAGAGATTGATTTTGCTATTGACATGTTGTCAGATACCAAGCCTATATCTATTCCTCCTTACCGAATAGCTCCTACAGAATTGAAAGAACTAAAGGCACAACTGAAAGATTTGATTGAGAAGTGTTACACTCGGAAAATTCCGCGTTACTATGGTCGCAGACGGCTTAATGTGAGCTCAAGGAGGAGAAAATATTACAAGTATAAAGGATAAAATTCTACTGTATTATCATGAGGATAGCATGAGTATGATATTTAGAATTCGTACAATATGATTTGAATGATACATTAAATGATATATAACCCTCGTAACCGTAAGCTGAGGTGGGCCCACATGATGGAGTTTTTATAAAGGATATATGACAAGTTATATGGACAATATATGTGAAGTTAAACACAACTCAAGAAGGACCCTTGAGCCAAATCCAAGTGTAAGCCCTCTAAAAAGATGTTTTTAAGTTACGTTTTTGGGTGATCTGATTTTGGGAGGCCATAACCCCATCATTATTTGGACATTTGGGAAACCTCCAAAAATAAAAGTTGTAGATAATTGAAATACCTTTTCAATCATAGGTCAGTGACCTTCACACGACATAGGGATAAAAAGTTATGGACGTTTTAAGGCAGAAAGGTCAAGCTGGGCAGTGGGCTCAGCCCAGCCCGACTCAGTGTCGGTGGGAACCGACCCAAGACCCCAATAGAAGGGCCAAATTTGTGCAATTTCCTAACATTTAACCCCGAAAAGACCTGTACATTTTAGAGAGAGGGAAGAGAGCCCTTAGAGAGAGAAACCAAGTTTTGATCAAGTTCGAGGCCCCGAATCCCAAGGCTCGTGAAGAGTAAAGTGCAGTACAAGTTGTTGCCACCATTTTAAGCTGAAAGTTGAACTTGGGGATGTTGGTTTCATGGTGGCTGTTCATATAAGGTACGTCTAAGATGTTAATGATGTTCTTACCATGATCATTGATAGATTTCAGGGTTAGAATAGAGACAATGACTTTTAAAGTTCGGTTATCATTTTTGGATATCAAATAACTTGGGGTCTATTTTGGTGTGATTAAATAGATAGAGTTATTTGGATATTGATATAAAATAATTGTTGATATTGTTGATAAGTTATCATTCTTTAATTTGGGAGAATAAAGTGCATGAAGATATCATATACAAAACGTATATTGGGCTGTTTTGGTGTATATCTTTGGCAGTTGATGCTTTGAGTTTAAAGAGGCTTATATGAGATGGTTGTTGTTGTTGTTGGTTTCTGATTGGGTTGTTAAATTGAATTGGAATTAGAGGGAAGCAAAGATTACAGGAAAAATGTTGCCCGAATTTACGGAAGTTAATCACGAGCTTAGAGAAATATATGAACCTTTTTCAAGTTGTCTACGATTTCCTTTACCTTGAATGTAGATTGGCCAGTGTTTGGAAGCATAAGTTAAGCTAATCACGAAAGTGACAAGGTATGTAAGGCAAACCTTTCTTCTTTTGGCATGATTCTTGTTGTTATTCGTTCTATATGTACTCTATTTGCTTCCATTCTTAGACGAGTAAGGTCTCAATGTTTCTTGTGATGGCTTATTGATATTGTACTCCTATTATGTTTCGAAAGGAACGCCCATAAGGTGCCAAGTTGAGTTGTATATATGGTTTTACTAACGATTTCGAGGAAATAAGTTTTATACTAAAGGAAACATAAAGTTTGAATTTCAAAACCACTTCGAAGGGGGTGCGAGATTTTACTACTTCATTTCATTTACGATTTATGTTTACATTCCATAGTATCATCCCTTTGTATTGACATGACCATTATTCTTTGGGTAGGGAAATAAGATGAAATTGAATAGAATATTAGTAAGAATTTCATAATAATTCTACCCTCAAACCTGGAATTATGTCCTTTTAAGTATAGTGAGATACAAATTTGATAACTTCATATGAAAGACTAAGGCTAATAACTGGATTGTAATAAATTGATTAGTGACTTATGATATGAATTGAAATTGATATTTGTGGATTGAGTTTGTGTTGATATGATGGTGATATTAAGCCGGAAGCGGCTGCCCCAAGGAGCCATCATTATTAAGCCGGAAGCGGCTGCCCGAAGGGGCCATCAGTATTATGTCGGAAGCGGCCGTCCGAACGGACTATTGTAATACTAGCCAGAAGCGGCTATCCGAAGGGACCTTTCTGTTAACATGTCGGAAGCGGCATGTGTGTTTGATTGCATTATTTACTTAAAGATTGTTTGAGACTTCGTGTGCACATTTATGTTTCTTCCAGCGAAGGCTGCAGGTATTGAGTTGGATTGTGATTTCTTCTCTCCTAAGTCAAACTATGCTTATGATTTGTTACCACCTTACATACTTAGTACATTATCGGTACTGACGTCCTTTTGCCTGGGGACGCTGCATTCATACCCGTAGCCCCAGATTGTTTGGCAGGTTAAGTGTATAGTTAGGATGCTTGGACGTCAGCTGGGACTTGCAAGTTCCACCTCATTCTGGAGCTGTGCTGAGTCATGTATAGATATGTATGATTATGGGTATGTCAGGGCCCTGTCCTGACTCATAATGTTCAGTGTACTCTTTAGAGGCTTCTACAGATAGTGTCCTCTGGTATGTTTGTCGACAAAGTGATATCAGTTGTGGACTTTAAAAGAGTATGTATTTTAGATGATTTCATTTTTTTAATGTACTTATTTGATTGAAAGTTTTCATAATGGTTACACAAATAATGATTTCGATTTGGAAAATTTTTATGTTCTTAAAAGTTTTTTTTGAAATGACATGTTTTGATAGAGCGAATGTCTGAGGGTTCGCTCGACTCCGATGAGAGTCGGGTGCCCGTCATGCCTTACCATTGTTAGGGTGTGACAAAGTGGTATCAGATCAGTTCGTTCTATGGGTTGTCTGCAAATTCGTGTCAGGTAAAGTCTTGTTCATGGGTGTGTTGTCGACCACACTTATGAATTGGAGGCTACACTGCATCTAGGATGGTTTCCCTTCATTCAGATCATAGATTGTGCTATAGAGCTGTGTGATAGGCCTTGAATCCTTGCCGCTAACTTTAAGATTTGAATTTTGATTAAGTGATTGTAAAGTGCAGTCATGATTGGGAAATTGGAATTGTTCGTAAGAAAGGTAAGTTCTCTGATGATTAATGATTGCTATTTGAGGTAAGTGCTGCAGGTTAAGTATTGTAGTAAGAAAGGTATACTTCTTATCGAATAAAGAATGCCATTGTGAAAAGCATTTATGCAGGTAGGTATAGGGTGTTGTAATATGATTGTGGCCCTGTGAGGCATGTTGATATATTTTGATTGTTGCCCTATGACGTTTGTTGGTTAGCTGTGTACAGGTGGGTAGTACGAATTACAGAGGAGGTTCTGCCAAAATTTTGTTAAAATTAATTGTGATCAGTATATATATGTGTGTTATAATCAGTAAGATACATAAGTGTAAAACTGAAGAATGAATGGTTAATAATAGTTGTAAATCAGCTGAAAGGAGGGTTATGAGATGGGTTCATAATGAGTTTGAGAGTTAGGTTGAAATTACTCAAGGATATAGAAGTGAGTCGAGGGTTAAGATAAGTTCTCTCAGGAATTAGAAGTAAGGTTGATGAACTAAGATTAATGTGATTCGAATAATGTGATAAGATTATGAGAAGAGACTTAAGAAGGGAAGCAATGATAAGCAAGGAGTTATCCGAGAAGTGAGTTGTATAAAAAAGATTAAGATTAAACGAGTAAAGAATGGAATAAGGAAGAGAAAGAAACATGATTATATGTGTTTGAGGAAAGGGAGTAATGTGTCCCTTATAGAAATCAATATAACTGAAAGCATCAATGAGGTTAAGGGAAGTTGAAGCTTATAGAAGAAAGATAAGTATTGAAAATAACTTTAGGAATTCTGAATGGTTGAGTGATATTAGTAAGTATGGGAATTGGATACGAGTATTAGTCTTCATTTAACATTCGAGGACGAATGTTTCTAAGAGAGGAAGGATGTTACACCCCAGAAAATTTCGAGTTACTAAGGCTGCAGACAGCTTAATGTGAGCTCAAGGAGGAGCAAATATTAAAAGTATAAAGGATGAAATTCTACTGTATTAGCATGAGGATAGCATGAGTATGATATTTGGAATTCGTATAATATGATTGGAATGATACGTTAAAAGATATATAGCCCACGTAACTGTAAGCTGAGGTGGGGCCCACATGATTGGGGTTTTTATAAAGGATATATGACAAGTTATATGGACAATATATGTGAAGTTAAACACAACTCAAGAATGACCCTTGAGCCAAATCCAAGTGTAAGCCCTCTAAAAAGATATTTTTAAGTTACGTTTTCGAGGTGATCTGACTTTGGGAGGCCATAACCCCGTCATTATTTGGGTATTTGGGAAACCTCCAAAAATTAAAGTTGTAGATAATTGAAATACCTTTCCAATCATAGGTTGTGGGCCTTCACACGACATAGGGATAAAATGATATGGACGTTTTAAGGAAGAAAGGTCAAGCTGGGAAGTGGGCTCGGCCCAACCCGACTCAAGGTCGGTGGGAACTGACCCAAGACCCCTATATAAGGGCCAAATTCGTGAAATTTCTTGAAATTTAACCCCAAAAAGACCTGAACATATTATATAGAGGGAAGAGAACCCTTAGAGAGAGAAACCAAGTTTTGATCAAGTTCGAGGTTCTGAATCCCGAGGCTCGTGAAGAGTAAAGTGCAATATAAGTTGTTGCCGTCGTTTCAAGCTAAAAGTTGAACTTGGGGGATGTTGGTTTCGTGGTGGCTGCTCATATAAGGTATGTTTAAGATGTTAATGATGTTCTTACCATGATCATTGATAAATTTGACGGGTTAGAATAGAGAAAATGATGTTTAAAGTTCGGTTATCATTTTTGGATATCAGATAACTTGGGGGCTGTTTTGGTATGATTAAATGGATAGAGTTAGTTGGATATTTATATAAAATGATTTTTGATGTTGTTGATAAATTGCTGTTGTTGAATTTGGGAGAATAAAGTGTATGAATATATCGTATACAAAGCGTATACTGGGCTGTTTTGGTGTATATCTTTGGCAGTTGATGCTTTGAGTTTAAAGAGGCTTATATGAGATGGCTGTTTTTGTTGTTGGTTTCTGATTGTGTTGTTAAATTGAATTGGAATTAGAGGGAAGCAAATATTACAGGGTAAAAGCTGCGCGGATTTACGGAAGTTAATTACGAGCTTAGAGAAGTATATGAACTTTTTCAAGTTGTCTACTGTTTCCTTTACCTTGATTGTAGATTGGCCAATGTTTGGAAGCATATGTTAAGCTAATCACGTAAGCGACAAGGTATGTAAGGAAAACCTTTCTTCCTCTAGCATGATTCCTATTGTTATTCGTTCTATATATACTCTATTTGATTCCATTCTTAGACGAGTAAGGTCTAAATGTTTCTTTTGATGGCTTATTGATATTGTACTCCTATTATGTTCCGAAGGGAACGCCCATAAGGTGCCAAGTTGAGTTGTATATATGGTTTTACTAACGATTTCGAGGAAATGAGTTTTATACTAAAGGAAACATAAAGTTTGAATTTCAAAACCACTCCGAAGGGGGTGCGAGATTTTACTACTTCATTTGATTTACGATTTATGTTTACATTCCATAGTATCATCCCTTTGTATTGACATGATGATTATTCTTTGGGTATGGAAATAAGATGAAATTGAGTAGAATATAAGTAGTAAGAATTTCATAACAATTCTACCCTCAAACCTGGAAGTATGTCCTTTTGAGTCCAGTGAGATACAAATTTGATAACTTCTTATGAAAGACTAAGGCTAATAACTGGATTGTGATAAATTGATTAGTGACTTATGATATAAATTGAAATTGATATTTGTGGATTGAGTTTGTGTTGATATGATGTTGATATTAAGCGGGAAGTGACTGCCCGAAGGGGCCATCATTATTAAGCTGGAAGCGGCTGCCCGAAGGGGCCATCATTATTATGTCGGAAGCGGTCGTCCGAAGGGACTATTGTAATACTAGCCAGAAGTGGCTGTCCGAAGGGACCGTTCTGTTAACATGTCGGAAGCGGCATGTGTGTTGGATTGCATTATTTACTTAAAGATTGTTTTGAGACTTCTGTGCACATTTATGTTTCTTCTAGCGAAGGCTGCAGGTATTGAGTTAGATTGTGGTTTCTTCTCTATATGCTTATTATTTTTTACCACCTTACATACTCAGTATATTATTCGTACTGACGTCCTTTTGCCTAGGGACTCTGCGTTCATGCCTGCAGCCCCAGATTGTTTGGCAGGTTAAGCGTATAGATAGGATGCTTGGACGTCAGCTGGGACTTGCAAGTTCCACATTATTTTGGAGCTGTGCTTTGTCATGTATAGATATGTACGATTATGGGTAAGTCAGGGCCCTATCCTGACTCATAACGTTCAGTTTACTCCTTAGACGCTTCTGCAGACAGTGTCCTGTGGTATGTTTGTCAACAAAATGATGTCAGTTGTGGATTTTAAAAGAGTATGTATTTTAGATGATTTCAATTGGTTTAAAGTACTTATTTGATTGAAAGTTTTCATAATGGTTACACAAATAATGATTTCGATTTGGAAAAGTTTACGTTCTTAAAAGTTTTTTTTTTTTTGAAATGACAGGTTTTGATAGAGTGAATGTCTGAGGGTTCGCTCGACTCTGATGACAGTCGGGTGCCCGTCGTGCCCTATCATTGTTAGGGTGTGACAAGAAGGGATTCATTAGGCTTAGTTCATCACCGTAGGGAGCACCCGTCCTATTTGTGAGAAAGAAAAATGGTTCCCTAAAGATGTGCATTGATTATAGGCGGTTGAACAAGGTGACGATAAAGAATAGATATCCGATTCCAAGGATCGATGATTTTTTTGACCAGTTACAGGGTGCCAAATGATTTTCCAAAATTAATTTGAGATCGGGGTATCATCAAATGAGAGTTAGGGAAGAAGATATTCCCAAAACGGCCTTCAGAACGAGATATGACCACTATGAATTTCGAGTGATGTCATTTGGTTTGACCAATGCTCCAGCGATGTTTATGAATTTGATGAATAATGTATTCAGGCCCTTTCTAGACCTATTTGTGATCTTGTTCATCGACAGCATCTTAGTATATTCTGGACAGAGACGGAGCATATTGACCGTTTACGTATTGTCCTTGGGATTCTTCGGACTCGTGAGTTGTATGCTAAATTCTCGAAATGTGAGTTCTGCCTTAATTCTGTAACTTTTCTGGGCCATATTATTTCAGCTGACGGCATTCGAGTTGATACTCAGAAAATTGAGTCCGCGAAGACTTGGCTAAGGCCTACGACACCTACAGAAGTCAGTAGCTTTCTGGGATTGGCAGGTTACTATAGAAGATTTGTGGAAGGATTCTCTTCTATTTCAGCACCATTAACAAAGTTAACTCAGAAATCAGCAAAATTCCAGTGGACTAATGCTTGTGAATGCAATTTGCAGGAATTGAAGGATAGATTAACTTCAACCCCAGTCCTGACACTTCCAGAAGGGTCGGATGGTTATGCTGTGTATTGTGATGCCTCCAGTGTCGGATTAGGCTGTGTATTGATGCAACACGGTAAAGTCATTGCCTATGCTTCAAGGCAGTTGCGGAAACATGAAATGAACTATCCGACCCATGATCTTGAATTGGCCGCCGTTATTCATGCACTAAAGATGCGGAGACACTATTTGTATGGCATTCATGTCGATATTTATACAGATCATAAGAGTCTCCAATATGTTTTCAGGCAGAAAGAGTTAAATCTACGACAGAAGCGATGTTTAGAATTGTTGAAGGATTATGATGTGAGTATTTTATATCACCCCGGAAAGGCAAATGTGGTGGCCGACACTCTTAGCCGCAAATCTATGGGCAGTCTATGTGATGTTCAATTAGAGAAAAAATAAGTAATTCGTGAGCTCCACCAGCTAGCCAGCTTCGGAGTTCGTCTAATTGATTCAGGTAATGAAAGAATTGGTATTCACAACCCAACTGTTTCATCCTTAGATATACAGGTGAGAGAGCACCAATATGAAGATCCCCAGTTGAGCCACTATAGGTATACATTGTATGAGAAAAATAAGTCACCAGTTGAAGTTTCTACGGATGGAGTTCTTAGATACCGAGACAGGCTATGTGTTCCGAATGTTGCAGAATTACGTCATCGAATTCTAGAAGAAGCTCATTACACTCGGTATTCCATTCACCCAAGAGCGACAAAGATGTATCATGACCTGAAATTAATGTATTGGTGGGATGGAATGAAGAAAGACATAGCAGAATTTGTAGCTCAATGTCCAAATTGCCAACAGGTGAAAATTGAGCATCAGAAGCCGGGAGGATTATTACAAGCCATGGAAATTCCAGCCTAGAAATGGGAAGTAATCAACATGGATTTCATTGTAGGGTTGCGTCGTTCCTGACGCAAGTATGAGTCCATATGTGTGATCGTGGACAGACTCACGAAATTAGCTCATTTTCTTCCAGTCAGAACCACATATTCGGCAGAAGATTATTCAATGTTGTATCTTAGAGAGATTTTGCGACTTCATGGTGTCCCGTTATCTATTATCACCGATAGAGGAACACAATTTATAGCTAAATTCTGGAAGTCTTTCCAAGAAGGTTTGGGTACCCAGATAAGGCTTAGCACAGCGTTTCATCCATAAACTAATGGGCAAGCCGAACGCACTATTCAGACTCTGGAAGATATGTTATGGGCATGTGTGCTATATTTCGGTGGTAGTTGAGATGAACACCTACCTCTTAATAAGTTCACATACAACAGTCGCTATCATTCCTGTCACGACCCAGCCCCGTGGGCCGCGACTGGCACCCTACCTGGGTACCCAGACCAAATCACATATTCATTTACCAAATCCGAACGTATTTCAGAATTTCATAAAAGTCAATTCGACATAGGTTATATCAAAATATGTCTTAAGCGGTCGCACAAATCAAAATGTCATATCGAATCCAAACGGAGCGGCGGAATAGACATCGCCGGTCATAAGTGCAAATATAAGCATAAGGGCCATTTAGGGCCATCATAACAAACTGACCGCTGTAAGACCAGAAAAACAAAACCAAACAAACATACATAGGACCCTCGCCCCACATATATGACTACAGGCCTCTACGAATTCAAAACAAAGACATATGGCGAGACAGGGCCCCGCCGTACCCAAATAGTCAAATGTACAGAATATACATAGCAAAAGAAGTTTGTACCAAAAGTGGACTCCGAGTCAAGAAGGAGTACTCCGAAATAGCAGAGAGTGAAGCCTACAGTGGAGGATCACCAATGTCTGTACCTGCGGGCATGAAACGCAGCCCCCGAAGAAAGGGGGTCAGTACGAAATATGTACTGAGTATGTAAAGCGCGGAGTACAGAAATATGAGCCAAAACTGAAAGCAAACCGGATATCAAAGGGAAGTACCAATCAGTATGTCAAAGTCCGTATCAAATCATATACATATACATAATGCAAACGAAATCATGCAAACGCTCAAGAACGTGGTCGCCACTCCGACGCTGGCGCCACACACAGCATAACACCAGAAGGTTTCGAATCTCCATACATCCCCGAACACAAACATAAGTGAGCGTATCGCATCACTAGCCATATCACTGCATAACTCCAAACGGAACCCGACCCTATGGCGAGGCCTCGGGAACCGTAACACAGCATACGGCCGAATTATCATAGGACGCACGAATCATAACCGGCCCGGGAACCGGTGAACGAAGTCAAAATAAGGCACGAGCGGAGTCGTGAGCAAACAAATGCAATTTATATTTCAAAATAGCCTTTCAAAACTTAATAATCTCATAAGTCATTTCATAAACCAAAATAGTCGAATGATTAGTTCATACGAAAGTTTATCTCACAAATTGTTTCCAAAGTGGTACGTATGGCTCAAACGAAACTTAACATATCATAATAGTCAAAACATATTTCATAGAGGGAAGTTTCAAGGTCGAAGATCTCATATCGAAGTTCATCCAAAAAGGGAGCCCAATAGGACAAATAGGGCGTCTCGGGGTTAGCGGGCCCACCTCGAGTCAAATTGAGGTGGCGAACATAATTTACGAACATTTAAAGGCCAAAAGATCATACATAATGATTTCAAAGTGACCCGATCACATTTCGATAGGTTTCGAACATTTGGTTGCATTCTAGCCAAAATAGAGCCTTTAGGCTTCAATTGAATTGGATGAATAGTAGCCGTTTTGTAGATCGGGTTTCGAGGAGCAGAAATGCTCCGGAGGTTCCAATATTCACCTAACATACTAAGACATGCCAAACGAAGAAGTGGGAAAATTTACATACCTTATGGACGTCTTATGCTTTCCTTAAAATCAAATCCCGTTTCGTCCAGAATCTGCAAATGGTCAAAGTTACCAATTAGAGATTCTTAGGCTTAAGATTTCCATTAACTTGATTTTTGTCTACCGAAATTTCGGCAACATTTCCCCTACATATCTAACACCCCCGAGACTTAGCTCGGCTCAAAATATATCAACAACAACAACCCAAACATCATCAAACAACATAAACCATAATCAAACCATTCTAACTTCAAAGTTCTACCTTACTACACAAGTTAACAATTTTCATTCAAACTTCACAATTCCAAACTTACATCCACATTATTGTATTCATTCACTCATTCAAGACTATTCAATCACATCCCAAATATGTTCCAAGCCATATACAAAATTTCCCGAAGTTCATTACTTTCCATATTTCATTCAAAACATCAAAAGTCACGACGAACATTCTAACTTGCATCGTTTCACTTCAAATTCATTAACATCAACCATAAACCCCATTTAAAGTCTATAACATCACAATTATACAACAATATACACAATTATACAAAAGGTATACACTTTCCCATAATACTCCACAACCATTTCCAATGCCATTTCAATTCGTTAATCATTCATTTACGTTATAAAGGTCACAACGACGCCACAAACCAACTAAACAAATCAATTTCACATTGTCTTCTACTCCACTCAAGTCACGGCCACAACACCCAACACACACACACACCCACGGTTTTGCACACACATCAAAGTTACAGAATTCTCATCTATTCTCAGTCCTTATCACATTCATACAAATTCCATAACAAAAGAATAGCAAAATTCTTACCTTTTCTTAAATTTCCGACTTGCCGCAAACGCGCACCTTTCGCCAAACTAATTGTATCACGTCGGAGAGCGTCTTGCATACACTACGAATACGGGAAGAACAAGATTTTTAAGATTAGAATCAAAGCTAGGAATTTTTTTTCTTTTCTTGTACACGGCCGAAGGGCCTTTTTAATTTTTTTTGCTCTCAATTTCTTGGTCTTTCTTGAAGTTTCTAAGGATGAGCATGAATATATATGTGCTCTCTTAATATAATAAATGGTCACATATTTGTCATATGACATGGGCTTGGGCCAAGCATAGTTGGCCGGCCACCCCCCTTGATTGGGCCTAATTTCTCTTAAATTTTAGTTGAGCCCAATTCGTTAAAACTCTCGTGTTGTAATTTCCGAAACAAATTTCCGAAATTCCAAATTTGCCCTTGGCCTTCCCCGATGTCTTCGCACCAATACTTCCACAACCAACATAGGCATATTAAAAAAAATCAAAATATTTCCTTATAACACACAAGTCTTAATTCTTTCGCGATTTCCAATTATGCGAAAACACGGGACATAACAATTCCAGTATTCAGATAGCCCCGTATGAAGCTCTATATGGAAGAAAATGTAGATCCCCAATTGGGTGGTTTGAATTAGGAGAGGTGTAGCTAATAGCCCTTGAGTTGATTCAACAAGCGGTGGAAAAGGTCAAGGTTATTCGAGATTGACTAATGAAAGCCCAAAGTCAACAGAAATCTTATGTGGACAACCGTCAGCGAGACTTAGAATTCTAAGTTGATGATTGGGTATTTCTGAAGGTATCGCCGATGAAAGGCGTGATGAGATTTGGCAAGAATGGAAAATTAAGTCCCCGATACATTGGACCCTATAAAATTGTCTGCAAGATAGGCTAAGTAGCTTATGAACTGGACTTACCTTCAGAACATGAATCAATCCATCTAGATTTTCATGTGTCAATGCTCCGCAAATGTGTTGGAGATCCAACTAGAATCATGCCGATAGAGGATGTCCAGATTACTGAGAAGTTGGCTTATGAAGAGGTGCCCATTGTCATACTAGATAGGCAAGTGCGGAAGCTTAGAAACGAAGAGGTGGCTTCAGTCAAAGTCTTGCGGCGAATCAATAACTGAGATGAAATGACTTGGGAAGCAGAAGAAAACATGAAGTCTAAGTACCCACACTTGTTTCCACCCCCGGGAGAGATTCAAGACGAGACATCAATATTATGAGGTATGTAATGCTTTCCTTTTAATGGTTTTGGTCGTGTGAGGCCATAATTTCTTGCTATTGTGTTGTAGCCTTGTGAGGCGATGTTATTGGGCTATTGTGATAGGATAGTATCACCATATTCCAGGGGCAACTCTGGCGAAAATTCTGTAGAATTCACAAGAACTTAACATTCGAGGACGAATGTTTTTAAACGGGGGAAGAGTGTTACACCTCAAAAAATTTCATGTCGTCGCATGGTAGATAGAATAACATAGGGTAAGAAGTATAGGATGTTTCCACAAGTAAGCAGTAGTACTTAATGGTTCTAACTAAGTTCCAAAGACATTTGAGGCAAGAGAAGAAAGTTCATTTATGAATGTAAAGTATAAGTCATTTTGAAGAAGGGTTTGCAAAGTACCGAGATAATGTGGATTTAATAATGTCTTGAGGAAGGGCTATAATGCTCCTTAGGTTGGTAGTGAAGTGCAAAACAAGTGCTAAGAAGGTTCCATAAGGATTGGATATCAAACGAAACGACGGAAATAATTTCAGAATAGTGGAGTTATACGACCACTTATAAGGTGCGTATAGCTTTATACGATCCGTATAAGGGTCCGTATAACCCAACAGGAAGGATGTTTTCCATGATGGTGAAATACAGTCACTTATACGGACCGTATAATGTTATACGGACTGTATAAGTGTCCATATAACACCCGACGTGCTGAGAATTTTTCAAGTATAAAAACATGTTCCCACTTCTAATTTCTTATTTCTCTAACTTCTCCACTTCTCTCCAAGTCACTAGAACATTCCAAACATTTTATCTACAAGAATTTAAGGGAAACCAAATATCAACATCATTAATCTAAGGAAATCAAGTGCAAGGGAGCTCTTTGGGGCTGCTAGAAGTCAAGAATTTATTTGGAAAAGGAACTAGCGTTTTCTTCAAGTGAAGCATATCTATCCAAAATCCGTTCCTACACAATCAAAGGTTAGTTTTATGATCATTTCATGATATTTAGAATATTGAGAGGTCGAAAGACTTGGACTATGGAAGGAAGTAGAAAATGGGTTACAAATATGAGAATAGTAGTGTTTTTTAGTGGTAGCTTCACATGAATCATGATTCTTGACACATTACGAGTATAATTATGTTATAAATGCTATTGAGAATATGAGAGAAACATTATATGAGGGTGAATGTGATGTTATATTATAGCTATGGTTATGAATGACTTTGAGAGGGAATTGTGGGAATTGGATGATGACGAACTTGTCGGAGTTATTGATTATGATATTATGAATATTGTTATTGATGTTTG
Organism: Lycium barbarum; assembly: GCF_019175385.1. Classification (NCBI taxonomy): domain Eukaryota; kingdom Viridiplantae; phylum Streptophyta; class Magnoliopsida; order Solanales; family Solanaceae; genus Lycium; species Lycium barbarum. Next base: position 104,495,154 of record NC_083337.1, read on the forward strand.
GAGGTTGTTATATCATATGGAGAATGTTGTAGAAACAGAGTAAATGCTACCCAATTTTCGTTAGCCTTAGCTTAAGCTTAAGTACCTTTCCGATTATCTAATCTTAGCACGAATTCCTTTGAATGTAGACTTACAAACTTCGAAGGAAGCGTATAGTCGGAAAGTTAGGAAGGCGAAAAGGTATGTGAGGCTAGTCCCTTCTTTTTCTAAGGCATGATTCCTATGACATGATTCCCTTCATTTTTCCATGACCTTCTTACATTCCGGAAACTATGAGTCTATGTTTATAAAGAGCTTCTCATGAGATGAAGATAGGACATATGTTATGAATATGATAATGATGGTGATGAGTCTATGTCCAAAGATTCTAAATCCAATGATTCCTTGACGTTATTCATTGTTGTTACACTCACCTTATAATGCTAGTTCCTTCAAGGTGAGCCATGATGAGTATGGCTACTCCATAATAGAATCGACGGTTCTCGACCTTACGTCACCCTAATAAAGTTATAGCATATCCTTGAGTTTTTATGCATTCTTTATGATAAGTATATGATGATGAGATTACGCCGTGTCTATATGGCCGGGTACACACCGCTAAGGCGGGCGGCATATACACCATGTCTAGAGGGCATGGGCAGACACCACTAGTGGGCGGCATGAGATGTTTACCCCGGACGCGGGAGACCTAGACACAGGCTAATGATGATTACATCGTACCTATATGGTCGGGCATCTTATATATGCATACTTGATATGATGATGTTATGATGTAAGTTAGCATGCATTGTTCTGTTTAAAGTGATCTTCAGTACAAGTTGTTTCCTTACTTGATGTTCCCTTATTTCTTCGATATGTTATTAATGTTCATGCCTTACATACTCAGTACAATACTCGTACTAACGTCCTTTCTTTTTGAACAATGCGTTCATGCCCACAAGTAGATAGGGAGGCGGCCCAGATTCATAAAAGTTTATCAACAAATTTAGAGGAGCACTCCATTGTTCCGGTGGTGCCACTTTTGATACATTATTTTTGTGCATATACATATGGACACGATGGGGTCTTGTGCCATCCTTATATCTTAGTACTCCAGTAGAGGCTCGTAGATGCGTATGTGTGGGTAGTGGACGTCCTATGATGACTACATTGTACATTTGTATATCCTTTTGCAGCCGTGAAGGCTTACATATATGAATGTGTTGTCTTCGAGATTATATGTGTCCAGGATAAGTATGATAATTGGCTTAATGAGTGGTGATCGGTAGTCAGCTCCAGGTACCCGTCATGCCCCCCTAGTAGGGTCATGACAGACCCAATCATCCCAAGTGAAGGAATTACTCTTGACACACATATCTGGAACTAGGACTTCACCGTCTTCAAGGACTCGTATGCGAGATTCTTCCAAAAGCTTGACAGCACTACAAAAAATTTCCTAATTAAGGCTGCTTGGAAATCCTTATCCAGTGGACCAAGCCAAAGATGGGTTTGCCTATTTAATTCTGGGGCAACTGGGCATGACATCGAAGAATATGAAACCTTCAAGTTTGAGTTGGAGCATCTGGTCCATACTGGGGAGTTTTGGGTAGCGCTCCCTCCCCGTTACTAAGAAGTAAGGTCCTCAGCCAAATCCGTGGTTGTAAGGACAACAACCCATTTCGACTTCAAGGAGAGGCCATCTTTTGGGTAGATCTAGGCATCCCTTCTTCAAATCAAATGCTATCCGCTCCTATTTCTATGTAAAAGTAAATACGTCCGACCTAATGTCCCAAGGAGGGATACGTAGGAAGCCCTCATTGGGCCTGGTTTGGGAAGGCTTTTGTGTAGAACTAACTTAGGAGACATTTTATATAAATAGAACTACAGAAAGGCCTGATTTCTCATGGAGGGATATGTTGGCAGTCTACATAAGACTCCGTTCCTATATTATATAAATTATATATTCCCCCATTTAAGTAGAGGAGAGCATCACAAAGACCGCATAAAGCAAGTCTACCGAAGACTCCTAAACCAAAATCCTCAAAATGCCGAGATACCAAACCCTCAGAATGGAGAATTAATCAAACACTTGGATCGAATACATGAATCTTCTGTGCCTTATGTGATTATTTGCAAATTATGTGTGATATCTTGTATTGTTTGTTGTTGCCTAATACACTAACGTCAGTTGTCTTTCATTTTTTCTTTTCTTATAGAAAAAGGTTGATCCGTGTCTTGTTTCGCTGGCCTACTTCACTAGACCCAAAATCGCAATAGCATCCCTTTCCGAGGGAGACAAATGCAAAGAGAAAATCACTGGTACTTAGAAAAACGAACACAACAATGAACTCGTCATAAGGGACTCTGCATCCCAGACCTAAAAGAGACATTGCATTCCGAGGATGTGATCACTATGACCAGTACGACCAGAGAAACACCTGCTGAGGCAAGAAGACCTCTTCCTGACCACTTTCCTAGTCATCTGGCCGCACCATCCAATCCAAATCCACTTGCTGTTGAAGTTCCCCATATTGGTACGTCATACCACACCCCACCACTAACTAACACTTACCAAATCCCCAGAATTGACCATTCTGTGCCATTATTCCAAACACCACATCCTACACACACCAACGCTACTATCCTTCCAACCACCGTCACCCTACTTACTTCAAGAACTGCATATATGCCCAGAAGAAGTGTAACAACTCGTCTAGTCGTTTTGAGTTTTTAAGATTATTTTCTTGAAGATAACCCTTCCCATAGTTCCATATTAGGGTTTTTGACTTGCTTACAAAATTTGAAGTCAAATGGATGTCATCTGGTTTACTTTGGGCGAAGGTTTCACGTTGGAAATTCTGTGCTACAACATGGAAAAAATTTTATCGCTTGGGTCATAAGTGAACTAACGTAAGACTGAAGGGGACATGGAACTCCTATAAGTTTATGGATGATCATTAGCATGTGTTAAGTAATTATCTAAAGGTTTCGGGATTAAGCGAATCGAAGAAATTACGTTTGCCAAAACTTTGGAAAGTTTTTTGCAAAGTTCTGGATAGGAATTTTTGTCCAAATTGAGGGGGGTATATATCTTATAATATAAGGAGGTATGGTGTGCATTACCTATTAATATTTAAGTTCATTGAGTCGAGTTTTCAACTCAAAAAATTGTTCGTCGATACGACTTCGGAGTACAAACTTATGGGCGTTTTAAGACAGACTGCTCGGGCGGTGCCATTTAACGGATCCATTTGATGGACAGTGAATTATGCTACAACCTATCAAATGGAAACCCCTCTACAACACAATGGTTACAGTGAGGTCATTTTGGGAGGTCTATTTGACGGACGTCAAATTTTCTGCGGTCCGTCAAAGTGGATGTAGAAATGAGTCGGTGGCCGACCTTATGATGTTTTAAATTCGTTCTAGGGTTAATTTTTAACTATTTTCGTCTCAAACATCATTCAAATACTCTCCAAAACCCTCTCGAATTGTTCACACGTGTTCAAGGTCAAAAATTGATGATTTGATCCAACATCAACCTTGGAGATTAGCTTAAGTGAGGATTAGCCCTTGTAAAGTGTTGTATTAGAGTTGAGGGTTGTTGTAAGCTAAAGGAAGCTTTGGATTCTAGTTGAGGCAGCTACATGAGGTAATTAAATCATCATCTTGATTTTTTTTTATGATTATCTTAGTACTGCTTAAGGTAAATGATTGGAATACACATGAACTAGTGAGTAGAGTTGCTATTTTGATTGAGTTTATGGGTTTTTTGCTTGTTATTTTTGTATGGTATAAGGATGAACCTTGTAATAGAAATACTTTTTATCGTGTTGTGGGTGATTTTGAGTTAAGTTAAGAATTCCACAAGGGGTGATATGAGTTATACGGGTTCCAATCCGAGCTTGTAGCTCACAGTGAAGTGTTTACTACTTGTTATGGCTATATGATGCCCCGTTGCTGATGTTTATAATTTTTGAATTGTCCTGGTTGTTGTTGTTGTTAGATGGAGAGTTGACGGAAGTTAAGATTGCAGGGGAGATGCATACCGAAATTACTTAACGAGCTACTAGCTTGAGTTCCGAATATATCTTATAAGTGGGATTGATCATGAGCCTTTTTTTGTGCTATTATAGATTGAGTTGAAATTCTTTGGAGGATTACTTGTGAGCTATTGATGGTTCAGCGGAATAAGGTATGTTAAGGTTGTTCTCTTACTTCTTTTGGCATGACCAGAATGAAACGAAACATAAATGAACGACATTCATAATGACTCTACTCCTAGATATGTTAGAAACTTATGTTCTGTGACCTCCTTATGATTTTATTTATCTTTCCTTATGGTTATAGATCCTTCAAGGTAAGATATGTTGATGATGTAAGTTCCATAAGTGGTATTTGGAGGTATCCACCATACGTCACTCTGATATAGTCGTAACGCTTTCTTGTACTCTCATTCATGCATTATACATATATATATATATATATATATATATATATATACATCTATTTTATGAAATCGATCCGCACTATAGTCGGTCGGGTCCTACACCTATTATGCCTACCACTGCAGTTGGGTACGATATGATGATGATAGCCTCAAATAGCGGCTTAATGATGATGATGCTACCCCATAGTGTGGCTTAGACAAATGTATATGTTTTAAAAAGAAAGCATGCATGTCATACACCCTCAGAGGCATTTAGATGTACAGGTTGACTCTCTTTTATATCATGTTATTTTCATGTCTTTACTATGTTGTTCCTCATGCCTCACATACTCGATACATTATTCGTACTAATGTCCCTTTGCCTGGGATTGCTGCGTTTCATTCCTGGAGGTTTTGACATACATGTTTGTGGCCCACTTAATAGGATATCTACTCAGCAGACAGTGTTATGGCACTCCACTTGTTCCGGAGTTGCCATGTGAGTCAGCATGGATATGTATGCATATTTACGGGTATGACAGGGCCTTGTCCCGACCACATTATTTCATGTACTCCAGGAGAGTCTTTTTGACAGTTATGCACAGTCAGATATTGTATGGCCTTGTCAGACTGTACAGTATGTCAAGCATGTTTATGTACTTATGTCCTTTGAGACTCGTCTCATTTTAAGTGTGTTACTTCTGTGAGTCAGCAGGTTATCTCATTGCTGCCCTAATGGCCCACCTATGCTTATGATTACGTTACATATGTATGTCCAGTGGTACTCGGCAGGTAAGGCAAGGTGCACGTCATGGCCTTCTAGTTTGGGTCGTGATAAAAGTGGTATCAGAGCAGTTCTGTCCTAAGGTTTTCTACAAGCTGTGTCCGGTAGAGTCTTGGTTATGGGTGTGTTGGGTGTCACACTTATAAACGGGAGGATGTAGGGCATTTAGGATGTTTGCTCTTCTTTTGTATCCTAGATCATGCTATAGAGCTAAGTCATAGGGTGCGAAATCTTCAACCCTGACCTTTGTTGTGTTACAGTTTGAAGACGACATATTGAGAAAGGACTACGGATGATTTGAGTAATACAATGACTATATGAGGAGGAGTGAGTTACTCTATTAAGGAGGAACCAAGTGAGGATGTACCCTTCATTGATACGGACCCATCTGAGATCATATCTTCTATGGAAACAGACCATCTGAGATTCAGGATGAGACAGCATGACAAGTATCGTCGACTTTGATGAATGTAAAAGAGCCAGGAAAAGCTCCGATGTCACCAGTTTCACCTTTAGCCTTAACTGGGAAAGGAAGAAGGAGACCAATGCTGGGAGTTAGTCCCCAAGTTTCATACTATGGTAGATCATGGGAGGGTGTAGGGCCTTTCGATACACCGAAGGGTTTGCAGCCTGTGAGACTAACTAATCGAGACATGAAGACATCTATGAAACAAGGTTCGAATAAAGATGGTAGCCAGATCAGGTGGGTTGGCATAGTTGACACATTTATAGAGGCTCCAAGTAGCAATGAACAACCAATGGAAGGATGACATGAAGAGGAATTTCCCCAGTCCATGTTAGAATGATTTAGACCAGATCAAGGCTCTAGAATAAGGCCATGGTAGGATCTGCACCTATCGGAATTTCAGGACCAGAGCAATTGAGGATGGAAGGTATATTCACCGCTTTGATAAAATGTTATAATTAAACAAGTGTGATTCTGAAATGCTTTATGTTAGGCAACAACGGTAAGCCATAAAACTCTGATCGGTACGTCAAGAAAAGAGGAAAAGGTAATGTTAAAGGAGGAACCTTAAGTGGAATCTGTGGTCAGACGTCAAGTTAAGATTGTGAATATGTCGATAAAACGGTAAGGAAATGTTATGATAGCAAGGCGATGATATGGCTACCTAGTAGTTGTAATTTCTTTAAAAGGGAAGATCTAGTAAGATTACGTATGTGTTTCAATACGACGCTTAAGTTTTATTATGTAAATGGTTTGCGAACGAGAAGGTAAAACATAAAAGTTGAAATAAGAAAGGAATGTAAGTTATAAGGATTGCTATGTTTACTGTCTATGGCGATACGATATGGAATTTTAAGATTTGTACTAAGATAGTTTTGTTGGTTGAGTATGAATAGGATTGAAATAATCAAAACAGGGGGACAACGGGTATTACTTATTGACATGTATTTTGATGGGAGTTTTCTTACCCATGGTTTGGTATTGATAGAGACGTTATGACGCTACTTGAGTATAAGAGTATGAAAATTATGAGTTGTCATGGAGAAACGTGTGAGGAAGATAGAGTTGCATTTCTTTGAAGGAAAATTATAGGAAAGACCGGAGTATGCCTTAATGTGACGTTTGAGCAAGTACACAAATGATTTATGAGCAAGTGAAACAAAGATAGAGTAATGGTTATATGAACAAAGACGTTTTGCATGGACACGAGTATAAGAGTATATGAGTCATTAGTTATTTTGAAGGAATGTATGGGAAGAAAGGTAGGATCCAAGTAAAGAAGTTACCCTCCAAACAGTTTTACGACAACGAGATTATTGAGTTAGTAATATATGAATAAATAGCTAATGGGGAAGAAAAAGAAATATCTCGATACGACCACTTAGAATAAGAGCAAGGGGCGAGGAACCAAGGAAGTGGAAACAAGATCCATGAAGGGTGGAAAATGAACGAGTTTAAGGTTGCAAAGTGATATAACTGTTATATCCCGCATTTTTCGCATTCGGATAATTTAAGGTAATTGCGGGAGATTAAGAGCAAGATTATAATTTTGATCTTGTTTGGTGTACAAGTTGTTTATAAAAAAAATTGAAGTGGAAATATGGAGAAAGGCGAAGGGCAAATTTGGAAGTTGGAAAAATGCTTCATGAATTACATAAACTAGCTAAAAATTCAAGTGGGCTTGAAACATTTTTTTAAGACAAAATTGAGGCCCAACCGGCCATGGCAAGCAAAAATTGTCCCAAGCCCATGTCTTGATTTAATCCAAGTGAATAAATAAATTAAGGGAGGCTTATCACTTAACATTATTCAAGAACTTTCAAAAAAGAAGAAAAAAAAAAAAAGAATTGAGAGCAAAAGCCTTGGAGGCTTTCGGCCATAGAAAAATTTTCCAAGAAAAGTTGCTAAAAATTTCTCCAAAATTCATTTCCTACCAATCTAAGGGTGCTTAACAAAGTGGAGTGGTTATTGAAGCAAGAAAAACACATATTCATACAAGTTGTGGATTCTAGTCAAGTGGAGAATTGAGGAAAAAGGTAAGGTTTAATCTTTTTTTTTGTTATGGAGGCTTGTCCATGTTGTAGTGTATGAAAATGAATGGAATTCATGAAGAACATGAATATAGAGGTGGTGGCCGTGTGGTGTATATTATATGTGTAGCCGGGTGTGTGTGTTGTGTGTTGTGTGTTGTGTTGTGATATGTTGTGTGTTGGTTATTGTTGTAAAGTATAGAAAATATGAAAATTCATGAAAATATGTATATGGGGTGTGTTGGCCGAATGGTGTAGGCTATGGAAAGGTGTGGTGAATTAATTTTACTTAGTATGGTAATTGTTGTTATGGTTGTAAATGATATGTGGAAAATGGAAGTTGAATGAAATTGGATAGAATGTAGTTGTGTGTGCATGATATGGCCGTGTAGTGTGTGGTGTGTATGTGGCCGTGTATACTTAATGTATAGTCGTGTATATTGGTGAGTTGTGAAAGAATAATGAGCGAGTTGTAATTAATATCTTAGTCGTTGTGTTGTAAATGTTATATCGCAAATAAAGGGTTGATAACTTTGGTGAAGTATTGATAATTGGGAGATTATGTATATTGAAAGAAATATGTGAATTGTTAGTGCGATTGTTGAATTATGTTGATAGTTTGGCCGGGTTTGAATTCCCGGATTGTGTTTGATGAGAATTTGACTAAATTGAATGTCGAGGATGGTATATTTACAGAGGAAATGCTGCCGAAATTTCGGTAGCAAAATGTTTCCTTAAGGTTTTGACTCTAAGTATACTAATGGAAGTTTTGGTAAAAATGACCAATTCGCAGATTTTGACGAAATTGTGACGTGAATTTGGAATAGCTAAAGGAGCGGAAAGAGGTATGTAAGGCTTCACCCTTCTTTCTATGGCATGTCTTAACTAAAAGAAGTCGGGTACGGGTCTCGGGCACAACCCTAATCCCCGGAATCCGCACCTAAAGTTTTCAACTTCTCGTTCAATTGAATTGAAGTAAAAAGTGTGCAAAATGATGAAAAGACCTTCTAGACCCCTATAACTTGCCTAAGTGGGACCCGATTACCCTAAGACTCATACAAGTAACGCTATGACACTTAATATGGGTAAATTGTATACGCTACCTCGTCCGGCCCGAGGTGGGCCCGTTACTCTCGGATCTTCCTATAATCTTGGTTAACGTACTTGAATGTGAATCCAAAGGGGGCCTTCGATCCCGATTTGGTCACCAAGTGATAAGTACTATGACTACTCCAGCGGGAGTCTTTCTATGATGATAATGATGATGACAATGTCGGACAAGAGAATGTAGCTATGATAAGTACGACCGGAACGACTCTACGACTAAGCCAAGTACTTCATATAAACATGAAAGCGATAAACTAATTTTTGAATCATATTTATATTTTCTAGTTATAACTTTATTTTCTAAAATACCTAAGATTTCATTTTCGGTTACTGTAACACTATTTTCCGTTGATAGTTTCGCCTTAAAATACTTGTTCCTTCAAGGTGAGACAAAGCTATCACTAGCATTCCGTAATGTAATCGGAGGTCACCGACCTTATGTCACCCCGATGGATACATGATTTTCCTTGGCTCTCTTGTGCGCTTATATGACATATATATATATATAAAACGGGTATATGTGTATGGGTATGTATATATATATGACAAAGTAACTGTATATAAGACATGTATATGCATAAGGGATGAGTAAATGTACGTGTATGTGGGGAAAATGGGAAGGGCATATGTTATATCACCACCTGATTCAGCTGGATTCCATCCTGGATGCGGGATGCCCGGATGCGGGATATGGGAAGAGCCGTACGCGGTGACTGTATACATATATATATGATGTATGATACATATGTAATGTAATGTGTTGGGTCACCGTTGGGGAGGGGTTGGGAGAGTCGATGTATTCGGCGCCTGTAAATGTGAATGAAAGATACCGTTATTGAAATGTACTGTTTTCTGCACACGAGAATAAGAAATATAAAAATATTGACCCCTGTGCCCATGAAAAGAAACGTTTCAAAGATGAAAAGACAAGCCTACATGACAGCCGGCCTAAAGAGGGGCCTTCCTATGTACAGGTTACGTCTTGCCTCGTTATACACCCTATGGCTCCGTGATATTATTATTGATTGTACTCTATGTTACTGCTTGCATTGTTTTCCATGCCTTACATACTCGGTACATTATTCGTACTGACGTCCCTTCTTGTGGACGCTGCGTTCATGCCGCGCAGGTTAGCAGGTATACGGACCGGGTTTCTAGGGCTCTATCTGCAACAATGGGCAGCGCTCCAGTTGTTCCGGAGCCTTATATCATCGGTACTATTTTGTGTATGTATTTTCGGGCGCGACAGTACTCGGCCCTTCCTATGTATAAATGTACTATGTCTAGAGGCTCGTAGACAGATATACACAGTCAGCTATGTACAGTTAAACGTATTGTATTTTGAATGGTTCGCGTCCCTGTGTAACGCGATATTAGAAAGTTCACTGCTAATGTTAATGAAAAAAAAATGTGCCACTGTTCATACAGAATAGCGAAGGGGTGCTCGGTACAAGTATCGGGTACTCGTCACGGCCCCTAGTCGGGTCGTGATAGAAGTGGTATCAGAGCAGTTCGGTCCTAGGGTTTGTCTACGAGCCGTGTCTAGTAGAGTCTTGTCTATGGGTGTGTAGCGCGCCATACTTATAGACAGGAGACTACAGGGCGTTTAGGAAATATGACCTTCTTTGTGTCCTAAGATCGTGCGATAGAGCTATGCTATCAGGCTTCCACATTCCTTTCCTAATCCTATGCTATGGTTTCAGTAATGCCGCCGATGAGAAAGGCTACGACGGCCGAGAAAGCCAAGAGGGTGGCGGGCAGCAGAGTCGAGCGGGAGCTAGAAGAAGGAGAATCTCATAATGAAGCTCCCCCTCAGACTTTTCCTGCTCCCCCTGCACCGACAGAGCAGGGAAGAGCTCCAGCTCCAGCCCCCGCACCTCCGGTTCTGCCGCCAGCAGTTCCGGGCCAGCAAGTGGCAGAGGCCATCCAGTTACTGACCCTGTTAGTCGCCACACAGGCTCAGCGGCGAGATGTAGATCCGGGAGATAGGGCGGTAAGTGCAAGAGCCCGTGACTTCATTACCCTGAAGCCGCCAGAGTTTTATGGGTCAAAACCAGAGGAAGACCCGCAGAGCTTTATAGATGAAATGCTGAGGACTCTGGGGATAATGCATGCTTCAGATACAGAGTCAGTAGAATTGGCATCGTACAGGTTGCAAGATGTAGCAGTATTGTGGTATAACAGTTGGATATCCTCTAGGGGAGTAAATGCCTCTCCCCCGGTCTGGCAGGAGTTTACGGAGGCATTTCTACGACATTTCCTACCACCAGAGGTTGGACGGGCTCGAGCCGACATGTTCCTGAACCTTAGACAGGGAAATATGAGTGTTCGGGAATACAGCCTTCGTTTCAACTCGCTAGCCAGGTATGCCCCCGCCCTGATAGCTGATAAGGGAGACCATGTGCACCGGTTTGTAAGTGGGCTAGGGCCACATTTGGTTAAGGAGTGTTTGACGGCCTCACTCCAGGACGGGATGACTATTACCCGCATCCAGGCCCACGCCCAAAATCTGGAAGAGCAGTATCAGACACGGAGAGAGGAGAGCTATCCAGATAGGGGTTCCAGAAAAAAAGGCAGATTTTCCAGGGGTAGGAGCGAGTATAGAGGGGGGCAGGCACAAGAGCAATCTGGGTATTCGGGCCAAACAGCGGCCAGTGCACCTCCTCGATTTGCGGAATGGGGATTTGACCAACCTACCAATTCAGGAACAGGACAAGGCTCTAAGGCTTCAAGACTCCAGTACAGAGCCGATTCTAGCAGGACGGGGCTTCCCCCACCACGATGTGCTCGGTGTGGCAAGCCACACTCTGGGCAATGCTACCTAGACACCGGTGGTTGTTTTGCCTGTGGTCGGACTGACCATTTTGTACGTGATTGCCCACTAAAGGACGGAGGAGGCCAAACTCAGCCAGCCGGCTCAGCGATCGGTTCATCGTCGACCGTGCGCCCTCGTGGACAGATTTCTCAGGCCCCAGCGGGCCGCGGCCGAGGTAGAGGAGGGGCACCCAGTTTAGCTGGTCCTCCGCACCGCCTATATGCACTGACAGGACGACAGGACCCTGAGCCTCCCGCAGACGCGGCCACAGGTACTTTTTCGGCATTTTCTATGATATGTGTATTAATTGATTCAGATTCTACCTTATCCTACCCTGCCCTTTGTATTGTCGAACATACCAAGAATTTGGAAATTTGAGTGAAGGGTAGCCACCCGCACAGGTAAAAAAGTGAATATTTGTGATCACGAAAGCTAAAATAGTCATTAAAAGAGAAATACGCGCTATGAGTGCGTTCGAAAATTGCCGAGACCCCAACTTGCCCCATTTTATGTGATATAGGTAAAACGGGGAAGCGGAAGTAAAAATGCTAATACCGGGACACTGAAATGCATCAAAGTTCCAAGGTTAAGCGTGCTCAGGTGGGAGTAATTCCATGATGGGTGACCCCCTGGGAAATATGCTGAAAATTTCATAGATGCGGAAACAAGAGACGAGTGTAAGAGTAGGTAGCCCAGAGTAAATTGGGGTGTGGGAAGTGGTTAGAAACCCCACACGAGTCACCTAGGCCGAGCCGGACTAGACTAACAGAAAAAGGGAAGTCGTGACAACGGAAAGCTTTGGGAACGAAGGAGAAAACTACAAATGTCACAGGGTGAGGCCAATATTGAGTCCACACTAGCTAAGGCAAGGAATCCCTAATATGGCGGTATACGGGGACATGTCTAGTGAGGGGATAGTCGCGGCAGATGCCACGAAGGAGGAATTACAACTATGACGATCGCAAAGAGAGCAACCTAAGCTCCGAAGATGGACATGCTAAGAGACATGAGGTATCTACAAGGGAGACCTCCCCGAAGTACTATACTATGTTATGAGGCCAGTTTAACATTCGAGGACGAATGTTCTAAAGGGGGGGAGGATGTTATATCCCGCATTTTTCGCATTCGGATAAATTAAGGTAATTGCGGGAGATTAAGAGCAAGATTATAATTTTGATCTTGTTTGGTGTACAAGTTGTTTATAAAAAAATTTGAAGTGGAAATATGGAGAAAGGCGAAGGGCAAATTTGGAAGTTGGAAAAATGCTTCATGAATTACATAAACTAGCTAAAAATTCAAGTGGGCTTGAAACATTTTTTTTAAGACAAAATTGAGGCCCAACCGGCCATGGCAAGCAAAAATTGGCCCAAGCCCATGTCTTGATTTAATCCAAGTGAATAAATAAATTAAGGGAGGCTTATCACTTAACATTATTCAAGAACTTTCAAGAAAGAAGAAAAAAAAAGAACTGAGAGCAAAAGCCTTGGAGGCTTTCGGCCATAGAAAATTTTTCCAAGAAAAGTTGATAAAAAATTCTCCAAAAATCATTTCCTACCAATCTAAGGGTGCTTAACAAAGTGGAGTGGTTATTGAAGCAAGAAAAACACATATTCATACAAGTTGTGGATTCTAGTCAAGTGGAGAATTGAGGAAAAAGGTAAGGTTTAATCTTTTTTTTGTTATGGAGGCTTGTCCATGTTGTAGTGTATGAAAATGAATGGAATTCATGAAGAACATGAATATAGAGGTGGTGGCCGTGTGGTGTATATTATATGTGTAGTCGGGTGTGTGTGTTGTGTGTTGTGTGTTGTGTTGTGATATGTTGTGTGTTGGTTATTGTTGTAAAGTATAGAAAATATGAAAATTCATGAAAATATGTATATGGGGTGTGTTGGCCAAATGGTGTAGGCTATGGAAAGGTGTGGTGAATTAATTTTACTTAGTATGGTAATTGTTGTTATGGTTGTAAATGATATGTGGAAAATGGAAGTTGAATGAAATTGGATAGAATGTAGTTGTGTGTGCATGATATGGCCGTGTAGTGTGTGGTGTGTATGTGGCCGTGTATACTTAATGTATAGTCGTGTATATTGGTGAGTTGTGAAAGAATAATGAGCGAGTTGTAATTAATATCTTAGTCGTTGTGTTGTAAATGTTATATCACAAATAAAGGGTTGATAACTTTGGTGAAGTATTGATAATTGGGAGATTATGTATATTGAAGGAAATATGTGAATTGTTAGTGCGATTGTTGAATTATGTTGATATTTTGGCCGGGTTTGAATTCCCGGATTGTGTTTGATGAGAATTTGACTAAATTGAATGTCGAGGATGGTATATTTATAGAGGAAATGCTGCCGAAATTTCGGTAGCAAAATGTTTCCTTAAGGTTTTGACTCTAAGTATACTAATGGAAGTTTTGGTAAAAATGACCAATTCGCAGATTTTGATGAAATTGTGACGTGAATTTGGAATAGCTAAAGGAGCGGAAAGAGGTATGTAAGGCTTCACCCTTCTTTCTATGGCATGTCTTAACTAAAAGAAGTCGGGTACGGGTCTCGGGGACAACCCTAATCCCCGGAATACGCACCTAAAGTTTTCAACTTCTCGTTCAATTGAATTGAAGTAAAAAGTGTGCAAAATGATGAAAAGACCTTCTAGACCCCTATAACTTGCCTAAGTGGGACCCGATTACCCTAAGACTCATACAAGTAACGCTATGACACTTAATATGGGTAAATTGTATACGCTACCTCGTCCGGCCCGAGGTGGGCCCGTTACTCTCGGATCTTCCTATAATCTTGGTTAACGTACTTGAATGTGAATCCAAAGGGGGCCTTCGATCCCCATTTCGTCACCAAGTGATAAGTACTATGACTACTCCAGCGGGAGTCTTTCTATGATGATAATGATGATGACAATGTCGGACAAGAGAATGTAGCTATGATAAGTACGACCAGAACGACTCTACGACTAAGCCAAGTACTTCATATAAACATGAAAGCGATAAACTAATTTTTGAATCATATTTATATTTTCTAGTTATAACTTTATTTTCTAAAATACCTAAGATTTCATTTTCGGTTACTGTAACACTATTTTCCGTTGATAGTTTTGCCTTAAAATACTTGTTCCTTCAAGGTGAGACAAAGCTATCACTAGCATTCCGTAATGTAATCGGAGGTCACCGACCTTATGTCACCCCGATGGATACATGATTTTCCTTGGCTCTCTTGTGCGCTTATATGACATATATATATAAAACGGGTATACGTGTATGGGTATGTATATATATATATGACAAAGTAACTGTATATAAGAAATGTATATGCATAAGGGATGAGTAAATGTACGTGTATGTGGGGAAAAAGGGAAGGGCCACTGTTATATCACCACCTGATTCAGCTGGATTCCATCCTGGACGCGGGATGCCCGGACGCGGGATATGGGAAGAGCCGTACGCGGCGACTGTATACATATATATATGATGTATGATACATATGTAATGTAATGTGTTGGGTCACCGTTGGGGAGGGGGTTGGGAGAGCCGATGTATTCGGCGCCTGTAAATGTGAATGAAAGATACCGTTATTGAAATGTACTGTTTTCTGCACACGAGAATAAGAAATATAAAAATGTTGACCCCTGTGCCCATGAAAAGAAACGTTTCAAAGATGAAAAGACAAGCCTACATGACAGCCGGCCTAAAGAGGGGCCTTCCTATGTACAGGTTACGTCTTGCCTCGTTATACACCCTATGGCTCCGTGATATTATTATTGATTGTACTCTATGTTACTGCTTGCATTGTTTTCCATGCCTTACATACTCGGTACATTATTCGTACTGACGTCCCTTCTTGTGGACGCTGCGTTCATGCCGCGCAGGTTAGCAGGTATACGGACCGGTTTTCTAGGGCTCTATCTGCAGCATTGGGCAGCGCTCCAGTTGTTCCGGAGCCTTATATCATCGGTACTATTTTGTGTATGTATTTTCGGGCGCGACAGTACTCGGCCCTTCCTATGTATAAATGTACTATGTCTAGAGGCTCGTAGACAGATATACACAGTCAGCTATGTACAGTTAAACGTATTGTATTTTGAATGGTTCGCGTCCCGGTGTAAGGCGATATTAGAAAGTTCACTGCTAATGTTAATGAAAAAAAACATATGCCACTGTTCATACAGGATAGCGAAGGGGTGCTCGGTACAAGTATCGGGTACTCGTCACGGCCCCTAGTCGGGTCGTGACAATAACCTACGTACTCCTTGGAAATGAATTAGTAACCTGAAGGAGGTCTACTGTCACGACCCAACCCGCCATGACTGGCACGCGCACTAACTCCTAGTGGGCGAACTAATATGCTAAACCATCTACTCATTCAAAGTCCATTTTTTCATAGCCAATTCATTCATTTCACAATAAATTAAACGCAAGATAAATCAAAAGTATTCACGCCCTAAAACAATAATGTAGATGCGAAAATCCTAAATATTACAACCCAAAATCCGAAAGTCACCGTACAGGGGCTCTGAACCAAAACAATGTCTGGAATGGAAATAGACATTAGATAAAGGAAGATCTTCGGGTAGCCTAGCATGGATAGAAGCTCACCCTCAATCTATCAACAAATGGCCTCAAGCTAAATATGTGGTCAAGTAGCAGTCTCTGGATCACAATTTGTACCCAAAGAATGCAACAGGGTAGTATCGGTACAAACACTATGTACCGGTATATATCATAGGCCAACTAAGATTAGTATCAGGCATGAATCATAAAATCAATAAAATAAACAGACAAGTCAACAACACGTAATCAGATAGTCCACACTAAGTCAACCAATGATATTAACAAATCAAGTCAACGGAAGCAAACAATGGAATAAACCTCCCAACCATATTCTCACTTACTTAGCCACTGATTACTTATGTACATATATGCTAATTGGTGTCTTTGCCCAATAGCTATGACCTGTAGGACCCATGGTGTCCATGTACCACTCGTTCCAGAATGAACCTTGGGCCACTAACTCACAACTAGTCCACATCCTCACCCCCTGTCAAATGTGCCTTAAATCTAGGTCACATCCTCAACCCCTGTCAAATGTGCCTTTTCATATATATAAATATATTTGTTGTAACATAACTTCCAATGATTGATTATCAAGAAGCATCTTATTTTCATCAAGAAGATCATATTAACTTCTCTAAACAATTGTCATCAAATTATAGATCACAATAATGGCATTAAGCCCATATTATCACTCCATAAATAGCATATAGGAATTTTAACCACACATTATGCCCGAAGACTAGACATGCTTTCTCCTATCAATCTCATAACACATACAATCAACTAATCAAAGTCTAACTCAAGTAAACCGTAACCTACCTCAACTGCAGCGTTGGAACAATGCGAATCACTCTGCTATAGCCTTTCCCTTCCGTAATGCCTCGGAATGCTCAAAGTCTAGCAATTAAGAGGCCAAATAAGTCATAATAACTCTAGTCAACAATATCAATTTAATGAACACTCTTCCACTTTACCCCTTTCTAATGGGTGAAGGCTTCCTATGTATAAATCATCTTAACATTGTCCTTAGCAACAATAAACTATCAATTCATAAGGTTATTCAATCAAGTTATCTCTTACTCGAAATTCAATGGTCAAGCTACCATCCTTATGAAACCCTATGTCTTAATTCACCATTATAGACCCATTAGAATGATGATAATCTTAGAGATGAAAGCGTTATGAAGGAAGGAATGGTTGAGACTTACCTCTCATGAATATTCTTTCCCTAGCCCTAGAATTTCGCCCTAGGTGCTCCTTTGAAATAGTGTTGGAGTTTTCTGAATAAAGAATCGAACTATGTTTTTAAAACACGGCTACTATCCCCGTCGACCGCTGCGGCGCTCTCGCAATGGCAAGCAAGGTCCCATTGTACCTGCTATAGCGCAAGCGCCATAGCGGTGTAGTGTCAGCCATTGTGGACACCCCTATTTCCCATCTGATCGGGGCGGCGAGAGATACGCCACTACAGCTGCCCCGCCGCAGCGGTCCTTCATCCGCCATAGCGGTGCCACTGGACCAGTGAGCTCATTAATTTCCACTGTTTTCACTCTACCACACAACACTTCATCCGAGGCCTCACAAACATAAGCAAAACATGCACATTAATGTGAAAACACCATATGGACTCACCCGTGGCCTCGAAATCCCAAACGAAGGTCTAATTTCCTACGTCACCCCCCAATTGACTAAATACAATCAAACAATAATCACAAAAATCCAAGTTTTCAGTTCTTAGACTTCTACAATTGAGTTTTTATTAGCTCGTTCTACCCTTGAAAGGGTTCTATTTGGTAGGGTGATCCTAGATTTTCTATAACGACTGGAAGGGTCGTTATATCTACTAGAAAGTTGAACGCCTATACGAAGAAGAGATATTAACGACCAGGATGTACCTATAAAAAGAAATCTTGTGCTACTTACCATTACAGTGACTGGAATAAGGGAAAGATAATTACTAGAAAAAGGGTAAGGGAAATCATAAAAACATCTTTGATGAAAGACGGAGCCAGTACATGAATAAGAGTATGTTATCCTTTATATGTATCCGTACCTGAGCATCTAGACAATAAAATGAATAGGTCCGGTCAAGATTAATCGCCAAAACGCTGGGATTATGTATTTATTGGTAATGGGAAGGTAAATGGGATATTAACCGAAAGGCACTGGATCATTACCTTATGGGGGGAAGATGAGGTGATAAGTATTAAGTCGGAAGTATGCTTGAAAAGATGGTAATTAGAAAGGACTAAAAACCACTTCAAAGATATCGCACAAGCAGAATAATAAGGTACAGGGACGGATTGATGATTGACGTAGTCAGTCGGTCATATGTTCGATCGGGCAAAAAGTTGGGGAACAGAACTTCAGAGAAGTAGTTGCTCGACTATACAATATGAGGGTGTAATGAAAGGGCTAGTAATAAATAAATGAAGAAGGATTGGGTATGATGATACTCATAGTTAAAAGATGAACCAAGATGAAAAAATATAAATGGTGTAGCCACCTTGAGTTAGTTGTACCAATATGAAGCCACTATATTGGAGGATGGTTGGTGTTATACCCCGTATTTTGTTCATCGAATTATTCGTAAGCTAATCGACATAAGTTAAGGACGAGTCTATTTTGGGATGAGAAATAAAGTGCTTTTAATCCTCGATTGTAATTACTGCACGATTTCTTATAGATTTCAATTAGTATAGAAATATTAATGGAGATTAGGGATTAACTAACCATGATTAGATTATTAAGCGGGGATTAAGATTAATTAAGTTAGCTAATTATATAATAAAGGTGGGCCCCACCTGATTCTTTAATTTTAAAAAAATGTATATATACAAAATAAAATAAAACAAATTGATGAGTCATTAAGGGGGGGCACGTGTCCAAGGGAGGGACACCATATATAAGCTTAGGTTAATGATCAACTTAGGTTATCATTTTCATTCTACAAATTGAAAGCTTAAGAAAAAGAAGCATTGCCAGGGCTGCCAAGCTCTCGGCCAGCCGTGGTTGTTAAAAAAAATGTTTTCTTGCTTTGATTAAGTTTTAAGGAGATTTGCAAGTCCAAGGAGGTGATAGAAACATTGGGTATTGAAATGAGGAAGAAGAAATAGTGCAATTGGTGCAAGTGGGTATAGAATTTGCTCCGATTAAATTAAGGTAAGATTTTCCCATTTTATGGTATAATTGGATTAATGGTGTTGTAATGGAAAAATTAAAATTGTATTAGATGAAATTGGAAGTAAGAAATTGCATGAATTCGTTGATATTAGGAGTTGTGGTTGTTATATGGAATTATTGAGTTGAAAGATTAAAAGTGTGGTTTATGTTCATATGTTGTTGTCGTGTTGTCGTTGATATGGCTTCTAAATTTTGAAGAAATAAGTGTATAACGTATCGTATACAAAGCGTATGTTGGTCTGTTTGGTGTATAATCTTAAATGTTAATGATTTGGGTTGGAAAAGGATTAAGAAAGGTTATTTTGTTGTCTGAGTTGTTTATGGGCTGGATTTTAAGGATTGGATATGAATATTTCTATTACTGTTGTTGTTGGTATTGCTGTGATAACAGGAGATTAATTGGAAGTTCGGGTTAGGCGAGTTATATAGGGGAAATGCTGCCCGATTTCTGTTAAGTTCATAACTAACAAAAATCCTAATCAAGAAATTATGAACTAAAGAATGATTCCTATAAGCGATTGGTTGTAGATTTATAAGCTAGAAGGTATAGTTTACTAACGATAGCGTTACTTTCATATTAAATAGGATAAAGGGGCGACGAAGCGAACTTGGTTACGGTTAACCTATAACAGGTATGTAAAGCTAACCCTTCTTTCTTTTTGGCATGATCTTTATGAAACAAACAGACGACGTGTATATGATTCCAAAGAAGTTCCTATTCTTAGAGCCACTAGGATGGCTAATGTTCTTGATTTCCAGAAGCTATTTCATTTTGCCTTGATACGTGTCTATGATTCCAGAAGTTCTATTTTGATATAATCCATAGTGACATTCGAAGGGTACTTGATATGATTATTGTCTTGATTATCAAATGATGGTTCATTTTGATTATTCTATTGAGTCTCAGATATGACTTAGTTTGCATATGGTTTCTCACTACTCTGCTCGTGCATGCCTCAATATGTCTTTCACCGAGTCTCGGGCCGGGTATCTTATCGTGCACAGTTTCACTGCATTGTTCACCGAGTCCCTCACTAGAGCACCGGGTACGGTATATATATATATATATATATATATATATATGATATGATGATATGGTGACATGATGATATGATGATATGATGATATGATGATATGATGATGTGATTATGGCGCTAAGAATGGCATATGATGGCTTTATTCACCGAGTCCCGTAATGAGCCGGGTATGATATATGATATTGACATGCATGATTTATGTTTCATAAGGCAAGTGTTTTGGTATTCTGAATATTATACTTGTCTCCTTTAATCCCTATTTCAGTCATGATCCTCTTTATTGTATTTCATGCTTTACACACTCCGTACATATCTCGTACTGACCCCCTTACTTCGGGGGGCTGCGTTTCATGCCCGCAGGTACAGACACTCGATTTGGTGATCCCCCAACTTAGGATTTCGAGTCAGCTGTCTTGGAGAGCTCCATTGTTCTGGAGCCTAGACTTTGGTACAGATCTTTTGATTAATGTATATGTTTATCCAGGGGTACGACGGGGCGTTGTCCGGTCATATTTCACTATCGATACTCTTAGAGGTCTGTAGACATATGTGGGGGTTGTGTATAAGTTTGTTCATCTGTGTCTATATGATGTGCTATGGATATGCCCTTCTGTAATGGCAGCCTTGTCGGCTTGCGTATGGTGATGATATGTATTGGTAGCCTTGTCGGCTTGCGTATCATGTTGATGTATTGTGGCATCCTTGTCGTCTTGCGTATCATGTTGATATATTGTGGCAGCCTTGTCAGCTTGCGTATCATATTATGTTCTGATCAGTTATGACTCCCAGGAGACCGGTTATTTGGATATATGTATATATGATGGTGTTATGAACCTTTGGAGTTCTTTTGCAAGTTTCCACATTAATTTTAGCTTCAGTTTGACTATATCTAACAGGTACGTATACGAGTGTCCAGGTCGGGCACTAGTCATGGCCCACGGGATTGAGTCGTGACAAAACTAGTATCAGAGCAGTTCGTCCTCGGAGTGTCTACAGACAGTGTCTAGTAGAGTCTTGTTTATCGGTGTGTTGTGCACCACATCTATAAACTGGAAGCTACAGGACATCTAGGATGTTATCTTTCCTTCTGTCTTAGATCGTGCGATAGAGCCAGAACCTAGGAAGGATTGTTTCTGACCTCTTTTCCTGTAGGTAGGTGCAGATTGGCGAGAGATGAAAAGGTTAGCTTCAGATAGTGGGGGTGCTAAGAAGGCCCCTAGAGTAAATTCAGGACCCCAGGCTCTAGGATCGAGCAGGAGGAGCCTCAGTTATTCTATCGAGACTGACCCATCGGAGGACCCAGCGACAATTCCTCCAGAATTTTTGATATCTAGGGAGGCGATCCCCGAGGCCATACCAGTTGCTCCTATGGCAGAGCATCACGTTAGACTGGCTACCCCGGTAAGTGTTACAAATTACTCCAGTTCCCTATCCTGGTCGTCGGTAAACCAGGAGTTGCCTAGTTATCTACATTCCCCCGGCTCCGATGAGGAAGATGATGAAGGCCAGACGAGTAGATGGCGGGCAGATGATGACGAGGAGCGCACTTCACCTTATAGATCACCAGATCAGACTAGAGACCGGTCGACTACAGGTATATGAGACCTTATTGAAATTTCCTATGTATGTGCATTTGCGGGTAACAAATATTTATGGGTAACAGCGGCCAAGGTGTTCCCATCACTATGGGAATTTTGAAATCTAGGATGGGAAGTAGTTATACATACAGGTGAAAGTTGGATATTGAGGTTACGTTATGAGACTTTGTATATACAGAAGGGTAAACTGGTCATCATCAAGGTAAGAAGTGGTAAGTATAATAGGAAGATGGATTGAATGTGTATATATATTGTTGATAAGTTCAGTTATAAGGTGTGCACAGAAGAAGTTGAAGAAATCAGTGACGGTAAGTAGAATATATGTCAGATATAGTGTGAATGTTGCAGGTATGATTGAAACCTGAAGTTAAAGATTGAAAGGGAAAGTAAATAGGAAAGTGTAATAGGTACAGTTCCAGTTGGACATACGAGGTAAGTTCATCATTTTCATGCTGTTATTGATATGGGGAGCCCTGTGCAGCTATGATACGATATAATATATACATATATATGTTGGCCCTGTGAGGCATTGTTGGTATTTCCTGCGTGCAGGTTTTGGGATAAGTAAGAAATACAGAGGAAACTCTGCCAAAATTTTCCTAGAAATAAAAAGAGAATGAGATATTAGTTCGTGATATTCTTGAAAGGTCGTGTCAACAGTAATGATAAGATTTGACTAAGTTGCAAGTACGTCTGACTTCGAGAAATAAAGTTAACGGTTGAATTAATAGTAATGTTAATTATGAGATCGAGATCGATAGGGTAAATTTATCATGTTGGATTAAATCTTTAAGAGATACCGTCCATGTCATCCATAAGAGACATCACTCTTATTTGGGAAACTTGATTTCAAAGAAGGAAATATGAGCAGCAGAGTTTGGAATTCATGTGAACAGACCAGAATATTTTCCAGCCACAATTTTACCTTTGAAAAAGCTCATGCTGAAGAGCAAAAACGTCCAGCAATTAAGTTTCACTTTTATTTGGAGAGTACAAAGCATAGAGCAAGTAGTTTATGAACTAAATAGTTCGTTCACGACCCAAGAACAAATCTGGAGGAAAACTATGTGAATCAAGCCTTACGAAGTCCCGTGGTGCTTGTCGGATTCTAGTCCTTCTTCTTGTGATGGGTTGGAGGATCGTAATGAGAATGAGTAAAGCCCAGTGAGGAAGTGACTAAAATATATGACGTGATCTATGTGACTAAAGTATAAAGGCAAATGCGAAATGGAAAGGCAGGGTATAGAACGAATGAGAAAGACTTATAAAGTTCTATAGGGAAAGTTCAGAATAAAGATTATACGATATGGAAATGAAAATGAGCACTAGAAAAGAAGGTGGTAATTAAAAGAAGGAAATAAGAAGGAAGCGAGCGAGATAACAGTGCAGTAATAGGTTATGACATGTATAGCTGAGGACACGAGTAATATAAGAGACGGAACTGTGAAAGACTAAACTATAAAAAGATGAGCAGAATGAGTGCCAGAAAATGACTGGGATGATAAGAACAAATAGGGATGAACAAAATACACTCTGAAAAAGAGAAAGGGATTATGTAGGAGTAGTATTTTCCAAAGGATGCAGGAGTAGCAAGAGATTCGTCGTGCACAGAATGAAAGATGGACATAGAATGGAGAAATGGAAAGGAATACTAAAAGAAACACCTAAGATAGACATAATTAAACGGAGTACGAGTGTAAAATAAAAGGGAAATATATAGCTACGAACTTAAAGGTGTAATAAAACGACAAGGCGATAAGATAAGACTATCATTAAGACAAACTTGGTATGATTTTGAGTAAGTTAGAAATCAGTGTCAGGTACGCAACAAGGGTAGAAGAGCATAAGACGTAAAGGAGTACTGCATGTATATGACTTTACCTCGAAAATAGTGAAATCTTTAAAGGACAAGGACTGTAGGCCTGAGGGACAAATGGTGTATTGTAAATTTATTAAAGGAAACAGATGATGTAGGTTGGGATGAAGATAATGTTACAAGAGAACTTTGGACACTTATCATTAGAATATAAGTGCTACATAATTGAGAATTTGGAATGACTACAGGTACTAATTAATCATTGATTGGAGTAAGTGGAATGTGGCATTGGATGAGTTGCTACCTTGATTACATTACTCGAGTACAAATTATCAGATAAGATTTTATACTATATATGGAAAGGTTCTCATCGCTTCACGATTTTGTTAAGGTTCCGTACGTGGATAATCAAGTTTATACATTATGAAGAAAGACACGGGTATGGTATAGTATACCAAATGAATTGGACGAAGGATCGGGTGAATTTGAGATTGGAAATAGGGACATAGAGCGGAATGCATATAGATAATGGTATAAGTACGCCCTAAAGGGGAGAAGCGGGTGAGAAAATACAGGTGTGAGATGGAAACAATTGACACTGAATATATTTGATATAGATGCTTAAATTTCAATTGAGATCCCTTGCTAAAACAAGTTAGTAAGATCTGGAGGCCAGCAATGGATGGATAGAAGCCAGGATGGTATTTGAGACAAGACTGAGGATCATCTGTAAAGATCTTATATGATATGACATTAAGAAGAGGGTGCTTGTAAAAAGAAAGAGTACGACAGAAGAATGGTAGCAAGTAACTTAAGAGATATTATAAAAGATAGCGATGATATACTAGATTAAAGGCTAAGGTGTCGGCAATAGAGTTGTGCGCTAATGATGTTGCGACTTATAAGTAGCAAAAGGCAGGGACAGAAAAATATCCTATAATAGGATGTGAGAAAAATAAAAGGAGGAATCCAGGGAAAGGAGTATGACGAGATAGACTACGAACGAGTTTTAGTACAGATGAGATATATAAAGCAGAATGAACGAAGAGAAGGAAAGGCTATGACTAAGATTGGATATGTTCTATCTAAGTTGTACAAGGATAACTATGAAACCTATGGGAAATTGTGAAATGGTTTAAGTGAGACGATCAGACGAGCGGGTTACTAGAAGACGGTGAATTTATATGTCAGATCAAGAAACTCTTTCAGAATTATACCAGATAATAATAGACAGATTACAGAGCAGCTATGTGAAGTTATAATATGGGGAAACTTCAGTGCTACTTGATAACCAGCTCTAAAGATCGAGATTAAGAGCTAAAAGCAAAATGACAGTTAAAAAGAAAGTCGAGAAGTGATACATGATGCTGAAGATTCAAGGATATGGACTGTAACAGCAGAACAATAGAAGGTTATTAAAGTGAAATAATATTATACCTTGAGAAATTTCGTTTTATTCGTAGAGTCTGCGAAGGGTTTACAGGTTACTAGAGGCATGAAATACTCCAAGGATTGTAAAGACTAATAAATCGACGAGGAACGTCTGCGCATTATAAAATCTTATTTAAAGATCAAGAGGTAAGATGAAATGAACGATACATCTTAAGGGAGTAACTATAGGAGAAGAAAGAGAGCCAAGTTATGACTAAGAGCACGATGAATACAAGTCAGAATCAATCAGTGCCAGTACAACTGAGCAGTATGCAGACAAGAGAGAAAGTAACATTTCAGCAGAAGAGCTGACAATACAACTGTCAACCATAAAGACAACGATGTGGAGTTACTACCTCGGGAAGCAACAGAAAGAGGTAAAATTATGGAAATGGTTACTTGGGGATCTGGAATGCATTATAACAAATTGATGGGAATCGACCGATGGAAGAGTCATGTGAAGAGTATAATTCAGTGAAAGAATGTTTAAGGAAGAATTGGGAGTGCAGGATTAGTTTAACATTCGAGGACGAATGTTCCAAAGGGGGGGGGGGGGGGGGGGAAATGTTATACCCCGTATTTAGTACGTCGAATTATTCGTAAGCTAATCGACATAAGTTAAGGACGAGACTATTTTGGGATATGAAATAAAGTGCTTTTAATCCTTGATTGTAATTAGTTCACGATTTGTTTGAAATTTCAATTAGTATAGAAATATTAATGGAGATTAGGGATTAACTAACCATGATTAGATTATTAAGCGGGGATTAAGATTAATTAAGTTAGCTAATTATATAACTAACGTGGGCCCCACCCGATTCTTTAATTTTTTTTTAAATATACAAAATAAAACAAAACAAATTGATGAGTCATTAAGGGGGCCTCATTTCCAAGGGAGGGACACCATATATAAGCTTAGGTTAATGATCAACTTAGGTTATCATATTCATTCTACAAATTGAAAGCTTAAGAAAAAGAAAAAGAAGCATTGCCATGGCTGCCAAGCTCTCAGCCAGCCATGGTTGTTAAAAAAAATGTTTTCTTGCTTTGATTATGTTTTAAGGAGATTTGCAAGTCCAAGGAGGTGATAGTAACATTGGGTATTGAATTGAGGAAGAAGAAATAGTACAATTGGTGCAAGTGGGTATAGAATTTTCTCCAATTAAATTAAGGTAAGATTTTCTCATTTTATGGTATAATTGGATTAATGGTGTTGTAATAGAAAGATTAAAATTGTATTAGATGAAATTGGAAGTAAGAAATTGCATGAATTTGTTGATATTAGGAGTTGTGGTTGTTATATGGAATTGTTGAGTTGAAAGATTAAAAGTGTGGTTTATGTTCATATGTTGTTGTTCGTGTTATTGTGGTGTTATCGTTGATATGGCTTCTAAATTTGGAAGAAAGAAGTGTATAACGTATCATATACAAAGCCTATGTTGGTCTGTTTGGTGTATAATCGTAAATGTTAATGATTTGGGTTGGAAAAGTATTAAGAAAGGTTATTGGGTCGTTTGAGTTGTTTATGGGCTGGATTTTAAGGATTTGATATGAATATTTATATTACTGTTGTTGTTGGTATTGCTGTGATAACAGGAGATTAATTGGAAGTTCGGGTTAGGCGAGTTATATAGGGGAAATGCTGCCCGATTTCTGTTAAGTTTGTAACAAACAAAAATCCTAATCAAGAAAGTATGAACTAAATAATGATTCCTATAAGAGATTGGTTGTAGATTTATAAGCTAGAAAATATAGTTTACTAACGACAGCGTTACTTTCATATTAAATAGGCTAAAGGGGTGACGAAGCGAAATTGGTTACGGTTAAACTATAACAGGTATGTAAAGCTAACCTTCTTTCTTTTTGGCATGATCTTTATGAAACAAACATACGACGTGTATATGATTCCAAAGAAGTTCCTATTCTTAGAGCCACTAGGATGGCTAATGTTCTTGATTTCCAGAAGCTATTTCATTATGTCTTGATACGTGTCTATGATTCCAGAAGTTCTATTTTGATATAATCCATAGTGACATTCGAAGGGTACTTAATATGATTATTGTCTTGATTATCAAATGATGGTTAATTTTGATTATTCTATTGAGTCTCAGATATGACTTTGTCACGACCCGACTAGGGGCCGTGACGAGTACCCGATACTTGTACCGAGCACCCCTTGTCTATCGTTTTACCTTTACCTCTTAGCAAGCCATGTAAACAGAGCCATTGTTTTTTTAACATTAACATTAGCGGCGTCAAAACACCATATACCTAACTGTACTTAACTGACTGTACATATCTGTCTACGAGCCTCTAGACATAGTACACTTATACATAGAAAGGGTCGGGTGCTGCCGTGCCCGAATATACATACACAAAATAGTACCGCAGAAGTGAGACTCCGGAATCACTGGAGCGCTGTCAACACTGCTGGTAAGGCTCCTAAGGATCAAATCCGCCTGTCTGCTGACCTGCGCGGCATGAAACGCAGCGTCCAAAAGAAGGGACGTCAGTACGAATAGTGTACCGAGTATGTAAGGCATGAATAGTAGCATACAGAAAGTATAAAACGGAAATAACGACATAAGAGAATAATAGCACATGTCCTGAGGTAGAAACATAACCTGTATATATATATACCCTTGGCAGGTGCTATGCGTACTTAGCTTTCCTTTAAGAATCTTTCCTTGTTCATATACATATACATATAAAATAGGGCATCTCATATTGCCGAGGCGTCGGCAGCCGATCCATTTAACCATAAATATACACATCCCGCGTCCGGGCATCCCGCGTCCGGGACGATATCATATCATGTAATGCCAACTGATCAGGTGGATATGCGTTCATAACGCTCTGCCCTTACCTCCATTTTCCCCGTATACACATGCATATATCATGTACATATATCAGCGTCTATAGCGCTCTAGCTCTTTTATCATATACATATACGTGTGTCGTGTAGGTACATCAGCGTCTATAGCGCTCTGGTGCTTTTATCATATACATATACGTGTATCATGTGCATGTATCAACGTCTATAGCGCTCTAGCTCTTTCGTCATGTGCATGTTTTAAAAATATATACACATATCTTACATACATTTACATGTCTTATATGCATTTACGTATCCTATATACATATGTCTCATAGGCATGCAGGAAAGCCCAAAGAAGAATCATGTAGTCATCGGAGTGACGTAATGGTCAGTGACCTCCGATTATATTATAGAATACTCGTGATCGCTTTGTCTCACCTTGAAGGAACGAGTATTTTAAGGTGAGACTACCAACGGGGAATAATATTAAAGTAAACATAGAATGAAATCGGGGCATCATAGATGACAGTTCATAGACTTTGAAATCTTTTAGAAAATAAAGTCATAGCTAGGAAATATAAATAAGATTCAAAAATTAGTTTATCATTTTCATGTTTATATAAGATACTTAGCTTAGTCATCTTAGTCATAGAGTCGTTCCGGTAGTACGTATCATAGGCATATTCTCTTATCTAACATCATTGTTATCATTATCGTCATGGAAGTGCCCTCGTTAGAGGAGTCATAGTATTTATCATTTGGTAACGAAATCGGGATCAAAG
This sequence comes from Lycium barbarum, assembly GCF_019175385.1. Lineage (NCBI taxonomy): Eukaryota > Viridiplantae > Streptophyta > Magnoliopsida > Solanales > Solanaceae > Lycium > Lycium barbarum. Next base: position 104,523,999 of record NC_083337.1, read on the forward strand.
GTTCCCTTTGGATTCACTTCAAGTAAGTCAAGCAAGACTGTAAGGAAATATCCGAGAGTAGCGGGCCCACCTCGGGCCGGATGGGGTGACGTATATGATTTACATATATTACGTGTCATGTCATTACTTGTGAGGGTCCTAGGGTAATCGGGTCCCACTTATGCAAGTTCTAGGGGTTTGAGAGGTCTTTCCATCATTTTCACACTTTTTAGTTCAATTCTACTGAAAGAAAAAGGGGAAACTTTAGGTGCGGATTTCGGAGAATGGAGTTGTCCTTGAGGCTCGTATCCAGCCTAGTATGCCTAAGACATGCCATAGAATGAAGGGTGAAGCCTTACATACCTCTTGCCGCTCCGTATGCTATCCCGAATTCAAGTCGCAAATCCGCCAAAATCTACAAATTGGTCATGTTTACCAAAACTTGATTAGAGCCTTTAGAAGTTGATTCTTTAAGGTAACACTTTGTCTGCCGAAATTTCGGCAGCATTTCCCCTGTAAATATGCCACCCCCGAGAATATGGCTCGGCCCAATTCAACAACAACCCAACCAATAACCATGCTATAACTTCAATAATCAATTCAAGAATGCCTTAAACGATCCACACAATTTTCAAAATATCCCACTAATATATCATTCCACCCAAAATCTTTCCAACTTCATAAGAATAACAATAACAATACCAACATCAATAAAAATCATTTCCCATATCAAATTATTCCATAAAGAAGTTTAAATTAATACTAACATCCTACAAGATATATATACGTGTATTTTCATCCAATTTCTCTTCAAATCTCAACCCACAAATCAACAACATCAATACAACAAACTATCACCTTATTCTTGCCATTATTTCTTAATTCATATTGATAGAGATAGAGATTCAACAATTCATACCTTGTTTTTCATGAAAGTAGCCAAATCTTCAAAATTTACTCGTTTACAAGCCACTCCAACTCCAAAATGAAATCATATTTGTGACTATGCGTTGCCCGGACTTCGATTAGTACTTCGTAGCTTCAAATTTCACTCAAAATCCTCAATTTTATGAGAGATTTAAGCCCCCTTTTTGTGTAGAATTTTCTGGAAATTTTCAGAGCATTTTGGAAGGTTTTTTTATGAAGAAAAATGGGGTTTTAACCCCTTTTTATAATTGGGTCGGCGGTACTATAGCTACAGTACTGCTTCAGTACTGTTGCGGTACTGTAGCGGTACTGTTTCTGCGCGACAGTTCAGTTTGTAACGTCTATAATTCTCTACTCCGAGGTCTTATCAACAAGAGGTTTGTTGAATTACAAACTAGACTCGATGAACTTCATTTTAGGCTTTTGAAACGCCTTAAAACTCCAAATATACATGGATATATACCCCTCCAAATCTGACTAAAAATCATTCCAGCATTTCTCAAATTTTTGTCGAACTTATTTTCTTCAATTCGCTCGATCTCGAAATATTCCGAAACTCTCCATACATGATATTTATCACTTATTATACTAATAATGGCCATGTTCTCGTGTTTCAAAATACTCTTTCCCGATTACGACTTACGAGATCGTAATTTGTCTTTTTATTTTGTTGTTACATACTTCCCATGGCCTGTATCTTCCAAAACATCATGGGATATCTCCGATACTTCGTTGCTACGGTGATGTACATGTCATTATCATTTTTTGAAAGTGCGGGGTGTAACAGACATAGTTTGCATATGGTTTCTCACTACTCTGCTCGTGCATGCCTCAATATGTCTTTCACCGAGTCTCGGGCTGGGTATGTTATCGTCCACAGTTTCACTGCATTGTTCACCGAGTCCCTCACTAGAGGGCCGGGTACGGTATATATATATATATATTTACATATATATATATATATATATATATATATATATGATGATATATGATATGATGATATGATGATATGGTGACATGATGATATGATGATGTGATTATGGCGCCAAGAATGGCATATGATGGCTTTATTCACTGAGTCCCGTAATGGGCCGGTATGATATATGATATTGACATGCATGATTAATGTTTCATAAGGCAAGTGTTTTGGTATTCTAGATATTATACTTGTCTCCTGTAATCCCTATTTCAGTCATGATTCTCTTTATTGTATTTCATGCTTTACATACTCAGTACATATCTCGTACTGACCCCCTTTCTTCGGGGGGCTGTGTTTCATGCCCGCAGGTGCAAACACTCGATTCGGTGATCCCTCAGCTTAGGATTTCCAGTCAGCTGTCTTGGAGAGGTCCATTGTTCCGGAGCCTAGACTTTGGTACAAATCTTTTGATGTATATATATGTTTATCCAGGGGTACGACGGGGCCCTGTCCAGTCATATTTCACTATCGATACTCTTAGAGGTCTGTAATAATATGTATGGGTTGTGTATAAGTTTGTTCAGCTGTTTCTATACGATGTGCTATGGATATGCCCTTCTGTAATGGCAGTCTTGTCGGCTTGCGTATGGTGACGATATGTATTGGCAGCCTTGTTGGCTTGCGTATCATGTTGATGTATTGTGGCAGCCTTGTCGGCTTGCGTATCATGTTGATATATTGTGGCAGCCTTGTCGGCTTGCATATCATATTATGTTCTGATCAATTATGACTCCCCAGGAGACCGGTTATTTGGATATATGTATATATGATGGTGTTATGACCCTTTGGAGTTCTTTTGCAAATTTCCACATTGATTTTAGCTTCAGTTTGACTATATCTAACAGGTACGTATACGAGTGTCCAGGTCGGGCACTAGTCATGGCCCACGGGGTTGGGTCGTGACCGTTGGGAAGGAAGCAATAACAAAATAGCACAAGGAAAGCCTTAAAGGCGAGATCATCCGGCTCAAGAACCAGCAATAGCATCGTTGAGGAAAAGATGCGAACTTGATGATAGAAGAAGGACAAAGTAGGCCTATATAGAAATAAATAAGTATATGATGGTAAATCCCCTATATCCATAGCAACCTACGTTGAAATATGATAGAGGCATGATGTCATAGAACTAGAAGCCTAGAGATAATATTGGAATTTCAGGTTTAAGAGATTTAGAACGTGTCACGACCCAACCCCATGGGCCATGACTAGTGCCCGAGCTGGACACTCGTATACGTACCTGTTAAATATAGACAAACTGATCCTTCAGAACAATATGGAAACTTGCAAAAGAACCCCAAAGGTTCATAATGTCATCATATATATGTATCCAGATAACCTGTCTCCTGAGGAGTCACAACTAATCAAAATATAATGTGATACGCAAACCGACAAGGCTGCCATTACATGTCAATATGATACGCAAGCCGACAAGGCTACCACGACATATCAATACCACACGCAAGCCGACAAGGCGGCCACTACAGACGAACATATCAAAAGCACATTGTACAGACACAGCTGAACAAACTTATACACAACCCACACATATGTCTACAAACCTCTAAGAGTATCGATAGTAAAATATGACGGGACAGGGCCCCGTCGTACCCCTGGATAAAAATAGATATACATCATAAGATCTGTACCAAAAGTATAGGCTCCGGAATAATGGAGCTCTCCAAGACAGCTGAGTAGAAATCCTAAGCTAGAGGATCGCAAAATCGAGTATTTGTACCTGCGGGCATGAAACGCAGCCCCCCGAAGAAAAAGGGGTCAGCACGAGATATATACTGAGTATATAAAGCATAAAATACAATAAAGAGGATCATGACTGAAATAGAGATCACAGGAGACAAGTATGACATTCAAAATACCAATACACTTGCCTTATGAAATGTAGATCATGCATATCAATATCATCTATCATACCCGGCCCATTATGGGACTCGGTGAATAGAGTCATCACATGCCATCCTTGGCGCCATTATCACATCATCATAGCATCATATCATCACATCATAATATCATTACATAAATATATACCGTACCCGGCCCTCTAGTGAGGGACTCGGTGAACAATGCAGTGAAACTATGCACGAAAACATACCCAGCCCGGGACTCGGTGAATGATACAGTGAGGCATGCACGAGTAGAGTAGTGAGCAACCATATGCAAACTAAGTCATATCTAAGACTCGATAGAATAATCAAAATGAACTATCATTTGAAAATCAAGACAATAATCATATCAAGTACCCTTCGAATGTCACAATGGATTATATCAAAATAGAACTTCAGGAATCATAGACACGTATCAAGACATAATGAATAAAGCTCTGAGAATCAAGAACATTAGCCATCATAGTGGCTCTAAGAATAGGAACTTCTTTGGAGTCATATATACGTCGTCTGTTTGTTTCATAAAGATCATGCCAAAAAGAAGGAAGGGTTAGCTTTACATACCTGTTATAGATTAGTCGTAACTAAATTTGCTTCGTAGCCTCTTTAGCCAATTTAATATGAAAGTAACACTATTCTTAGTAAACTAAAACTCTCTAGCTTATAAATCTACAACCAACCACTTATAGGAATCATTTCTTAGTTCATACTCGATGATTAGGATTTTGATTAGTTAAGAACTTGATGAAAATCGGGCAGCATTTCCTCTATGTTACCCACTCCGATCCAACTTTAAACAATTCCCAATTAATGATATCAACATTAGCAACAATCGTATATACAAGTTGCCATATCAAACCAAGTAAGAATTATGAACTAATTCAAGAGCACAAAATCTCTTTCCTCGAGTTTAGTCCAAATCTATATCGACAAATCTTCCATCGATTCTCTTTATAAACACATAGACATATATATTAACATCAAGAACGTATTATTCATGCTATTTAACATAATTTGCATATATAACAACATCTACATAATCCACAAAACAGTCCAACAAACAGCCCTTGAGCCAACAACAACACCAAATACGATTTACTGTATAATTTTCGTATTTCTCGTCCCACGATTTAGCTATGGCTTCAATGAATTTAAATATACTTAGAAGAGGATAATTATTACCTTATATATCAAGAAATGATCTTCTTCCACTTTACTTCCCTTCGAAGAAAGCCCGGATTCAACAACACGACAAAATGGAATAACGAGATCGAAATGGTGAGCGCAACTCGTAACAACATTGGATGACCTTGCTGTCCATATTTTCCTTACGAGCACTTCTACTACTTTAAGTTGAGAAGAAGGAAAATACATATTTTCTCCATATATAGCTGAAACGTTGCTGGTTCCATGAAATCAACTCCATATATAAGGAAACCATGAAATCAACTTTAAATATAGGAATCACGTTGCTGTCAAGAAGTTTTCAGTTTCATTTCCTTTTTCTCTTCTAATCCACCTAAAAGTAACTAATGTAATCTCTTCTAATTGACCTTCCAAAAAGGTGACATAGGGAGAAAATGAATAATAAGGTTCAATGTTGACACTTTGACTTGCCATGTGTCCTTTATGCACATTAACAATCAATTGACTCATCAATTCCTCTTGCACCAACTCATGCCACCTATTGGCCTAATTTAGGCCATGTGGCAATCCACCAAAAATACTTATCCATTAAGCTTTAATTAATACCATAATTAATTTTTTGATCTCAATTCGCTTTAATACCAATTATTTTTAATACACTTCATATACTCATTTCCATGATTATGTGACGTAGCACTAGTCCATAGTCCCTTTTGGTACACACAAAATATTATTCTCAAGACCTAATTTTTTTCGGGACCTCAAACTTTTTGTACACCGAGCTCTCGATTTTTATCCTTGAATATGATCGAATTCTCCGGGCTCGGGTAATTTTGCTCATATTGGACGATTCAATTTCCTAGTCCAAAAATACGGGATCTAATATCCTTCCCCCCTTTGGAACATTCGTCCTCGAATGTTAAACTAGTCCTGCGCGCCCAATACTTCCTTAAATGTTCTTTTATTGAATCATGCCCTTCACATGCCTCTTTCATTGGTCGATTTCCTTCAATTTATTTTAATGTATCCCAGATCTCTAAGTAACCATTCCCGTAGTATTTCCTCTTTCCGTTGCTTCTCGAGGTAATAATTCCACGTCGTTGTCTTACCCCCCTTCCTTATTTCGCAGTTGGTTGACAATTGTATTGTGAGCTCTTCTGCTGAATTCTTACTGTCACGACCCAGCTAGGGGCCGTGACGAGTACACGGGGCTGACCACCGAGCACCGCTCGTTCTACTACTCATCATACTCATTAAACCTCTTTTTTTCGTTCATAACTCATAATCATAAGAAAATCATTTTCATTGCATAACATAAATATTATTATATACATAAGCCTTTTTGCTATCAAAAGATAATTTACACATATCTACGTATGTACAGTAGTGACCTTGTGAGACCATATAACCCACACATACGTATCTACGAGCCTCTACTAGAGTACTAGACATATGGACGGGACAAGACCCCGTCGTGCCCAAAATATTTATACATATGTATATACACAAAAGTATAAGCCCGATTAGCACCTCTGGAATAATGGAGTGCTTCTGCAAATCTGCTGATAACTCCTAAAGGTCTACACCATCTCCCTGTCTACCTATGGGCATGAACACAGCTTCCAAAGAAAACGGACGTCAGTACGAATAATGTACTGAGTATGTAAGGCATGAATGAAACAAACATAATAGAGAAATCATAAGTCATAAGGTGAAGGAAAAACCTGCGCGACCTTTAAGGGTGAATACATTTCATACATATATCGCATATACATAATCGTCGTACATAAACCATCATAGCGTATACATCATCATGTCATATAATTCATCATCATAGTGCAGTAGCTTATCATACACATAAAACATTATCCGTATTCGGCCACGTAGGGCTCGACAATATCCGTATTCGGCCACGTGGTGGCTCGACAGTATCCGTATTCGTCCACGTAGTGGCTTGACACTATCACATACATATCTTCCATATTCGGCCACGTAGTGGCTCGACCATATCACATGCATCATAGAAGGATCAATATGTCTCATCATTATCATAGCCATCACATACATCTTATAAGCTTATCATAACCTTTCATTAATGCACACATTTAAATTCAAAGACAATATATGAAAATCACATCATATTCGTAGCATGAATTTCGTATAAATATCGCATGATAGTCTTTATAATCTTTGGGCTTAAGCTCATCATTTCCATTATCATTTCTATAGCGTATCTTTTACCTTTATCTCACATGAAATCTTTTATGAACATAGACTCGCAGTTTCTCAGAATATTGGTCATAGGACATACATTGAGGCTTATGAACAATCTATAACAATGTCGGGGTGACGTAAGGTCGAGAGCCCCCGCGTATATTATGAACGTTTATGAGTATCGTGCCTCGCCTTGAAAGAAACAGAGCATAAGGCGAGTGTTAAAAAAGATAACGTCATTAGCCTTATAGGAACATCATGCCACAATTTCTTGAATCGCTATACTCTAGCTCATTATCATCACCATCATATTCGTATATAATTCAATATATTGAAGAACTCATATGCTTCGTTTTGCAGAAGGATTATATAAGACTTGAAGGATTCATGCCTTTTGAAAGAAAAGATAAGCCTTACATACCTTTTCCTTTAGCTATTCTACCGCTTGATCGTTCCTCTTCAATATTCGTGTCTTTACCTTCAAGAAAATTCGCATCAACGTCAGTTAATCAACTATAAGAACGCGTGACTATTCTCAAGGGAAAATTGGGCAGCATTTCCTTTGTTTCTACTACTTTTCCCATGTTTCATTTCAACTACCAAACATTCACAACGACACTCACAATATCGTATCAACAATCATCATTTATCTACATTTACCACATTCCACCATTTTTCTCCAATTTCTCCACATTTGCGGGTTTTTGCTCACCATCACATTCTCTCATACATCACACCTATTTTATGGTCTACACGTCATTTATAACATATTTATACTCCCAACTAATCAACATTCATAATTCAATCCAACAATCATTCAACTATGACACTATTAACATTTTATGACCCATTTTCCATGTCTTTCTACAATTCAAGCATCTTAGCTTTCCAATACCTTAAACAACATGCTAAAGTCATAAAACTTACCTTAGATGGTGGTGGAACAAGCCTAGAGTGGATTTCTTCCTCCTTCCTCAAAACCCTATTTTTCCTTCCTTGGAATTTCTTGGTTTGGATGAACTTCACTTGAGTTTCACACACTTTGTTTCATGGATTTGGTGTTGTTGATCTTGATCTCCCTTTGATTCTCTTAAATTTTGTGGATGAAATGTTTGGATAAGTACTAGAGGGTTCTTGAAAGTTTTAGATGAAATATGAATGATAATGAATGAGAAAGTCACTTATAATAATCACAAAATCTTATTTTTAATGAACAATCATCGGGGTGTACAGTGGTCGTAAACCACAGTTTACAGACCGTATACTAGTTTACGGGCCGTATAACGTGGTCGTATTTAAGCATATAAAAAACAGAGAGGTTTGCTGGAGGTCATGATGGTTTACGGCCACAGTTTACAGGCCGTATTTCAGTTTACGGTCCGTAAACTAGGTCGTATTTTACCATTTAAACTTTGGACAGAAAGTTGAAATTTTTGGAATGTTGGAGGAAGATGGGAGTATACGGTCCGTAAATCACTTTACGGGCCGTATTCTGTTTTACGACCACTGGCTGAATTGAAATTCTACATCTTTCTTATTTCCAAAAATTCATGAATCGTCATTCCCTACTCAGTAAAACATCGTACACTCATACTCTTCGTTGGTCTATTCATTGTACGTTTACGGAGAAATTTTCGAGGTGTAACACTTACTCACTCCCTGGTGCACTTAGTCATAACTCGAACCTTTCTTTTTCTATAGTTACTCCTTTAAGATGTATCGTTCACTTTGTCTTACCTCTTAATCTTTACCTGAGATTTTATAATGCGTAGGTGTCCCTCGTCGATTTACTAGACTTTACAATCCCTAGAATTTCATGCCTCTGGTAACCTGTAGACATTTTGCAACTCTATGTATAAAACAAAATTCCCCAAGGTGTAATATTATTTTACTTCAATAACCTTACATTGCTCTGCTGTCACAGTCCATATTCTGGAATCTTCAGCCTCATGTATGAATTTTCGACTTCCTCAAAGGACTTTAACTGTCACTCTACTCTTTAGCTCATAATCTCGACCTTTAGAGTTGGCTATCAAGTAGCACTAGAGTTCCCTCATTTAATAACTTTACATAAAGCCGCTCTGTAATCTTGCTATATAATTCTGAAAGAATTTTTAATTTGGTATATAAATTCGCTGATCTTATAGTAATCAGCTCGTTCTGATCATCTCGCTTAAATCATTTCATAATTTCCCTTAACCCAACTTGTAACACTTTAGGCATATTATCTCGTGTCGTTTCCTTATCTTTAATTCAAACTCTTCTATTGCCTCTTTAATCAGATTTTGCTCTTAGTTTTTTTCTGTCACACATTATGTTGCAATCTTACAAGAATATACGAAGGCGCTCAAATTAGCCCGAGAAATACCTTAGCGTCGTTTCGCTAGTCTTTATGCTTTGCCTTGCATTCTCCTCTTGTACCTTTCAATCGGTATCGGGGCTCAACTGTGGCCATGTCCTATTCGCCCTCAGCACTAATCCTATCTCGGTAATCTAGCTCAAACCATCTTACGCCTTCCCTTAATGTAACAAAAATATCACAACCGCATTGTTATTACTGAATCCTTACTCTTCTTATCAAGTACTCACTTGGTCTCATCCTTAGCATACAAATATTCGTAGGTTGCATAACTATTCTTGCACAACTTGTATAGAATATATCCAATCTTAGTCATAGTCTTTCCTTCTCCTGGTTCATTATGCTTTCCATAACTCATCCATACTAAAACTCGCTCGTAGCCTATCTTGTTATACTCCTTTCCCTTCCTTTATTCGCTCCTTTGATTTTTTTTATCCTACTATAGGAGATTTTCTATCCGTTCTCTTTGCTACTTGCGCACAACTCTATTGCCAAACCTTAGCCTCGAATCTAGTATAGCATTGCTATCCTTTATAATTTCTCTTAAGTTACTCGTTACCATTCCCTTGTCGTACTCTTTCTTTTTATAAGCACCAACTTTTAATGTCATACAATTGACCTTTACAAGTGATTCTCAGCACTGTCTCAAATACCACCCTGGCTTCTATCCATTTATTGCTGGCTTTCAGATCTTACTAACTTGTTTCAGCAAGGGATCTCAATTGAAATTTAAGCATCTATATCAAATATATTTCAGTGTCAATCGTTTCCGTCTTACACCTGCGTTTCTCTCACCCGCTTCCCCCTTTTAGGGTGTACTTATCATTATCTACTTATATTCTGCTCTATGTCCCCATTTTCAATCTTCAAATTCATCTGATCTCCCTTTTTTTTTCGAATTCACTTGGCACACTGTACCATATCCATATCTTTTCTTTATAATTTATGATTTTGATTATCCACATACGAAACCTTAACAAAATCGTGACGCGGCGAGAACCTTTCTACATATAGTATAAAATCTCATCTGACCATCTGTACTCAAGTAATGCAACCCACGTAGCAACTTATCCAAGGCCACATTCCACTTACTTTGATCAGTAATTAGTTAGTACTTATAGTCGTTCCAAATTCTCAATTAGGTAGCACTTATATTCCGATGATAAGTATCCAAAGTTCTCTTGTAATATTACCCTTATCCCAACCTATATCATCTCTTTCCTTTAATAAATTCACAATACCTTATTTGTTCCTCAGGCCTACAGTCCCTGTCATTTAAGGATTTCATTGTTCCCGAGGTGCAGTCATATACATGTAGTACTCCTTTATGCCTTATTCTCTTTTACCCTTGTTGTGTACCCGGTACCGACTCCTAACTTACTCAAATTCATATCGGGTTCACCAAAATGACAATCTTATCTTATAACCTCATCGTTGTACTATCCCTTTAAGCTCGTAGCTATATGTTTCCCTTTCGTTCTATACCCATACTCAATTAATTGCATCTATCTTGGGTGCTTCCTTTAGAATTCCCTTACCATTTCTCCAGTCTATACCCATCTTTTATTCTATGCATAAGAAATCTTATGCTACCACTATATCCTTCGGAAAACATTACTTCTACATAACCCCTTTCTCATTCTCAAAAAGCACTCTGCTTATCCCTGTCTATTCTTATCATACCAGTCATTTTCTGGCACTTATTTTACCTCGTTGCTCATCTTTATATAGTTTGGTCTTTCATAATTCCGTCACTTATATTGCTCGTGTTCCCGGCTATACATGTCATAACCTATTATTGCATTGTTATCTCGCTTTCTTCTTATTTCCTACCTTCAATTAACTCCTTCTTCTCTTGTGCTCACTACCATTCCCGTTATCAGATAATCTTTATTATAAACTTTCCCTATAGAAGAACTTCATAAGTCTTTCTTATTCATTCTATAGCTCGCCTTTATACTTTAATCACATAGATCACATCGTATCCTTTAGTAACTTCCTTACTAGGCTTTACTCATTTTCATAACAACCCTTATGATATTCACATTACATCCTGTTCGTAATCAATTCTATAGCGTAACACTTCTTAACCTTTTACCCTTTCTGGTCAATCTTACCCTTAATACCTCACAAGCTGTCTTATCAATACGTTCATATTCGTCACAATTCTTCTTCCTCTGTATTCTTGCCTCAATCATACTATTACTTCTTCTAGCTATAAACTCATCATAATTTACCCCTACTTATTAGTTCACTCGATACCTCAATAAAACATTCTGTTAAGATTTGCCACCTTTTTCTTAATCACCCTTTAGTGTCACAAGCCCTTTCCAAATTATCCTAGCATTTCATCAACAACACATGAAACACACAATCTAAGACAGCCCACAAGTTTGAGTTTTCCTTCTACAAATTCCATCCCAATTAGTTGATTAAGAACTAATAAACTTAAGGACATAAAAATATGATGAAATGTTACCTCAATAACACAAAAACGCTCCAACTCCAAGATTACGTTACCATGAAGCATCCTCTAAAACCACCACAAGAAGAAGAGCTAGAATCCGACAAGCACCACGGGACTTCTAATGCTTGATTCACATAGTTTACCTTCAGATTTGTTCTTGGGTCATAAACGAACTATTTAGTTCGTAAACTACTTGTTTTATGCTTTGTACTCTTCAAATAAAAATGAAACTTAATTGTGGGCGTTTTTTGCTCTTCAACATGAGCCTCTTCTAAGGTAAAATGTGGCAGGAAAGTATTCTGGTCCGTTCAAATGAATTCCCAACTTTGCTGCTCATATATGCTTCTTCGAAATAAAATTTCCCAAATAGGAATGATGCCTCGTACGGATGACATGGAGGGTACCTCTTAAAGCTTTAATCCAGCATGATAAATTTACCCTATCGATATCGATCTTTTAATTACTATTAATATCAATTCAACAGTTAACTTATTTCTCGAAGTCAGACTTGCAACTTGGTCAAATCCTATTATTACTGTTGACACGACCTTTCAAGACATATTACGAACTTATATCTCATTCCCTTTTTATTTCTAAGAAAATTTTGGCAGAGTTTCCTCTGTATTTCTCACTATCGACAAAACTGCACGCAGGAAATACCAACAATGCCTCATAGGGCCAACATATATACGTATATATCATATCATATCGTAGCCACACAGGGCTCCCAATTTCAAGTAAAGGTATAAAGATGTCGAAACTTACCTCATTTATCACACCTCGAGACGTACCTGATCCTTTAACGATCTGTCCTGTTATACCTTCCTATCTACCTTCCTTTTCATTCTTCAACTTCACATTTCAATCATACTTCAATATTCTTACCTTATCCGACATACATCTTTCGCACCGTTGCTTACCTATGTACTTTGTAACTTCCAATATCATCAGTCACTTTCTTTTGTCGATGCCATTCTTCAGCTAAAATCAAGAGTTAATATAAGAAATTTCATTTCCTACGGCTGGGCTCTATCGCATGATCATAGATATGAAAGAAAGGTAACATCCTAAATGTCCTGTAGCTTCCTGTTTATAGATGTGGTGCACAACACACCGATAAACAAGACTCTACTAGACACGGTCTGTAGACACTCCGAGGATGAACTGCTCTGATACCACTTTTGTCAGGACCCAACCCCGTGGGCCATGACTAGTGCCCAAGCTGGACACTCGTATACGTACCTGTTAAATATAGACAAACTAATCCTTAAGAACAATATGGAAACTTGCAAAAGAACCCCAAAGGTTCATAACGTAATCATATATATGTATCCAGATAACCTGTCTCCTGAGGAGTCACAACTAATCAAAATATAATGTGATACGCAAGCCGACAAGGCTGCCATTACATATCAATATGATACGCAAGCCGACAAGGCTGCCACGACATATCAATACCACACACAAGCCGACAAGGCTGCCACTACAAACGAACATATACAAAGCACATCGTATAGACACAGCAGAACAAACTTATAAATAACCCACACATATGTCCACAGACCTCTAAGAGTATCGATAGTAAAATTGATGGGACAGGGCCCCGCCGTACCCATGGATAAACATAGATATACATCAGAAGATCTGTACCAAAAGTCTAGGCTCCGGAACAATGGAGCTCTCCAAGACATCTGAGTAGAAATCCTAAGCTGGAGGATCACCAAAGCGAGTATCTGTACCTGCGGGCATGAAACGCAGCCCCCCCCCGAAGAAAGGGGGGTCAGCACGAGATATATACTGAGTATATAAAGCATGAAATACAATAAAGAGGATCATGACTGAAATATTCACAGGAGACAAGTATGACATTCAAAATACCAATACACTTGCCTTATGAAATATAGATGATGCATATCAATATCATCTATCATACCCGGCCCATTATGGGACTCGGTGAAAGAGTCATCACATGCCATCCTTGGCACCATTATCACATCATCATAGCATCATATCATCACATCATAATATCATCATATAAATATATACCGTACCCGGCCCTCTATTGAGGGACTCGGTGAATAATGCAGTGAAACTATGCACGAAAATATACCCGGCCCGGGACTCGGTGAAAGATACATTAAGGCATGCACGAGCAGAGTAGTGAGCAACCATATGCAAACTAAGTCATATCTGAAAACTATCATTTGAAAGCCAAGACAATAATCATATCAAGTACCCTTCGAATGTCATAATGGGTTATATCAAAATAGAACTTCAGGAATCATAGACATGTATCAAGACATAATGAAGAAAGCTCTGGGAATCAAGAACATTAGCCATCCTAGTGGCTCTAAGAATAGGAGCTTCTTTGGAGTCATATATACGTCGTCCGTTTGTTTCATAAAGATCATGCCAAAAAGAAGTATGGGTTAGGTTTACATACCTGTTATAGATTAGCCGTAACCAAATTTACTTCGTCGCCTCTTTAACCTATTTAATATGAAAGTAACACTATTCTTAGTAAACTACAACTCTCTAGCTTATAAATCTACAACCAACCACTTATAGGAATCATTTCTTAGTTCATACTCCTTGATTAGGATTTTGATTAGTTAAGAACTTGACGGAAATCGGGCAGCATTTCCTCTATGTTACCCACTCCCATCCAACTTTAAACAATTCCCAATGAATGATAACAACATTAGCAACAATCGTATATACAAGTTGCCATATCAAACCAAGTAAGAATTATTCCATAATCCCTTTTCAACTAATTCAAGAGCAGAAAATCTCTTTCCTCGAGTTTTAGTCCAAATCTATATTGACAAATCTTCCATCGATTCTCTTTATAAACACATAGACATATATAGTAACATCAAGAACGTATTATTCATGCTATTTACCATAATTTCCATCCATAACAACATCTACATAATCCACAAAACAGTCCAACAAACAGCCCATGAGCCAACAACAACACCAAATACGATTTACGGTATAATTTTCGTATTTCTCGTCCCACGAATTAGCTATGGCTTCAATGAATTTAAATATACTTAGAAGAGGATAATTATTACCTTATATATCAAGAAATGATCTTCTTCCACTTTACTTCCCTTCAAAGAAAGCCCGGATTCAACAACACGACAAAATGGAATAACGAGATCGAAATGGTGAGCGCAACTCGTAACAACATTGGATGACCTTGCTGTCCATATTTTCCTTACGAGGACTTCTACTACTTTAAGTTGAGAAGAAGGAAAATACATATTTTCTCCATATATAGCTGAAACGTTGCTGGTTCCATGAAATCAACTCCATATATAAGGAAACCATGAAATCAACTTTATATATAGGAATCATGTTGCTGCCAAGAAGTTTTCAGTTTCATTTCCTTTTTCTCATCTAATCCACCTAAAAGTAACTAATGTAATCTCTTCTAATTGACCTTCCAAAAAACGTGACATAGTGCGAAAATGAATAATAAGGTTCAATGTTTACACTTTTACTTGCCATGTGTCCTTTATGCACAGTAACAATCAATTGAATCATCAATTCCTCTTGCACCAACTCATGCCACCTATTGGCCTAATTTAGGCCATGTGGCAATCCACCAAAAATACTTATCTTAATTTTTTGATCTCAATTCGCTTTAATACCAATTATTTTTAATACACTTCATACACTCATTTCCATGATTATGTGACGTAGCACTAGTCCATAGTCCCTTTTGGTACACACGAAATATTATTCTCAATCACCGTGGTCACACTTGTTAAGACCTAATTTATTTCGGGACCTTAAACTCTTTGTACACCGAGCTCTCGATTTTTATCCTTGAATATGATCTAATTCTTCGGGCTCGGGTAATTTTGCTCATACTGGACGATACAATTTCCTAGTCCAAAAATACGGGATGTAACAGAACATAAAGGAACCGGAGCCGAGTTGCGACCGAAATGGAGTAAGGTAAGCAAAAATGTAGAACTAAAGGATAGTAACAGTTGTAAGAAGGGATGAGAAGTAGTAAGGTCGTATAAGACGACTTGATTATATTAAGAGAATAAGAACAAAGCTAACACTGGAATTAAAAGTCGAAAGTCATTAAGTATTATGTGGAAGATTTCAAGGCATGGAACTAAGTATCGCAGTATATGAAGGACTTACAAAGATAAGTACAAAGTTCCAATTGCTAAAGTATTGTGCAGTAAAAGATGGTAATAGTTTGTATATGGTATGCATCTGTAATCCTAGGATTCAAGGATATAAGACCCAAAGTGTGTTGTATCTCTATGGCTAAGGTGAAAGAATCACTAGTTTCAGGATCCCGTCTCAAGAACAATTAGAGAGGATATTTAGGGAAAGAGTATTGTGTGTTTCTAATATAACAGGATTGCATGAAGTTCACCATTTCTGTACTTCACCTATTCAGAGGTTACATAGATGTATTATGACCTCAGAGAGTGGTATTGATGGATCGATGAGAAGAAGGTATTGTACAATCAGTGATTTTTCTATAGAAGACGATCAAGCACCAAAGGTTTGTGTATGAAAATACTGATATAGAAAGGGTAAATGATCTATATGAAAATTGTAATAGTAGAAAACCATGCAGAGCTTTACACAAGAGAAATTGTCCGATTGTATGGCATTTCGGTTCTATTATACATGACTGGGTTGCCCAATTCACAGCTAGCGTCTAAAGACCTTTACAGAAAAATTTGAAAATGCAAGTTAACCTTAGCACTATTTTTCATCCTCAGATAGATGGGCAAGCAGAGCACACCTTCCAGATGCTTAAAGATATGCAACAGACTTGAGTGTGTTGAGCTTTAAAGGAAGTTAGGATAATCACGTTCTGCTTACTGCATTTGCATATAATAATAGCTCTTATTTCAGCTTTATAAAGACTCCGTACCAGACTATGGATTCTACCATAAGGTAGTTTTGTTTAGAAAATCTGACTTGTTCAGAGCTGATGTGATAAACCAGACCTCAGAAAAGAATGGGAGTTATTCAGGATATTTTGTTCATCAGAAAGCATATGCTAAGGGTTTAAAGTTTTAAGTGAGCAGTTAAGGACTATAGATTTTACCTCTACAAACGTTCCGTGGCATAATAATAACAGAAAGAAGATTACATGGAAGAAAAGAGAAGCAATGAAGAATGAAGTATTAATGACTCTTCTAGATTAAGGGTTCCCCATGATTTCAAAACAGCAACAAATTCCATCTTCATATGCTCGTGATGATGCTAATTTGATGATCCATGTTAAATGACGATCAAGAGAAATATAAGTGCCAAGATGATCACCTAGCGTACCTTAGTACTGATGTTTATCGCCCTACAAGACCCTACGTATGATATGTTGTATAATGATGCGTATGAGGTCCTACATTCGTCCAAGGACAAATGTTCCTAAGGTGGGAAAGACGTTACACCTTGGAAAATTTCGTGTCGCTTATGTCATAATGAACTAACGTAATCCTGGACGGGCCATGGAACTCCTATAAGGTTAAGGAATATCTTTAGCAATTTTTAAGTAAGTATCTAAAGGTTTCGGGATTAAGCGAATTGAAGAAATTAGGCTTGTTGAAACTTTGGGAAACTTTTGCAAAATTCTGGACAGGATTTTTGTCCAAATTGAAGGGGGGTGTATCTCTTAGCATATAAGGAGTTATGGAGTGCATTACCTATCGAAATTGAATTTAATTGAGTCTAGTTTTGAACGTAACAAACCGTTCATCGATATGACTTCGGAGTAGGAAGTTATGAGTATTTTAAGACAGACTGCTCGGGCAGTGCTATTTGACGGATCCATTCGACGGACCGTGAAATATTCTACGGCCCGTCAAATAGAAACCCCTCCACCGCAGAATGGTTACAATGAGGTCATTTTGGGAGGTCCACTTGACGGACGTCAAATTTTCTGTGGTCTGTCAAAGTGGTCATAGAAGTGAGTCTGTGGCCCACCTTGTGATGTTTTAAATTTGTTCCAGGGTTCATTTTTAACTATTTTCATCTCATACTTCATCCAAATACTCTCCAAAACCCTCTCGAATAGTTCACATGTGTTCAAGGTCAAAACTTGATGATTTGATCCAACATCAACCTTGGAGATTAGCTTAAGTGAGGATTAGCCCTTGTAAAGTGTTGTATTGAAGCTTTGAATTCTAGTTGAGGCAGCTACATGAGGTAAGTAAATCATCATCTTTATTTTTTTTTAAGATTATCTTAGTGCTGCTTAAGGTAAATGATTGGAATAAACATGAACTAGTGAGTAGAGTTGCTATTGGGAAATTGTTGAGTTTATGGGCTGTTTGCTTGTTATTTTTGTATGGTATAAGGCTGAACCTTGTAATGGAAATACTTGTTATCATGTTGCAGGTGATTTTGAGTTAAGTTAAGAATTCCATAAGGGGTGATGTGAGTTATACGGGTTCCAATCCGAGCTTTTAGCTAACAGTGAAGTGTTTACTACTTTTTATGCCTATATGATGCCCTGTTGCTGATGTTTATAATTGTTGAATTGTCCTGGTTGTTGTTGTTGATAGACGGAGAGTTGAGGGAAGTTAAGATTGCAGGGGAGATGCAGCCCAAAATTACATAACGAGCTACTAGCTTGAGTTGCGAATATATTTTATAATTAGGATTGATCATGAGCACTTTTTTGTGCTATTGTAGATTGAGTTGAAATTGTTTGGAGGATTACCTGTGAATTATTGACGGCTCATCGGAATAAGGTATGTTAAGGTTGTTCTCTTTCTTCTTTTGGCATGACCAGAAAGAAACGAAACGAAAACGAACGATATTCATAATGATTGTACTCCTAGATATGTTAGAAGCTTATGTTCCTTGACCTCCTTATGATGTTATTGACCTTCCCTTATGGTTATTGATCCTTCAAGGTAATATATGTTGATGATGTAAGTTCCATGAGTGGTAATCGGAGGTATATTGACCTTACGTCATTTCGATAGAGTCATAACGCTTTCTTGTACTCTCATTCATGAATTATATATATATATATATATGACACCGAGCCACACTATAGTCAGCCAGGTATGGCACCTATTGTGCATACCACTGCATTTGGGTATGATATGATGATGATAGCCCCAAAGATCGGCTTAATAATTATTATGCAACCCATAGTATAGCTTATATATATGTATATGTTTTTAAAAGAAAGCATGCATGTCATACGCCCTCAGAGGCATTCAGATGTACTGGTTGACTCTCTTTTATCTCATGCTACTTTCATGTCTTTACTATATTGTTCCTTATGCCTTACATAATAGGTGCATTATTCGTACTGACGTCCCTGTGCCTGGGGACACTGGGTTTCATGGCCGCAAGTTTTAAGATGCAGGTTGATGGCCCACTCAGTAGGATATCAACTCAGCAAACAGTGTTATGGCACTCCACTTATTCCGGAGTTGCCTGTGACTCAGCATGGATATGCATGAATATTTACGGGTGTGGTGAGGCCCTGTCCCTACCATGTTATGTCATGTACTCCAGCAGAGGCTTGTAGACAGTTATGCATAGTCAAATGTATAGTATGTCAAGCATGTTTATATAATTATGCTTGAGAATAGTCTCATTTTTAGTCTATTACTTTTGTGAGATAGCAGGTTATCTCATTATGGACCTAATGGCCCACCTATGCTTATGATTATGTTACATACGTATGTCTAGTGGTACTCGGCAGGTAAGGCCAGGTGCCCGTCATGGCCCTCCGGTTTGGGTCGTGACATTCTGGCATGTAATTATTGGCATAAATTGTTTATTATTGGAAAATGTGCTCTTATTGGCGATTTGTAGATTCCTTTAGATTTGAAGTATCATTTATGATTTGGTGAAATTGATGGGGTTAATTTTAGAGTTCGTTCGGTTGGTTCTTGTCAATTAAGTCGATATTAGCATTAATTAAGCCTATTTATGGTGATAAGATGGTCTCGAAAAGAAATCAGACCCGGATTTGAAATTTGTTGTTTTCGTTAATTTGTATTGAAGTTTATGATTTGTGGGGATAGGTGGCACTATTCTCGAAGTGATCAGAGTAGAAAAACTAAGTTTTAGAATTTTGAAGTTCTAAGTTTGACAAAAAGTTGACTTTTAGGTAAACGTGCCCATAATCAAATTCCTAAAGTTCCATTTGCTCCAGAATGTGATTTATGACTTAGTGGAGTCATTGGTTCGGTTCCCGAAGGTTTCAGGTGTGATTTGGATCACTTGTCGAGAAACTAGTTAAAGAATTGGAGTTGACCACGGTCAGCATTGGGTCAAGACGACCACTTTTGGGAATTTTGAGTGCGAGTTCAGGTTCATAGCATGGTTTATGATCAAAATGCATATATGGTTTGTGTCCGAGAAGTTCTGGGTGCTAAAATGATGTTTGGACTGTTGTTGGTTCTAGTGTGGTCGCTATTGCGAATTTTGGTCACTGAAGTGAAAATCCCTGTATAAAAATTCTGACTCGTCCATTTAGTATTTTGAGCATATCCTGAGTTCTAGAGCTCCGATTTGGATGATTTTCGCTGCATTTTTCTTGTTTTGGAAGAGAGGTAAGATTCTAATCTTTATTTTCATGATTTCCCCATGATTCCCTTGCTATATTAGTGTTTATTTCATGATTTGGTTGGGGAAAATTAGGGTTTTGAGCTCTAAGGATAAGGAAATGGAAATCTTTATTTGGGAATCGATTCATGGATGAAATTGGGAGATTTCATGGGCGTTCTTCAGGTTTATTCAAGCGGTAAGTTTATAGCATCCGTTTTTACCATTCTACCTTCGATTAACTCGGAATTTCATCATAGAAATCATAATTTGATATTAGGAATTGGGTTTTCAAGCAATTTATCCAATTGAAGGTCGATTTGTTAATGGATTTCAAAGATCATCGAGATTATTACTATTTAGACTATGGGTAAGGTGAATTTATGTCAGAATTCCAGTTTTTCCCTTGTAGGCTTGGGGTTGCCTTTTTGGGTTTGTTTTTGGATTTCGAATTAAAGTATAGCAATATGGGTATCATTGGACTCATAGAGTACTATTTTGACTATATTGAATCCAATTTTTCAACAAAATTACGGTCTTTCCCTTAGCGCTCGGGTTTG
Source organism: Lycium barbarum (assembly GCF_019175385.1). Lineage (NCBI taxonomy): Eukaryota > Viridiplantae > Streptophyta > Magnoliopsida > Solanales > Solanaceae > Lycium > Lycium barbarum. The sequence goes on from NC_083337.1 coordinate 104,545,089, forward strand.
GCTATTTTGGGTCCATTTTTGTGTTCTAGGTTAAAGTATGACAAAATGAGTATCCATAGATATGTATTTTGACGTTGAATTCATATTTGATAGACTTCGAGCGTCAGGAAGCTTTTCAGACGGGCAAGGCTCTCATTGAATAGATCATGGCACCTGCCCAGCATCGAGGTAGGTTATGACTTACTTTAGTTAGACTTTGATTACCGACTCATATAGGATTTCGTAGTATTGATGGGGAAAGCATCTTAGGTCTTCGGACATGATGTTGGGATGGATAGACAGTTAGGTTGGTATGATTTCTAATTATGTGGGCTTGTTGTTGTTATTTACGCATTTTTGACATATAGTGTGCTTTAAAAAAATCAATTATTCCCATGTGGGTTTTTTATTATTTGAAGAAAATTAAATAAGTTCAAAGGCCCATCCCAAAAAACGGGCCAGGTCCAAAAAATTACAGAAAAGAAAAAAGGAAAACAACTAAGTATTTCTGATTTGTTGACTTTCCTAATTGAACCCTAAAAAATCAGGGCTTCTCTTCTGTTTGTTCATCTATTTTTTCCAATGTTCTCGCCGCCGGTGGTGTAGATATCACACCTCCATGTGAGCTCGTGTGCAGTGTTATAGCCCGTATTTTGTACGTTCGGATATTTCGAGGAAGTCGCGGTAAGTTAAGGGTAAGACCATTTTCAAAAGTTATTTTAATGTACAAGTTGTTATGAATATTATTTATGAATATTATTAGTATGGAAATATTGAGAAAGGCCAAGGGCAAAAAGGAAAATTCACCAAGTGTTCTTGAAAGTTCATGAAGGGCCATCTTGGCCGTGTATGTGTGTGTGTGTACATGTGTGGGTCCCACCCTTTTATGGGCTATATAATTATATATATGGGCATGCTTACATAGCAAGACTTGTAGTCATCTTTCCTAATTCAAGAAAGTTCAAGAAACATGGAGGAAAAAAAATGAAGAGGCCATTCGGCCATAGCTCCAAAAAAAATGACCCCATGGAAATTGATCAAGAAATATTATTTTCTCTTAGCAATCCCACCAAATGGAAGGTCCTCTTTAACATGGAGTGGTTGTTGGAGAAAATAAACCATTGGTTCTTGCAAGTTGCAAATCTAGCCGAGGAAGAAGTGAAGTGGAGAAGGTAAGATTTAATCTTCTCTTCATATGTTATGGATGATTGTGCATGTTGTGGTGTATAGAAGTGGATGAAATTCATGAAATATATGTGTGTGGGTGTTGGCCAAATGGGATTGATGGCGTAGGAAAGATGAATTGATTTTTATTTAGTAATTTGATTGTTGTTGTTGTGGATTTCATAATAAAAATGAATATTTAACGGCTTGAAATGAAGTTGTAATCGTTTGTGGATTATGGAAGAAGTTAATGTGATATTAGTATGGTTTCTTATGATTATAAGAATGAATGATATTGCTAAAGTATAGATTGTTGATGTAGTCCATGAATTTGGAAGAAAATTGTTCTTGTTGAATTTGGAAGAATTCGGGTAGTGTATGTGTTGGTTGGGCCGTTTGAAATGTAGTGCGGGTTGTTGAAGTGTTCTTGAATATTGTTGAATGGTTTCGGATTAGTATTTCAGTATGTGAACAATTATGAATTGAATATAAAGGAAGTGTTATTGAATTATGTAAAGGAGCTACTAATATTGGAATGTATTTTGAATTTATTGTTGAAGTTGGAAGATATGATTGTTGGTATTGTTATTGATAATTTGGCCGAGTTGCATTCTTGGGTTTGTTGTTGTTAAATTGGCCGAGTTAGATTCTCGGGGATGTTGTATTTACAGGGGAAATGTTGCCGAAATTTCGGTAGAATATAAGTGAATTCATTTGAGAGACTAAGACGAGTATATGTCAATGAATCTAATGATTATGTCAACTTTCTTGAATGTAGACTAGCAAGTTTGGATAAATAAGCGTAGCTAATAAGGCGTGGCACAGGTATGTAAGGCTTACCCTTTCTTTCTTTTGGCATGTCCTAGAGATAAGGAAGGTATGACATGGCACGCACCTTGGGGTAACTCTACTCTTTGATTCCGAGCTTGGTTATGATGCTTATTCTCTTTTGTCATGAGCATGTTCCGTATGGCTGAGTCTATTGTATGATTAATAAATGAATAAGCTACTTCATATGGTTTTGATATGTAGCCATGATTCCGAAGCTCTGTTTGATGTGCTTCTGAGGTTGCCTATGATTCTGATTCACTTCTGATATAAGTATGTCTAATATGATCGAGCTTATTATATGATTGAATAATGAGATGAGTATAAAGAGTTTTGTTTCTGAAAGAGTTCTGTAAGTTTTAATGTCCCTAACTTTCGTAAAAGATATTGGATTTTCTTTGAAACGTTCGTAAAAGTTCTGTGGTAAAAATGTTCGTAACTTTCACATACTAACTCTTATTGACTTGAAACATGTTTATGATCCTTCAAAGGTCGGTATGTGTACGTATATATCGAGTCTTGATTTATGTGCATATGGTTTCGCACTACTCTGTTCGTGCAAGTCTCAGTATGTCCTCCACTACGTCCCGGGCCAGGGTATGTTCTCGTGCGTATTTCTCTACATTATTCACCGCGTCCCTCTCACCTGCGCGCCGGGGCATGTTATGTATATGATATGATGATGGGGTAGTGGCCAGGATGGCACATGATTTATTCACCGCGTCCCGCAAAAGAGGGTCGGGGCACGTTACATGCATATATGATACATGATATTAACATACGATGCATCCATTTACCGTGTCCCTCAATGGAGAGCCGGGGCACGTTATATGCATACATGATATATGATTTACCGCGTCCCTCAATGGAGGGCTGGGGCACGTTATATGCATACATGATATATGATTTACCGCGTCCCTCAATGGAGGGCCGGGGCACGCTATATGCATACATGATATATGATTTACCGCGTCCCTCAATGGAGGGCCGGGGCACGTCATATGCAAATGTGATACATGATGATGACATGCATGATTTCATTTACCGCGTCCCTCAATAGAGGGCCGGGGCACGTTAAATGGTATATGATATATAATGATGGCATACATGATTTTCAATTACGATTTATGATGACATGCATGAATTTCAATTCAAAATGGCAAGTACTTTGATATTTTTAAAAGTTCATACTTGATTCTGGTAAATCTCTGTTTTAGTTATGATTCTTCTTTTACTGTGATTCTTGCCTTACATGCTCAGAACATTTTCCGTACTGACCCCCTTTCTTCGGGGGCTGCGTTTCATGCCACGCAGGTACACCCAGATGAGTGGAAGATATTACAGAAGATGTTACAGTGAAGTTGGCAAGATCCACTTGTTCCTGGAGTGCTGCCGAGTCAGAGTATACGTGCTATGATGTCTGATTAATGTTAGAGACTTTGCAGACAGAGTCGTGGGTATTGGTTGTCAGTTCTGTAAGCGGCTCCATCAGCCGATGTGTCACTTTGTGTTATGATATAAATTCTATATGATTACAGATTTTGTTTGTTTTGAGAACAAAGAAAAAGGATATTTCTGAAAGTTTTACTATGTATTTTATTGTATTTGATTTAAGAGTTCAAAGATATTATGTGCGTAATAAGAGTCAAAGGGTTCGCTCGGCCCTAGGTAAGGGTCGAGTGCCCATCAAACCCTAGTAAGGTTAGGGTGTGACATGCAGCTTCTGTCCCTAACATCTTTAGGTATATTTCTAACTGCTTAGAACCATTCATTTTTGTGCACCTTCTATAAATCCCTGATATTTGCTTTTTCTTTGCTCCACATGTGTATTTATCCTTTTTATCTCTCTTGTCAAGCTTCCACCTCGCTATTTGAACTCGCTATCTAGATCTATTGTGCTGCATCTTCAGGTAAATCTCATCTATTTGTTGTACTTCATTTCGATCTCTCTTTTCCTTTTATTTGTGACTTCTTGTATTCCCTCTTGACATGAGTCTGCACTTTATGAAGTTTGAAACTCTACTGTAGTAGCATGAGTATGATATTTGGAATTCGTACAATATGATTGGAATAATACGTTAAAAGATATATAGCCCTCGTAATCGTAAGATGAGGTGGGTCCCACATGATGGGATTTTTATAAAGGACATATGATAAGTTATATGGACAATATATGTGAAGTTAAACACAACTCAAGAAGGACCCATGAGCCAAATCCAAGTGTAAGCCCTCCAAAATGATGTTTTTAAGGTACGTTTTCGGGTGATCTGACTTCGGGAGGCCATAACCCCATCATTTTTTGGGAATTTGGGAAACTCCTAAAATGAAAGTTGTAGATAATTGAAATACCTTTCCAACCATAGGTCGTGGGCCTGTATGTGACATCGGGATAAAGAGTTATGGACGTTTTAAGGCAGAAAGGTCAAGCTGTGCAGTGAAATGGGCCCAACCCGATTCCAAGTCGGGTCAAGCCCATTTTGTCATGACCCAGCCCCGTGGGCCGTGACTAGTGTCCTAATTGGATACCCAAACCCATTCTCTTACCAAATCGACATATCAAAGACTTATTCAGATTTAACATACGTTATTTGGCACAGATACTGAGAACAGACGTCATCTTAAGCGGTCACCTGTAACAGAAATATCATACAAAAGCCGGCAGGCTGGCGGAATACACATCGCCCGAATACACATACATATACAAACATATGGGTCGTTTCGGCCATAATAGGAAACGGAACCGCTTAAGGCATAAGTCACGGACATAATCGAACAAACACGACCCATGACCCACATATATGTCTACAGGCCTCTACAAACCGTAACAGAAACATATGACGGGACAGGGCCCCGCCGTACCCCAAATAGTCATTTATACAGAAACATGTATAACAAAAGATATGTACCAAAAATATGAGCTCCGGATCAAAGGAGTACTCCAAATAGCAGAATAAGGATCCTACACTGGCGGGTCACCAGAACGAACGTCTGTACCTGCGGGCATGAAACGCAGCCCCCGAAGAAAGGGGGTCAGTACGAAATATGTACTGAGTATGTAAAGCATGAAATACAGTAATTCGAATCATAACTGAGGTGAGAAGTACGGAAAATGGATACAGAATTAGTATATCAAAACCTGTGCTGAAAACATAAATAATGCGAATAAAAATCATGCATAGGGCTCAGGAACGTGGTCGCCACTCCGTCGCTGGCGCCACAACACATCATACTCCAGAAGGTTTCAAATCTCCGTACAATCCCCGAACATATCGTATCATCATAACATATCACAACATCAAAACACATCATATGCCATATCACATCATAACGCCGTATATAAGCGGTACCCGGCCCTATGGCGAGGAACTCGGGAACCGTAACACATCATACTGCCGAATATAACATAGTGCGCACGATCACAAAATCGGCTCGGGACCCGGCGAACGATGTAATAGTAGTATGCACGAGCGGAGTAGTGAGGAAACCATATGCATATAAGTAAATAAATTGCAAGACTCGATGAATAAATATATATACCGATATCAGAAGGCTCAGAAACAAGTATCGGGTCAATCAGAATTAGTATAAGAAAGTTGCGAGCTTTTGAAGTATAGAACTTTCTAAAAACATTTCATAAGCCATATTTGGAAATTCAAGTATCATTCATATTAGGAAACCTTCGAGTAACATTATGGATCAAACCAAATGGAGACTTTACGTATCAAAGTATTCATCAAAGACTTTAGTCATCTCGATTTTCTTTCGAACAACATTCGGAAACATAACAACTAGAATCTTCGAACATCATAAAATACGTATCAAGCCATATGGAATAGCTTATGGAAGTCAAAGATGTTAGCCATCCTAGTGGCTCTAAGAATAGGATTTTCTTCAGAGGCATACATGTACGTTATTTGTTCATTTCATAAGGTCATGCCAAAAGAAGGAAAGGTAGGCTTTACATACCTCGATCGCTCGCTAACCAAATCCCGACTCAAGTCTCGGGCTCCCCAATATCTACAATAACGTTATCAATTACCAAACATTAGCTACAAGTACTTAAAAATCCAATTCTAACTAGTACTTGTCTACAGAAATTTCGGCAGCATCTCCCCTGTAAATTCAACATCCCCGAGAATTTAACTCGGCCAAATTCATCAACAACCATACCAACAATACCAACAACCATATTAGTAACATCAAGAATCAATTTAAATTGCATTCTAACATTAGTAACCTTCTCCTCTACGTAGCTTATCACATTCAATTCAACTACGTACATTCAAGCCAATATCAACGCTCACATATTCATTTCTAATCCGAGATCATTCAAACACAATTCAAGAACATTTCAAACAATCTATAAAATATTCAAACCATTCCACCAACACCATACTCCACCCGACATCCCCACAAATGCAACAAAACTACAACGTCACATTTTCTTCTTTCAAATTCACAAACTACAACAACAATGCACACTTTAGCAACTCCATTCCCACAATTATATAAAACCATATTAAAATCACATAATTTCCTACAATAACCTACAACCAATTTCCATGCCAACTTGAACCATTAGTCTTTCATTGGCATCATAGAGTTCGCAACAACACAACTAACATACTACATAAAATTAATTCATCTTCCTCCACCCAATTAACACTACACGGCCACACACACACAACACACCTACACGGCCCACACACAACACATAACATTTTCATGATTTTCATTCAATTATACTTACTACAACATACATAAACCTTCTATAATATATAAAAGAAGAGGAATTCTTACCTTTTTCCTCAATTTTCCACTTGAATAGAATTTTTGCACTTGTCACAAAAGTAGTTTTCTTGCTCTAATAATTATACCACGTTGAAGAGGGTCTTGAAATTAGTAAGAATTCAAGAAGAAATGAATTTTTAGACCAAGGATGGAAGGCTTCAATTTTTTTTTCTTCTTTTCTTTGTTGGCCGAATGGCCTATTCTTTTTGCTCTCAATCTCTTATCTTCTTGAATGTTCTAAAATGGGGGATAATAATAGTGGCCCTCTCTATTTATTTGGTCCATTTAATTTCACATGGGCCTTGGACCATGCTCTATGGCCGGCCAACTCTTGTTGGGCCTTTTCTTTTCTTCTTTTTTATTTTTTTTATTTTCCAAGCCCAACTTCTTATAGCTAATATTTTTGTAATTCATGAAACTATTTTCCAAAATTCTAATTTTTCCCTTAGCCTTCCTCAATATTTCCACATCAATATTTTTCATTAACAACATATATATATATATATATATATATATATATATATATATATATATATATATATATATTAAATAGAATCAAAATATTGCCTTATCTCTTACTAGTCACGATTATTTCAAATTTTCCGAATATGCAAAATACGGGATATAAAACATTTCCCTTGCTATTTAAGGGAAAGTTTCAGCTTATCTTCCTCATCTTCATACCAAAAAAATCCAGAAAATTCTAGAGAGAGGGAAGAGAGCTTTTAGAGAGATAAACAAAATTTTGATCACAATCTGAGCCCCGAATCCCGAAGCTCACGAAGAGAAAAGTGTTGTACGTTGTGTTGCCTTCAATTTGAGCTAAAAATCAGCCAAGAAGAAGAGTGTTGACGTGGTTGCTGCATACTTAAGGTAAGATTAAGGTCCCTTTTTCATTGTTAATAAGTTTATTTAGTGTTTTAACGGATTAGAACGGAGAAAATAGCGTTATAAATTCGTTTGTTGTTTTGTTGAGATTTATGGATCGGGGGTTGTTTTAGTTTGATTAAATGGATGAAATTAGCTGAGTTATGATGTATAATAATTGTTGATGTTGTTGACAAGTTGTTGTTCTTGAATTTGGGAGAATAAAGTGTATGAATATATCATATTCAAAGCGTATACGGGGCTGTTTTTATATAATTTTCGTGGCTGTTTTGTGATAATATTTTGGGGTTGTTTGGTGGTTGTTATGATTTATTTTGTGGGCTGGAATATCGTGGGATTGGCTGTTGTTGTTGTTGTTGTTGTTGTTGTTGTGTTTGTTGTTATACTATAGATATACGAAAATAAAGAAGTGTATACAAGCATTGGTATACGAATGTATATTGGGCTGTTTTGGAAGTGATTTAAGAATGGATTTAATTCTAGTTTGATATGAAATTGTTGGTGTTGTTGTTGTTGGTATTTTGATTGATGTTTGGCTAAATTGGAATCTCGAGGATTGTTAAGTTTTCAGGGGAAATGCTGCCCGAATTTCGTTAAGTTTCATTCGTACTTGGATTGGTTAGTAAGTGATGTGGATGATCTAACTGTGGCTTATGTTATCTTAATTTTAGACCTACGAGCTCGAGAAGTAGACGTTTGACATTTAAATAAGCGTTAAAGGTATGTAAAGCTAACCCTTCTTTCTTTTTGGCATGATCCATATGAAACAAACAGACGACAAATATTTAACTCCAAAGAAGCTCCTATTCTTAGAGATACTAGGATGGCTAATGTTCTTGATTTCCAGAACCTATTACATTATGTCTTGATATGTGTCTATGATTCCAGCCGTCCTATTTTGATATAATCCATAGTGACATTCGAAGGGTACTTGATATGACTATTGTCTTGATTTTCAAATGATGGTTCATTTTGATTATTCTATTGAGTCTCAGATATGATTTAGTTTGCATATGGTTGCTCACTACTCTGCTCGTGCATGCCTTAATATATCTTTCATTGAGTCCCGAGCCAGGATACGTTTTCGTGCACAGTTTCACTGGATTGTTCACCGAGTCCCTCACTAGAGGGCCAGGATAAGGTATATATATA